>NC_064864.1:45833036-46151369 GCF_024139225.1 Suncus etruscus
TTTTTGGTTTTGATTTTGGGTTTGGCTTTGGTTTTTGGGTAACACCCAGTGATGCTCAAGGATTACTCCAGGCGGAAGTACTCAGGAACCCATAAGGGATGCTGGGGATCAAACCCATATCAAATGAATACAAAGCAAATGCCCTATTCCCTATTCATCTACAGCCTTTGCTTATTCTTTTCAAGGGTACAAAACAGCAATGTTTCACAACCTTGTTTAGAGAAAACATGGAATTTGCATGGTACACTAAGCTAAATGGTGGAGCCCACTTGTGGCTAAAAAAATGAACTTAAGTGCTCAGCAATAAAATCAAAGATTATAAAGAACATGCCTAACTGCTTAGACAAAAGATGTGCATAAATCTTGTAACTATTTTTCCCCTACTGTTAGAAGCTAGCCTTGCTAAAGCTGTTAAGCTAGAGGAAATACATCTGCCAGCAGCAATACCATCAAGAAAGGTAAGGGACCACCATAACCAAGGGACTTCAACACATCCATCTCCTACTCAGTGAATCAAATAGTTAATCCTTCCCTTCTGGGAAGGTGCACTTACCTATTATACTCAGATAAAGCCTGAGCAATCACAAGCCCCATTCCCTAGAAAAGAGAAAGAAAGAAAAAGCGCAGGTGACATAAGAGGCCAGAGAAACTAGAATTAAGCCAGAAAAAACATTAATTACAACCACATGATTCAAGCCTGAGAAGTCCTACCCAGTAGTGGACAACAACAACAGAAATTATAAATTTCTAGACACAACTGAAAGAGTGATGAGGGATGAAAAACACCAGCCAGAACACTAAAAGTTTCAACTGGAATCATTTTCACCTTTAAAGAAAAAACTAAGGGCTGGGAGCAAAAGTACAGCGGAAACCAATTCAATTCCCCAATATCCCATATGGTCCACTGCATCCCACCAGGAATAATTCCTGAGCTCAGAGTCAGAAGACTAAGCAGCCCTGTGACCCAAATATTAAAAAGGAAAAAAAAAAAGTGATGATAAAGGACATTATAGAAATGAAAAGGACAAGATGGAAAAAAACCAGGTCCAGACACACAGTCATCCTCCTTCCCTATATTCAGAAAAACAGATCACATTTCAAACTTGCTTTTCTTTTCATTTTTGGCTCTGCCTAGGATTGTAAATTGGACCATACAGAGTTAGGAATCAATCCTGGGACTTCTGTATGTAAAGCAGTGCACCAGTACTTTGAGTCCCATCACTGGTCCATGTTTCAAACTTTTAAGTACCTATGCAGTATATACATATCTCTATTTTACCTACAATGTCTGAGCATTAATACTATCTGGCTAATTTTACAAGAAATCTCTCATCATTCAATCTCCTAAAACTGTTTTTTTTTTTTTGGGGGGGGGGTTGGGGGAGTTTGGACCACACCTGGTGGTGCTCAGGGGTTCCTGGCTGTGTTCAGAAATAGCTCCTAGCAGGCTTAGGGGACCATATAAGATGTCAGAAATTAAACCCAGGTCGGTCTTGAGTCAGCCGTATGCAAGAACACTGTGCTATTGCTCCAGCCCCACCTAAAGCTTTTTTTTTATTTCAATTTTGTTAAGGTATAACTGACATATAAAATGGTTAGTTTAAGGTTTCATGTTTGTAATTTGATATACCATCTTAATCTTTCTATTCTTGAAATTGTTAGTTAGTGAGTCTGTATGATAATCAGCTATAAAAGTAAAATATAGGGGGCAGTGAGGTGGCGCTAGAGGTAAGGTGTCTGCCTTGCAAGCGCTAGCCACGGAACGAACCGCTGTTTGATCCCCCGGCATCCCATATGGTCCCCCCAAGCCAGGGGCGATTTCTGAGCGCTTAGCCAGGAGTAACCCCTGAGCATCAAACGGGTGTGGCCCAAAAAAAAAAAAAGTAAAATATAATAATTACAGGGCCAGAGTGATAGCACAGCAGGTAGGGCATTTGCCTTGCACTGGGCTGGCCCTGGGTTCAATCCCCAGCACCCTATTTGGTCCCCTGAACCTGCCAGGAGTGATTTCTAAGTGCAGTGCAGAGCCAGGACTAACTCCTGAGCAGCCACCACCAGGTGCAGCCCAAAAACCAAAAACCAAACAAACAAAAAAGAACATATAATCATTTCACCATGATTAGCAAGTGGATTACCAATCCTTTCCATGATAAGAAGATAGAAGACAATGAGACAGTTACACTGGTGTTCTAAAAATACTGATTTCCTCTTTATAGTCAGATGAAATTAACACAACAGCTTTTTGCAATCTGTTCTAATGCCCACTGAAAGTATGGCCACCAAATGCAAGTAATTAAAACAATAGATGAGAATCCAGATACTCACATTGAGCGTAGCCTCATCATCCACAATAGATAGTTTCACAATGTAAGGATTCACAGACTGTTAAACAAGAGGAGAGATTCAAGGTGTGACTCAGTCAAGAACTCATGAGCTATTAAACGGTCTTAACAATGAAGTTTCTTTATAATCCTAAAATTTAGGTCCAGTTAATTTTGCCAGCTGATTCTTGCCATTTGCTCTCAAATGCACTGGTCTTCACCAAACACAAGATTGCACACAGTCACAAGTACCTTCCCATGTGCACACACAGTTCTGTTCCACCTGAATTTTCTTCTAAGTGTAATCAGGTCAGGCCTATGCTTATCATTTTCCCCATCTCTCTAATTTACTATTTGGAGGTTCTTTTCCTTCAATGTTAAGACCCAAACCCAGGACATCACACATACAAGCTGAGTGTTCTACCACTGAGTCAAAGTCCCCTCCCTGCCTCTTATTTGTTTTAAAGACATAAACACGCAACAAAATTTGTACTTCGTCCTTTCCTGACAATAATGTACTGAGTCCATAGGGACAGGAGTCTTTTGGGGAACATTACAGTTTCTTTGCCATAAGGCACAAATTTATAAATTGCTAACTTACATTTTCATCCCAAAGGCTCCCTAACCATCCCACAAACTGTAGCAGGGATGGATTCACCCACCCGTAAAACAAAGCCACCTAGGGGGAGGAAAGTGGCAGCTGCTTAACAGCCAGAGAGGCCATTTATGGATCCGATTCCCAAATAACACTGCAGGGGAACCCAAAAAAAAAAAGGATGTAATTACCCAAACTACAATCTGGTCAGAACACTGGGATTTAATGATTGTGCCATCACTTATAGCACTGGAAGATTTCTCGAGTTTTCCCGGAACCAATCTCAGCTGGACAGCATATGGAAATGGATATATATTTAAACTCATTAAACACTTAGGCCATCTCCTACCAGTGGAATGAGAACCAGTGACTGGTTTACTTTGAAAACATCTCACCCATAAGAGGTGATCTGATCTAGATCAGGCACCAATTCTAACCCAAGGGAAGCAAGAAACAATAGTTCTCAGATTGGTAATTTTTACAGCATCCAAGAAAACTCATTACTGAGAAAGTTGAGACTCTTAACTGAAATGCTAACCCCCCACATAGACCTTATTTAATCAGGTTTCTAAGGGCATCTTTCAAATGTCATTTGGGAATAGAAAAGCAACAGCTTTGCTTTCTTAACCGTCTAAATCTTTGGAAGGTTTTCTAGAATACAACTCAAGAATGTAACAACTGGGCCTGAGAGATAGCACAGTGTAGGTTGCCTTGCAAGCAGCCGATCCAGGACCAAAGGTGGTTGGTTTGAATCCCGGTGTCCCATATGGTCCCTCGTGCCTGCCAGGAGCTATTTCTGAGCAGACAGCCAGGAGTAACCCCTGGGCAACGCCGGGTGTGGCCCAAAAAAAAAAAAAAAAAAAAAAAAAAAGAATGTAACAACCTACTCCTTCGGTCACTTCACCACCTCTTCCTACAGCATTTGCCTTGCATGCAGAAGGTTGGTGGTTCAAATCCCAGCATCCCATATGGTCCCCTGAGCCTGCCTGGAGAGATTTCTGAACATTGAGCCAGGAGTAAAAGCACTGCCAGGTATGACCCAAAAACGAACAAAAAAAAAACAGTACTCAAAAAAATGTGTTGTGTTTTGTTTTGGGGTCACATCCAGCAGTGCTCGGGGATTACTCAGAGATCTGCACTCAAAAATTACTCCTGGGGGCCCGGAGAGATAGCACTTGCCTTGCAAGCAGCTGATCCAGGACCAAAGGTTATTGGTTCGAATCCTGGTGTCCCATATGGTCCCCCGTGCCTGCCAGGAGCTACTTCTGAGCAGACAGCCAGGAGTAACCCCTGAGCACCACCGGGTGTGGCTCAAAAACCAAAAAAAAAAAAAATTACTCCTGGGCCCAGAGAAATAGCACAGTGGTGTTTGCCTTGCAAGCAGCCGATCCAGGACCAAAGGTGGTTGGTTCAAATCCCAGTGTCCCATATGGTCCCCTGTGCCTGCCAGGGGCTATTTCTGAGCAGACAGCCAGGAGTAACCCCTGAGCACCGCTGGGTGTGGCCAAAAACCAAAAAAAAAAAAAAAAAATTATCTAGGATCACAGAGATGGCTTAATGAGCTGACTGCATACAGGAACCTGACCTTGATGCTCAGCATCACATGGTCCCTGAGCATTGTCAGTAACAACTCCCAAGCATAGAGCCAGGAGTAGCCATGAAAAACCACCAGATATAGCCAAAAGAAAAAAAATCACGAGGGGACAGAGTGATAGCCCAGAAGGTAGTGCGTTTGCCTTACACATGGCAGACCCAGGTTCAATACCTGGTATTCTATATGGCCCCCAAAACTACCAGAAGTGCTTTCAGAGTGCAGAGCCAGGACTAATCCCTGAATATTGCTGGGTGTAGCCCAATCCCCAACAAAAAAGTCATCTAATTTAGCTAAAAGAGCTACAATATGGGGCAGGAGCAATAGCACAATAAGGACATTTGCCTTACACACAGCCAACCCGGGTTTGATTCCCCAGCATCAAATATGGTCCTCCAAGCTTGCCAGGAGTAACCACCAAATGTGCCCCCCCCTCAAAAAAAAAAGCTAGAGCAAATGCTTTTAATGCAAGAGTTCTTGAGCTAAAAACATAGTATAGAAGATAGGACACTTGTCTTGTGTGCAGATGATCCAGATTCAACCCCCAGCATCCTATATGGTCTTCCAACGACTGCCAGGAGTAATTCTTGAGTGCAAAGCCAAGAATAATTCCTGAGTTTCGTTGGGTGTGGCCCAAAAACTAAAAAACAGTAACAAAACAAACGAAATCAAAATTGATTCTCTTGGGGCCGGGAAGGTGGCGCTAGAGATAAGGTGTCTGCCTTGTAAGCGCTACCAAGGAACGGACCGCAGTTCGATCCCCCGGCGTCCCATATGGTCCCCCCAAGCCAGGGGCGATTTCTGAGCACATAGCCAGGAGTAACCCTTGAGCGTCAAACGGGTGTGGCCCAAAAACCAAAAAAAAAAAAACATTGATTCTCTTTCTGTATTAAATAAACCATAAAGCGATCCTGATTCAACCCTCCCAAACTACTGGGAATGACCCCCAAACACTGGGAGTAGCCCCTAAGCCACACAAGATCTAAATTTTTAAAAATTGGGCCAGAGGGGCCGGGCGGTGGCGCTAAAGGTAAGGTGCCTGCCTTACCTGCGCTAGCCTAGGAGACGGACCGCGGTTCGATCCCCCGGCGTCCCATATGGTCCCCCAAGCCAGGAGCGACTTCTGAGCGCATAGCCAGGAGTAACCCCTGAGCGTTACCGGGTGTGGCCCAAAAAACAAAAAAAAAAAAAAAAAAATTGGGCCAGAGAGATAGCACAGCAGTAGGGCATTTCCCTTGCACGCAGTCAATTCAGGACAGATGGTAGTTCAAATCCTGGCATCCCATATGGTCCCCCATGTCTGCCAAGAGCTATGTCTGCCAAGAGTTATTGCTGAGTACAGAGCCAGTAGTAACCTCTGAGCGCCATCAGATGTGACCCAAAGGAAAAAAAAAATTTAAGAAAAATTAGAAATAGAGGCTGGGTTGGGCAGAAGCAATAGCACAGTGGTAGATAGCATGCGGCCAACCGAAGATGGACCCTGGTTCAATTCCCAGCATCCCACATGGTCCTCCAAGGCCCTGCCAGGACCGATTTCTGAGCAAAGAGCCAAGAGTAACCCCTGTGTGCCACTGGTGAGACTTAAACATTAAAAATAAATAAATAAATAAATAAATAAATAAATAAATAAATAATTTGTCTTGCATGCGACCAACACAGAATGGACCACGGTTCGAATCCCGGCATCCCATATAGTCCCCCAAGCCTGCCAGAAGCGACTTCTGAGCAAAAAGTCAGGAGTAACTCCTGAGTGCCACTGGGTGTGACTCCCCCCAAAAAATAGGGACTGGAATGATAGCACCGTAGGTAGGGCATTTGCCTTGCACGCAACCTACCTGAGTTCAATTCCAGGTCCCCCTAGCCTGGCAGGAGTGATTTTAAGTGCAGAGCCAAGGGTAAACCCTGAGCACCGCTGCGTATAGCCCCCCAAAAGATGATAATATAATAATTAATAAATCATAAATTTTAATTAAAAATAAAAATTAAGAAAAAAAACATAGGTTTGGAGTTCTAGCTTCTCCTTTCCTTCCTCTTTTGGGTCACACCCTATAGTACTTAAAAGTTAGTTCTAGCTTGGAACTCAAGGGTCATTCCCAATGGTGGTCAGAGAACCATGTGGTAACAGGAATCTTACCCAAGGTTCCCATATGCACAATGTACTACAGCCCTTTGAGCTATATGCCTAGCCCCATTCGTTCTTAATGCAACAGACTGAACTTAGGGTCTCAGACAAATAAGGCATGTATTTGTCTACTGAGCCACATCCCTAACCTCAATCAATTAGTTGAGCAAAGGTCTATACGAAGTCTAGGAAATCGGGCCTGGAGAGATAGCACAGCGGCATTTGCCTTGCAAGCAGCCGATCCAGGACCAAAGGTGGTTGGTTCGAATCCAGGTATCCCATATGGTCCCCCGTGCTTGCCAGGAGCTATTTCTTCTGAGCAGACAGCCAGGAGTAACCCCTGAGCACTGCCAGATGTGGCCCAAAAACCAAAAACCAAAAACCAAAAAAAAAAAAAAAAAAAAAGAAGTCTAGGAAATCATGTGATCTGGCCTAATATATGACAGAACAGACACATATGCTTCTTGCTGGCTGCCATAGCCCCATCTGCTGTAATGCATGGCCCACAAATGGTGTAATAAATATCTAAATGGCCCCTGCCAAAAAATTTATTCCTCAACCCTGCAAAGGACTAAGATAGAATACATTATCTGGGGTCAAAGAGATAATACAACGGTAAGGCATTTGCCTTTGCACACAGCCAACCCGGGACAAATCCGGGTTTGATACCTGGCATCCCATATGATCCCCTGAGCCTGCCAGAAGTGATTTCAGAGTGAAGAGCCAGAAGTAACTCCTGAGCATCACCAGGTGTGGCTTAAAAACCAAAAATAAATAAATAAATAAATAAATAAATAAATAAATAAATAAATAAATAAATAAATAAAACATTATCTGAAGGAAAGAAATAAATATATTCATCATATGACATCTCTTTTTTTTTTTTTTTTTGGGTTTTTGGGCCACATCGGGTGGTGCTCAGGGGTTACTCCTGGCTGTCTGCTCAGAAATAGCTCCTGGCAGGCACGGGGGACCATATGGGACACCGGATTCGAACCAACCACCTTAGGTCCTACATCGGCTGCTTGCAAGGCAAACGCCACTGTGCTATTTCTCCGGGCCCTCTCATATGACATCTTTTCCATCATTTCCATCCCTTACATACAAGACCTTATTTGTTTTCTGTATATTTAACTGGACATCCAGCCTTTCTATAAAGGTTACAACTAAGGGGCCAGAGCAGTAACACAGCGGTAGGGCATTTGCCTTGCATGCAGCCAATCCCACATGAACAGTGGTTCAAATCCCAGCATCCCATATGGTCCCCCATGCCAGGAGCAATTTCTTTTTTTTCTTTTTTTTTTTAAATTATCTTAATTTAAACACCGTGATTACAAATATAATTGTAGTTGTATGATTACAATCATGTAAAGAACACCCCCCTTCACCAGTGCAGGATTCCCACCACCAATTTCCCAGATCTACCTACTCCCCACCCCACCCACACCTGTACTCGAGACAAGCTTTCTTTTTCCCTCATTCATTCACATTGTTGTGATAGTTTTCAGTGTAGTTATTTCTCTAACTGCACTTATCACTCTATGTGTGAGCTTCATGTCATTAGCTGTACCTACATGGGAAGATGGGGGGAAGTAAGGGTCGGGACTGAGGCAGTAAAATATTAGAAATGAGCTTTGTAGGGTAGTATCAAGGTCACAATACAAGATGGATATTATGGATATACAGAATATATGCATACAATACTATCAATATGAAAACAAGGAGAAAAAATTTCCACTGACTGTCCCAACAGAAACCAGTGCTAGAACGGCTCACCCTTCTCCCAGAGTGCATTCCCATTAGTGTAGGGAGAGGTAGGGGGAAAGCCTGTTGACCCCTATAGAGTCCACCTAGACCGGCGCCCAGGGAAGGCCTGAAGTCCAGGGGAGAAAAACCCTATAACTGGCAAGAGCTGATCTCCAGAATCAAGGAGGAAACTGGAAGCCAGATGTCTGCCCACCCTCTTCACCATGCACCACCGCCCTGGAGTACAGAGGGAGGTGGGAAGCCTGAGGACCACTAAGAGTCCACCTGAACCCACTTCTGGCCATCTAAGCTGGCACCCAGGAAGGCCTAGAGTCAGGGGAAAAAGACAAGGACAGCTGGGGGCCTGCCAAGCCTCCCAGCATTCCCCAGGCTAGGGAGAAAGGCTCTGTTATGGGGCCTCCCCAAACCCCATACCTGGCAAGAGGAGCAATTTCTGAGAGAAGAGCCAAGAGTAACTCCAGAGCACCGCCGGTGTGACCCAAAAATACAAAAAAAAATAAAAATAAAAAATAAAAGGTTACAATTTACCCCCTGGTCATGGGATTAACCAAGGTGGTGACCAGAATACTCTCCTCATCAGCACATACCCTCTTGACTAATTTACATAAAATTTCACTAGCTTCTGGTTTTTCTATGTTCATGTGGAATTCCTCATGTTCCTGTCAAAACCCTTCCAGCTCCATGGTCACCCGGCTTACTTGATGTTTTCTGGCAAGTGATTTATATCAAAAGCTGCAAAGCCCAGATAAATTATGCCCACCAGCTTGCCCTCGCCTACTATATTAATTCTTCTGGGACTTATGACAGACTAGAGATGCATACCTCACTCCAGAAATATGATTTTCTCCAGCTCCGTGGCCATGTCCAATTTTTCAGGCTGACATTTCAGAAAGCCTTACTGGACTCAGCTAGGGTTCATTTCACATTTAAAGAAACCAAGCCATTGCCTCAGAATAGCCTATATCCAATAGACTGTTCCAAAAATATTCATTACTGATGATGGTATTTTCCTATCAGATATAATTCAGTTCTTTAACTATCTTCAGCATTTCTCCTCAGCTATTTTTCTTGTTGTTGTAATAAGGTCCCAGGGACTATTTTACACATGACAGAGATCAAAATGGCCATCAGATAGTCAGCTCCTATAAACCCCAGTTCAACAGGTGTTGGTAGTAAATTACATTTTTATTAGTAGCTATATACACTATTTGTCAGTTACTCCAAAACAATGACAGAAATAAGTTCTCAGGATTTATAACATATTGATATTGCATCACATATTCTCATCTCTTTAAGAAATCTACCTTTCTCAGTTTTCTATTCTTCCATAGTTCTCCTTATATAAACTCTAAATTTTAACACCTATAACTTCCTTTTTGCTTGTTTATTTTGGGGTGCCATAAATAGTGGTGCTTCGTGGTTACACATGGTTCTGTGCTCAGGGAATACACTAAGTAAAGCCCTACTGCTGTGCTATTGCTCTGGTCCCTTAGTTGTAACCTTTTTAGAAATCAGTAGTGCATTTGCCTTGCAAGCGGCTCACCCAGGACAACGGTGGTTCAAATCCCAGCATCTTATATGGTCCTCCCGTGCCGGCCGGGAGAGATTTCTGAGCAGAGAGTCAGGAGTAACCCCTGAGCACTGCCGAGTGTGGTCCAAAAACAAAACAAAACAAAAAATAAACTGTTGGGGGCAGGAGCAATAACACAATGGGTACGGCATTTGCCTTGCATGTGGCCAACCCAAGTTTGAGTCCCAGCATCCCATATGGTCTCCAAAGCTTGCCAGCAATGATTTTTTAGTACAAAGGCAGGAGTAACCTAAGTGTGGCCAGGTTTGGCCCAAAAACAAAAAACAAATAAACAAACAAACTAACTGCCCCATAGTATCCTTTGTCCCAATCATTTAATATAGGATTTTCAGAATGTGGCTTATCAAACTTAAACTATATAATATTTACCAAGAATATGTCTAGGGGCTAGAGCAATAGCATAGAGGTAGGGTGTTTGCCTTGCACATGGCCTACACAGGATGGACCCTGGATCAAATCCTGGCATCCCATATGATCCCCCGAGCCTGCCAGGAGCGATTTTTGAGCAGAAAGCCAGAAGTAACTCCTGAGCACTGCCAGATGTGGCCCAAAAACCAAAAAAAAAGAATATGTCTTCTACACTAAGTCCCCTCTGAGTACCCACATTTAGGGAAGTTTACAACTGGCCTTCAGGAGACTGCTTACCTCATATTTTCTGTAGTTCACCAGCAATGCTAAGAGGACAACTGCATCATACCCATGCTCCCTGCGACTTGGAGGGTGGGAGAGTATCTGTAATAAAATCCAAAAATAAGAGAGTACTACTAACTTCTAGTTCCTGGGAATGCAGGTAAGAAGACTAGGGGAGGTGGTTTACTAAAAAAAAAAAGAGGTGACAATGGATTCACTTACTTGTAAAATTGCTTCGAATATGCTGTTGATCATTACATACTCCAGGATAGTGTTCTGGCTGATGTTATCTGTCACCTAGATGCAATAAAAGGCCTTTTTAAAATAGTTAAAATAGTTTTAAAATAGTTAAAATAGTTATTGAGGGGGCCAGTAAGGTGTCTGCCTTGCAAGCGCTAGCCAAGGAAGGACTGCGGTTCGATCCCCCCAAGCCAGGGGCAATTTCTGAGCGCTTAGCCAGGAGTAACCCCTGAGCATCAAACAGGTGTGGTCCAAAAAAAAAAAAAAAAAAAAAGTTGTTGAGGCATTTCTGATACCCATGATATACCTCCTCCCCTAGCATCTAACAGAAACAGAAAAGTTAGAGCATTTTTTTTTTGTTTTTGTTTTTGTTTTTGGGCCACACCCGGCGTTGCTCAGGGGTTACTCCTGGCTGTCTGCTCAGAAATAGCTCCTCGCAGGCACGGAGGACCATATGGGACACCGGGATTCGGACCAACCACCTTAGGTCCTGGATCGACTGCTTACAAAGCAAACGCCGCTGTGCTATCTCTCCGGGCCCAAGTGAGAGCATTTTACTTGAGACTTTGAAGACATCACATAAGAACACCAGAAGTAACTAGAGCCTAAAAAGATAAGTCACAAAAAAGGTAGAAATTGGATTCCTGAAAATGTTCTATATCTTTGTCTTTTGTTTGTTTTTTGCTATTTTGGTAATAATTTTATGGTCACACCCAGGGATGCTCATGAGTAACTCATAGCTTTGCAATCAGGAATTACTCCAGTGCTCTATAGACAATGCTCTTTAGACAGTGATGCCAGGATTGACCACATACAAGGCAAGCACTCAACATGATGTACTACTTCTCAGTCCAAATATTCTGTCTCTTTGAATATCTCATTTTTTTCTCTTATACCTCAACACAAGTACATGCTTAATAGCTTCTTGAGTTTCATTCCTCACATATACAGAAAGTTTATGACACAGAACTCTTTCAGAAAAATCTAGAACCTGGGAACTAGTACAGTAAAGCACTTGCCTTGCATGCAACCATCCTACGTTCAATCCCCAGCACCCAGAATGATCCCCCATAAGCCTTGCAAAGAGTGATCCCTGAGCACAGAGCGAGGAGTAAGTACTGAACATCAGCAGGTGTGACTCAAAAACAAATAACAACAACAACAACAACATAAAAAAGAAAGCAAATCGGGGCCGGGCGGTGGCGCTAAAGGTAAGGTGCCTGCCTTGCCTGCGCTAGCCTTGGTTGGACCGCGGTTCGATCCCCCGGTGTCCCATATGGTCCCCCGAGCCAGGAGCAACTTCTGAGCACATAGCCAGGAGTAAACCCTGAGCGTTACCGGGTGTGGCCCAAAAACCAAAAAAAAAAAAAAGAAAGCAAATCAATTGAAGTCAACAAACAAGCTGCACTTCTCGCAGTGAAAGGCAGAGGCTACTTCCACTATAAAATCAAGCAAGGGGCCAGAGATATAACATAGCAGTAGGACAATTGCCTTGCACACAGCCGATCCAGGATGGACAGTGGTTCAAATCCCAGCATCCCATAGGGTCCCCCATGCCTACCAGGAGAGATTTCTGAGCACAGAGCCAGCAGTAACCCCTGCCAGGTGTGACCCAAAATAAATAAATAAATAAATAAATAAATAAATAAATAAATAAATAAATAAATAAATAAAGCAGAACAAGAAGCCTGAATGATAATACAGAGGGTAGCATGATTGCTTTGCATGCAACTGACCCAGGTTCAGTCCCCAGCACCCCATAAAAACCACCAAGCACTGCCACGAGTAATTCCTGAGCACTGAAAACCCCAGGTGTAGTCCAAAAACAAAAACAAAAGAAAAACCAAAATATCCCAAAAAAAAAAAAGAAAAGAAAAAGAAAAACCAAAATAAAAACATGTAACAGAAGCTTACGGGATAGTACAGTGGGTAGGACACTTGGCTTGCACACAGTCCACTATAGTTTGTTAACTATAAGAGATTCCTGAATGCAGAGCAAATAGTAAAATCACACCTGAGCCATGCTGGGTGTGACTCAAAAACAAAAACAAAAAACATGTAATAGTGGGTTGAAGATGTAGTACAGCAGATAAATTGTTTGCCTTGCACATAGTTGACCCAGGTTCAATCCCCAGCACCACATAAAGTACATTCCCTCAAGCAGAGTCAGGAGTTATACCTGAGCACAGAGACAAAAGTAAACTCTGAGCATGGCCAGATGTGGCCCAAAAACAAAAATAAAGCCAAAAGGCAAACAGGACGTTCCAGAAAAGACCATTTCTTTAATAACTACAAAAGTGTTACTTCTTGGAGCTGGAGAGACAGTATAGTGGTAGGGGCATTTGCCTGCCACGCAGCAGACCCAGATTCATTCTCCAGTATCCCTGAACACCACCATGAGTAAGTCCTGAGACCAGAGCTAGGAGTAACCCCTGAACATCGTCAGGTGTAGCTCACAAATAAAAACAAATAATTTTTTTAAATAAATAAGTAAATTTGGGGCCAGAGTGGTGGTGCAAGCGGTAAGGAATCTGCCTTGCCCGCAGTAGCCTTAGGACGAACCGCAGTTCGATCCTCGGTGTCCTATATGGTCCTCCAAGACAGGAACAATTTCTGAGTGCATAGCCAGGAGTAACCCCTGAGCGTCACCAGGTATGGCCCAAAAACCAAAAATAAATAAATAATTTGTTACCTGCAAACTGCTAAATATCCCATATCCTGCAGGTTACAGAGGTCAGCAATTACTCCAAAGAGAAAACACTCAGGAAGTGAACACCCATGAAACTAAATTCCTTACACATATTCAAACACTAAATTTTTCTTTTCCTATATTCCTATGTGCTATTATTATACAACTATTATTAACTAATCTCCTAATAAAAAATCACATTCGATGGATCACTTACGGTTACTAAGCAAAGAAGAAGCTTCAAACATAAACTCTTCAGACTTTCAGAACCTTCTGAGCAAAGCAATGAGTCCAAGCTCTCCATCAAATTCTGAGAAATAAAATCGCTAAATATTAATCCATATCAAATAACATTCTCAATATGTCTCTGTCTAACTTGAGGTTATGGTATATAGGATAATGTGAATAACATTTAACCATATCATTGAGATAATAGTCTTACAAGATACAACAAAAAGGTGCTGGAGAGATAGCATAGTGAGTAGGGTGCTTGCTTTGCATGAAGCCAAGCCGGGTTCAATCCCTAGCATACATATGGTCCCCTGAGCACCGCTAGGAATAACCTGAGTGCAGAACCAGGAGTAGCCCCTGAGCATTGCCAGGTGTGGCCCAAAACAAACAAACACAAAATATTAAACAAAGAAGACTTCGAAGTCTAGGTCTTTTGGAGAAAAAAGATTTTAAAAAACTTAGAGAATAAAGAATTCACTATTCACTCATTGGGGCCAGAGAGATAGTACAGAGAGTAAAGTGCTTGATTAGTATACATGTTTAATCTCAGGCATTCCATATGGTTCCCACCAAGGCACCCAGGAGAAATCTGAGTGCAGAGCCAAGAGTAAGCCTTGAACATAGCTAGGTGTGGCCCCAAAACTGAAAAAAAGAATACACTACTAGGACTGGAGAGATTGTGCATCAGTGTAACACTTGCCTTGCATGATAGTACCTGAATTTGATCCTTAGTACCCTGACCTTGAGCACTGCCAAAAGTGATCCCTGAGCATAGAGCAAGGGAAACTAGGACCTGAGAGCTAGTATACCTAAACATTACTTAACTGTGGCCCAAAAAGCTTTCATTAAATTAAATGTTGACAAAGCGCAGGGGGCCAGAGCAATAGCACAGTAGGGAGGATGTTTGCCTTGCATGTGGATGACCCAGGTTCAATCCCCATCATCAAATATAGTCCCCCAATTCTGCCAGGAGTGATTCCTGAGTGCAGAGCGAGGTGTAACCCGAGCACCACCAGATGTGCCCCCCCAAAAAAATGCAGTAAATCCCCCAAATCCCTGGTAAGTTTTGAGAAGCAATGACATACCAAGAGGTCAACTGAAAAAACAAAACTGTATCACAAAAGCCATAAAATTCTGAATAAAGGGCCAGAATGATAGCACAGAGGTAGGACATTTGCCTTGCACACTGCTGACGCAGGACAGACCCAAATTTGATACCTGGAATTCTATATGGTACCATGAGCCTGCCAGAGTAATTTTTATTCTTTTTTTTTTTTTTTTTTTTTCTGGGTCAGACCCAGCAGCGTTCAGGGGTTTACTCCTGGCTCTGTGCTCAGAAATCGCTCTAGGCAGGCTCAGGGGACCATATGGGATGCCAGGAACTGACTGCACTGAATGCAGGTACATTCTAGGTTAGCTGCAAGGAAGACAAACGCCCTGCTGCTGTATTATTGCTCCAGCCCCAGCAGAAATGATTTCTGAGCACAGAGCCAGGAGCCAGGAATAACCCCTGAGTGCAAGTCACACCTCTGATATTAAATATCAATTTGTATTCATCATATATTCACTCCCAACTCACTTATTCCAATTCAGAGTCAAAAGTAGCAAGAGGGGCCGGAGAGACAGCATGGAGGTGGGGTGTTTGCCTTGCATGCAGAAGGACGATGGTTCGAATGCCGCATCCCATATGGTCCCAGAGCCTGCCAGGAGTGATATCTGAGCAGAGAGCAAGGAGGAACTGCTGAGCACTGCCAGGTGTGACCCCCCCTCCCAAAAAAAAAAAAAAGTAGCAAGAGTGGGGCCAGAGCAATGGCACGGAGCAGTAAGGCATTAGCCTTGCCAGCACTACACTAGCCTAGGACAGACCTCGGTTCAATCTGCCGGCATCCCATATGGTCCCCTAAGCCAGGAGCAATTTCTGAGCACATAGCCAGGAGTAACCCCTGAGCATCACCCGGTGGGGCCCAAAAAAGAAAAGAAAAACAAACAAAAAAAAGTAGCAAGAGTGTACCCAGCAAGCAGAACAAAGGCAATACACACACATACACACACACACAACCTAGACACCTCAATTAACATGCACATCTCTGGAATATGAGAGAAAACCAGAATGTATGAGGAACCAGACTAACAGGCAAGGAACACATACACACACACACACAAACAGGCAAGGAACACATACACACACACCTTGACACCTTGACACCTCAACATGCACATCTCTGGATTATGAGAGAAAACCAGAGTGCTGGAGGAGCCACACTGACATGAGGAGAATCTACAAGTTTCATACAAAGAGCACTTCTGGCCTGGAATACAATTTTTTCTCATTAATGTTATATAATTGAATAAGAAAACTTTATTTAAGGACCTCCTATATATAACTCTTAGCATGCAAGGGAATGTTAGACTAAATATAGAGTCTTAGTATTTAGCAGTATATAGGCACTAGCTAAGGCTAAAAAAAAACAAAAATGATATCTAGGATTTTATCACTATACATAGACTGAAAAGCTAAAATAAAAATTGGTTCTAGGCCCAGAGAGATAGCATGGAGGCAGGGCATTTGCTTTGTATGCAGAAGGACAGTGGTTTGAATCCCGGCATCCCATATGGTCCCCTGAGCATGTCGGGGGAGGGAGGGAGGGAGGGAGGGAGGGAGGGAAGAAGGGAGGGAGGGAGGGAGGGAAGAAGGGAGGGAAGAAGGAAGGGGGAGGGAGAAGGAAGGAAGGAAGGAAGGAAGGAAGGAAGGAAGGAAGGAAGGAAGGAAGGAAGGAAGGAAGGAAGGAAGGAAGGAAGGAAGGAAGGAAGGAAGGAAGGAAGGAAGGAAGGAAGGAAGGAAAAAAAAAAGATATGAGGCTGGAGGGATGGCACAGCAGTGGGGTGTTTGCCTTGTATGCTGCCGACGTGGGGAGGGACCCAGTTCAATTTCTGGCATCCCCCACAGCCTGCCAGGGGAGATTTCTCTGTGCAGGGCTAGGAGCGACCCCTGGGCACTGCTGGGTATGGCCCAGGAACCAGTCAATCAATCAATCAATAAATAAATAAAACTAGGGCTGAAGCTATGGCACAATGGTAGGGTGTTTGCCTTGCATGCACCCTACCCAAGACAGACTCAGGTTCGATACCTGGCATCCTATATGGTCCCGAGCCTACCAGAAATGATTTCTGAATGCAGAGCCAGGAGTAACCCCTGAATGCCGCTGGGTGTGGCCCATAAAACAAAAATCAAAAACAAAAACAAAAGTAACACCTAAGGGCCAAAACAATAGAAAAGCAGTAGCGGGCCGGAGAGGTGGCACTAGGGGTAAGGAGTCTGCCTTGCAAGCGCTAGCCAAGGAAAGACCACGGTTCGATCCCCCAGCAGAAAAGCAGTAGGGCATTTGCTTTACACACAGTTGATGTGGGACAGACAGCAGCAATTTCTAAGTGCAGAGCCATGAGTAACCCCTAAATACTGCCGGGTATTGCCCAAAAACAAACAAAAGAGAAAACCTAATCAGGGTCAGTGATACAGAAGAGGTATTAAGAGCTTGCCTTACATGTAGATGGCTGACCCCAAATCAATCACTAAAATGCATGGTCCCCTGAGCACCACCAAGAGTAGTCCCTAAACACTGCTTTCTCAGGGGTAATACAAAAGCCTAAAGTGAAATAAACAAAATATCCTTTTTTTAATGTTTTTATTCTTAAAATAATCTTTTGTAGGGAACCACACCCTGCAGCACTCAGGAGTAATCTTTGAGCGCAGTTGGGTGTGCCCCCCTCCCAAAAAAAAAAAAAGGTGAAAAAAGTCTATGGATGGATAAATTATGTGGTATATTCATAGAAGAGAACAGTGATCAGGAATTAACAAAAAATATGAAAAATTAGGGCTGGAGCAGTGGTGTAACGGTAGGGCATATGCCTTGCATGTGGCTGACCCAGGACAGGCCTGGGTTTGATCCCCTGGCGTCCCATATGGTCCCCCAAGCCAGGAGCAATTTCTGAGTGCATAGCCAGGAGTAACCCCTGAACATCACCGGGGGTGGTCCAAAAATAAAAAAGAGAGAAATTAACCAAAAATATGAACATATGGGAATGTTGCTTGATATCAGGTCCTAGGCTCAGCCCCAATCCACTAAAAAAAATTTTTTTTGGTTTTTGGGCCACACCCGGTGACACTCATGGGTCACTCCTGGCTATTCGCTCAGAAATCGCTCCTGGCTTGGGGGACCATACAGGATGCTGGGAATTGAACCCAGGTCTAACCTGGGTCAGTCACATACAAGGCAAATGCCCTAACTCTATGCTCTGGCCCCTAAAACAAATATTTTTTTTCTTTTTTTTTTTTTTTTGTTTATTTGTTTTGTTTTGTTTTGGGGTCACACCTGGCAGCACTCAGGGGTTACTCCTGGCTCCATGCTCAGAAATCGCCCCTGGCAGGCACGGGGGACCATATGGAATACCAGAATTCGAACCAATGACCTTCTGCATGAAAGGCAAACGCCTTACCTCCATGCTATCTCTCCAGTCCCAACAAATATTATTTTAAAAGAAATAAATTATTAATACATGATACACTATAACTGAAACTTAAAAACATTAAGCTACCATATGTAAAACATCAAATAAAAAAGAACACATGGGGTCGGACAGACAGCCTGGAGGTAGGGAGTTTGCCTTGAATGCAGAAGGACGATGGTTTGAATCCCAGAATCCCATATGGTCCCCTGAGCACTGCCAAGTGTGACCCCAAAAACAAAACAAAAACAAACAAACAAAAAAACATAATATGAGTTCAACTGTTTGACATTTCCAGAACTGGCAAATCAAGAGATATAAAGCAGACAAATTATTAATTTTCAACATATTGAGAAAAGAAAAAAATTAGAAACTTCCCTATTTTGTTTTTGCTTATAGGCCACAACTGGTATTGTTCAGAACTGCAAGGTCCTGAGCATAACTCAGGAATCAAAAGAGGTGGAATTAGGAAACTATAATATATGGGGTACCAGGGATCAAACTCAGATCAGCAGGTAAACAGAAAATATCTAACCACCTGTACTATCTTCAGTCCCTTTTCTTTTTTTTCTTTTTTGTTTTTTTGTTTTTGGATCACTCCTGGTGGCACTCAGGGATTACTCCTGGCTCTGCACTCAGAAATCACTCCTGGCAGGCACGGGGGACCATATGTGATGCTGGGATTTAAACCACTGACCGTCCTGAATTGGCTGCATACAAGGCACATGCCCTACCACTGTGCTATCTCTCCAGCCCCTTCAGTCCCTTTTCTTTTTCTTGTTTTTTGGGCCACACCCGGTGAAACTCAGGGGTTACTCCTGGCTATGTGCTCAGATATCGCTCCTGGCTTGGGGTACCATATGGGATGCCAGCTAGCGTGGGCAAAGCAGATGCCTTAGCGCTCGTGTCACCACTCCAACCCTTGGTTTTTTAGTTTTTGATTTTTGAGTCACACCCAGCGGTGCTCAGGGGTTTCTCCTGGTAGGCTCAAGGAACCATATGAAATGCTGGGAATCGGGCCAGAGAGATAGCATGTAGGTAAGGCGTTTGCCTTTCATGCAGATCATTGGCTCAAATCCCAGCATCCCATATGGTCCCCTGAGCCTGCCAGGAGTGATTTCTGAGCGTGGAACCAGGAGTAAACCCTAAGCGCTGCCAGCTGTGACCCAAAAACCAAAACAAACAAAAAGAAATGCTGGGAATCGAACTAGAATTTATCCATGGTTGGCCATGTGCAAGGCCCTATCCCTGTGCTATCTCTCTGGCCCTTCAGTTCCTTTTCTAATGGTAATAAAAATGATGAAAAGGGCCCGGAGAGATAGCACAGCGGTGTTTGCCTTGCAAGCAGCCGATCCAGGACCAAAGGTGGTTGGTTCGAATCCCAGTGTCCCATATGGTTCCCCGTGCCTGCCAGGAGCTATTTCTGAGCAGACAGCCAGGAGTAACCCCTGAGCATCGCCGGGTATGGCCCAAAAACCAAATAAATAAATAAATAAATAAATAAATAAATAAATAAATAAATAAATAAATAAATAAATAAATAAATAAATAAATAAATATGATAAAAAAATAACAATGAGAGGTTGGAGTGATAGCACAATGGTAGAGTATTTGCCTTGCATGTTGCTGACCTGGGACAGATCCAGGTTTAATCCTGGCATCCCATATGGTCCCCAAGTCTGCCAGGAATGATTTCTGAGCACAGAGCCAGGAGTAATCCCCGAGTACCACCAGTGAGGCCCAAAAACCAAAACGAACCAAAAAAAAAAAAATGATGGTTGTACAAAACTACTGAATTATACATATTAAAAGGTAAGCTAGAGCCGGAGAGATAGCATGGAGGCAAGACATTTGCCTTGCATGCAGAAGAACGGTGGTTTGAATCCCGGCATCCCGTATGGTCCCCTGTGCCTGCCAAGGGGCGATTTCTGAGTGTAGAGATACGAGTAATACCTGAGCACTGTGGGGTGTGACCCCCCCAAAATTAAAAGATGAGCTATACAATATTTAAATTATATATTAATAAAACTATTTTGTTTGTTTTGGTTTTTGGGCCACACCCACAGTGCTCCGGGGTTACTCCTGGCTATCTGCTCAGAGATGGCTCCTGGCAGGCACAGGGGACCATATGGGACGTAGGGATTTGAACCAACCACCTTAGGTTCTGGGTCGGCTGTTTGCAAGGCAAATGCCACTGTGCTATCTCTCCGACCCAATAAAACTCTATTTTTAAAAAGGGGCTATGTACAGTGGATAAGGCATGTGAACAAAGCCAAACCACATTCATCCCTGGCACCCCATATGGTCCACTGAGTACTGCTAGGAATGATCTCTGAGCACGGTGCCATTATAAGATTGAGCAACACGGGGTATGAAAAAAAAAAAAAAAGTGTCAGGGGCCAGAGAGATAGCATAGAGCTAAGGCATTTGCCTTGCATGCAGAAGGATGGTGATTAAAATCCCAGCATTCCATATGGTTCCCTGTGCCTGCCAGGAGCGATTTCTGAGCGAAGAGACACGAAGTAACCCTGAGCGCCACCAGGTGTGACCCAAAAAAAAACAAAACAAAAGACTGTCAAACAATAGAAATAAAACTTTGGGTAAAGGGGGCCAGAGAGACAACACAGCGGTAAGGCATTTGCCTTGCACGCAGCTGACCCAGATGGACAGTGGTTCAAATCCCGGCATCCCACATGGTCCCCTATGCCTGCCAGGAGTGACTCTGAGCACAGAGCCAGAGTAACACCAACGGGTGTGACCTAAAAACAAAAACAAAACAAAAAACCTGGGCCCGGAGAGATAGCACAGCAGCTTTGCTTGCAAGCAGCCGATCCAGGACCAAAGTGGTTGGTTCAAATCCCAGTGTCCCATATGGTCCCCCGTGCCTGCCAGGAGCTATTTCTGAGCAGACAGCCAGGAGTAACCCCTGAGCACCGCCGGGTGTGGCCCAAAAAAAAAAAAAGACAACAAAAAAAACCCTTTGGATAAAATGAAGGTCATCTTGTTAAATGAAAAAGTTTGAAATTGGGCCGGCGAGGTGGCGCTAGAGGTAAGGTGTCTGCCTTGCAAGCGCTAGCCAAGAAAAGGACCATGGTTCGATCCCCCGGCGTCCCATATGGTCCCCCCAAGCCAGGGGCAATTTCTGAGTGCGTAGCCAGGAGTAACCCCTGAGCATCTAACGGGTGTGGCCCGAAAAACCAAAAAAAAAAAAAAAAAAAAAGAAAAAGTTTGAAATTTAGGTGGCGCAAGTGGTAAGGCATTGCCAGTGCTATGCTAGCCTAGGACAGACCTCGGTTCAATCCACCATTGTCCCATATGGTCCCCCAAACCAGGAGCAATTTCTGAGCGCATAGCCAGGAATAACCCCTGAGAATCGTCACCAGATATGACCCAAAAACCAAAAAGAAAAAAAAAAAAAGAAGAAAAATTTGAAATTTAGAGAATTAAAAGTTACTACTATGTTATACTGAATTAGTTATAATTTGACTTATTTAAATTCATTAATACTTTTATGAAAGTATGAATAAAAAAAGAATATATGAATAAGCAAGTAAATATACATTGCTATGTCACTCCCTCTTCCTCTCTGCTGGATATAAATCCAAACTCCTACTCTTTTTGGGGAGGTGAGGGGATCAAACTGGGTCAGCCACATGTAAGGTAAACATCTTACCAGATGTGCTACCATTCTGACTCAATAAAATTATATTTGTTTGTTTTTGGATTTTGGGCCACACCGGCGGCACTCAGGGGTTACTCCTGGCTCTGCACTCATAAATCGCTCCTGGCAGGCTCAGGGGTCATATGGGATGCCAGGGACCAAACCTAATAGGCCTCGTGCTATTTTTCCAACCCCCATATTTGTTTATTTAGCCAAATCTTCATGGTGCACTCCTTGTTCTGTACTCAGAAATTACTCCTGGAGTGCTCGGATGAACAAATGGAGATGCAAGGCAAGCACCCTACCCACTGTACTATCACTCCAGCCCCATTCTAAATTCTTTGAAGATACTGCTAGTCTCCTGCCTCAACAAGTTCTTTGATTTCCAAAACTAAGTCCCTTTAGAAAAAAAAAAAAAAAAAAAAAGAATAACCATGATATAAAATAACTATTGCTCAGTCTTTGTGCTGCAAAGAAAGAATGCCTGGATTCAAACTTGAATTTTATATAGGTAAACCAAAGCTGTAAAATTTTTTTTTGTCGTTTTTTTGTTTGAGGGGCCACACCAAGTAATGCTTAGGAGCTACTACTGGCCCAGCACTCAGGAATTATAGCTGGCAATGCTCAGTGATTGAGCCCAGGCCAGCAGCATACAGGGAAAGCACCCTACCTGCTGTACTATCACTCTGTCCCCAACTTGAAACCAAACTCAAACATTTTATCCAAGTTCAAATCTCCTAGTTATCTGTCTGTAGATGGTTTACAAATGCAGTTATCACAAGTGTCACTGCCAAATACACTGGTAGTTAATACCTCACCTTCATGCACAGCTCCGCCTTGTCAAAGCCCATCAATATGTTGATAATATCAAACCCAGAGGTAGACTTATTCTTTTGATGGACTCCTCGAATAAGTGCACATAAGGTCTGCAGAAATAAGAGAGAATTCTTTTAGAGAAAAAAGTTTCAAAATAGGGCCCGGAGAGATAGCACAGCGGCGTTTGCCTTGCAAGTAGCCGATCCAGGACCAAAGGTGGTTGGTTCGAATCCCGGTGTCCCATATGGTCCCCGTGCCTGCCAGGAGCTATTTCTGAGCAGACAGCCAGGAGTAACCCCTGAGCACCGCCGGGTGTGGCCCAAAAACAAAAACAAAAACAAAAAAAAAAAAAGTTTCAAAATAAATCTCACATTGCAATCTCAATGCCTGCAGGAGAAATTTCTGAGCATAGAGCCTAGGAGTAATCCCTGGGCACTGCCAGGTGTGACCCAAAAACAAAAATAAAAACAAAATAATTCTCTTTCACCTTTTACTTTGAGTTCTAAAGCACAGTGAGTCTTGGGGCTGAAGAGACAGGGCAGGGGCTATGGTGTTCATCTTGCATAGCCAATCCCGGTTCAATCCCAGGCACTGCATATGGTCCCCTGAACCCACCGGGAGAAATCCCTGAGCACAAAGCCAGGAGTAAGCCCTGAGCAGCACCAGGAATAACCCAAAAATTAAAAAATAAAAATTTAAAACCCACTCTAAGTCTCAATGTGTGCAAAAAGGGAACAACATAATGACACGTGTTTTTTGTTGTTGTTGTTGGGTTTTTTTTTTTTGGTGTTTTTGGGTCACACCCGGCAGTGCTCAGGGGGTTACTCCTGGCTCTGTGCTCAGAAATTGCTCCTGCAGGCTCGGGAGACCATATGGGATGCTTGGATTCAAACCACCGTCCTTCTGTATGCAAGGTAAATGCCTTACCTTCATGCTATCTCTCCGGCCCTGGCATGTGCTTTTTATGATGTTTCTGTTAACCCTATTTTTTGGTTCAAGGAATTTTTATGGTCACACCTAATGGGACTCAGAGACTACTGCTGATGCCATGCAGTGCCAGGGATAGAACCAAGGGCAGTCATGTGTCAGGCAAAAATCTTAATCCCTGAACTATCTCTCTGGCTCTGGCTGCTCCCATAACCCCACTATTTTGGGGGGCCACATTCACCAGTGCTCAGGGGTTCCTCCTGTTCTGTGCTCAGAAAAAAATCCTGACAGGCTCATGGGGCCATATAGGATACTAAGGATTAAACCTGGGTTGGCCATGTACAACACAAGCGCCCTACCCACTGTATTATCACTCCAGCTCCCAATGATTCTTATTGTTTCAAGTGATAGGGATAAAAAAAAAATCAAGTGATAAAGACTTTTGAGAATCTTTTTTTTCCTTTTTGGACCACACCCATTGACGCTCATGGGTTACTCCTAGCTATGCACTCAGAAATCGCTCCTAGAGGGGCCGGGCGGTGGCGCTAAAGGTAAGGTGCCTGCCTTGCCTGCGCTAGCCTCGGACGGACCGCAGTTCGATCCCCCCCCCCCCCCCGTCCCATATGGTCCCCCAAGCCAGGAGCGACTTCTGAGCTCATAGCCAGGAGTAACCCCTGAGCGTTACCGAGTGTGGCCCAAAAAAAACAAAAAAAAAAAAAGAAATCGCTCCTAGATTGGGGGACCATATGGAACGCTGGGGGATCAAACCACAGTACATCCTAGGTTAGCACATGCAAGGCAAACGCCCTTGTGCCACCGCTCCGGCCCAACTTTTGAGAATCTAATTAAAGCCTTTCACACCAGAAAAAAAAAGTGCATATGCACATGATATATTTTACAGGGAGTCAAGGAATGCCTCAGATTAAGAATTCCTCAACTGATGAAAAACGCGCACTGGTGAAGGTTTTGGTACACTGTATGACTGTAACTCAATCATGAAAAACTTTAACTGTGAAAAAGAAAAATGCAGGGGCCGGAGAGATAGCACAGCGGTGATTGCCTTGCAAGCAGCTGAAACAGAACCTAAGGTAGTTTGGTTCGAATCCCGACGTCTTATATGGTCCCCCGTACCTGACAGGAGCTATTTGTGAGCAGATAACCCTGAATACCGCTGGGTGTGGCCCAAAAACCGAAAAAAGAAAAAAAGATAAATGTATGAACAACCTTGTAATCATGATGTTTGTTTTTTTTTTTTTTTTTTTTTTTTTTTTTGGGTCACATCCGGCGGTGCTCAGGGGTTACTCCTGGCTGTCTGCTCAGAAACAGCTCCTGGCAGGCACGGGGGACCATATGGGACACCGGGATTCGAACCAACCACCTTTGGTCCTGGATCGGCTGCTTGCAAGGCAAACGCCGCTGTGCTATCTCTCCGGGCCCGTAATCATGATGTTTAAATTAAAAAAAAATAAAACCCTCTTTAATTTAGAAATACAGCTCAACAGTAGAGAATTTGTTGAGGACAGACTGATACAAGAGAGGTAGGATATTTGCCTTGCCCACAACTAACATAGATTTGATCCCCCCATCCCATATGGTTCCCCAAGCACCATCAGGAGTGATTCCTGAGTACATATCCTGGAGTGACTCCTGAGCATCACTAGGTGTGGCAAAAACAAAAACAAAAACAAAAAAACACTTGTCTTGCCTGTGTAATGATGGCCTAGGTTCAAGTCATAGCACTTACAAAAAAAAACCTCCAGAGCTAGTGAGAAACTTACAGGAATAAGGTTCTTGCCTTGCACATGTCTGACCCCAGTTCAACCCCTTGCATCATATATGCCAGGGGTCCTCAAACTTTTTAAACAGGGGGCCAGTTCACTGTCCTTCAGACTGTTGGAGGGCCAGATTATAGTAAAAACAAAAATTATGAACAAATTTCTATGCACACTGCATATATCTTATTTAGAAATGAAGAAACAAAATGGGAATAAATACAATATGTGGCCCACGGGCCGTAGTATGCCATCGGGTGTAACCCAAAAACCAAAAAAAAAAAATAAAAATAAGGATTCTTCTGAATCATTTACATACATAGACAAACCTTACAAACAAACAAAATGACTAATAAAGGTATAAATCTTTTTAAACGGGCCCGGAGAGATAGCACAGCGGCGTTTGCCTTGCAAGCAGCCAATCCAGGACCAAAGGTGGTTGGTTCGAATCCCGGTGTCCCATATGGTCCCTCGTGCCTGCCGGGTGTGACCCAAAAAAAACAAAAAACAAAAAAAAAAAATCTTTTTAACAAGGAAGATGGCTAAGCACAATGGCTAAGATGTTAGATAATATATGAAGACAGAAAAATCAATGCCTAAATGCAAATCAAGGTTTTTTGGTTTGGTTTGGTTTTGTTGGTTTTTGGGTCACACTTGGCAGTGCTCAGGAGTTACTCCTGGCTCTATGCTCAGAAATTGCTCCTGGCAGGCTCGGGGGAACCATATGGGATACCAGGATTCAAACCACCATCCTTCTACATGCAAGGCAATCGCCTTACCTCCATGCTATCTCTCCGGCCCCAAGGTTTTTTTAGGTTCCAACAATATGTTTCAATCCTTTTCCTATTCAAGACTTCCCAGTTTCCCAGCCATGTACCTGTAATGCATTGACAACTCGAATTGGGTGCTCTTCTCCCAGAGCCTGAATACAGTGCTGAAACAAGCAATTAATATTGTCCTTGATCTTCATTAACTCTTCACCATCAAGAGATTCCAGCTTGCTTTCTAGGTACTCTAAATTCACCTGCCAAGGAAACAACCAAGACCTCAGTAATTTTTAGCACAGCACCGGAAACTCACAAGATGAAATCTAAATTACCAGGAAAATCCACAGATGTCGCCAAGTCTTACCTTCATGAGAAAGAGTTCCTCCCAAAATCGAGGACTGCACTTACTGGGATCCTCTGCCTAAAACCAGAAGATAAAAAAGTTCAACATCCCAACTAATATCAAAGCATCAAGAACACAAATGAAAGCTGGGAATATGGCTCAGAGGGCTGAAAAATATGCTTGGCATGCTGGAGCCACAGATTCAATCCCTGGCATCACATGGTCTATCCCTACCAGTAAGTGTGCCCCCAACCAAAAAGATACATACATTTCAAAAATAAATATTTATCCAAAAAGATAAATATATTTCAAAGGGTCACTATTCATCAGCAACCTCAATTTTCTCTTTTTTTCTTGGTTTTTGGTCCACAACTGGCAGTGCTCAGGAGTTACTCCAGACTCTACACTCAGACATTGCTCCTGGAGGCAATAGATAGCACAGCGGTAGGGTATTTGCCTTGCATGCACTGACCCAGGACTAACGGTGGTTCAATTCCTGGCATTTCATAAGGTCCCCTGAGCATGCCAGGGGCGATTTTGAGCACAAAGCCTACATAGTAACCCCTGAGCGCCACCGGGTATGACCTAAAAACAAAAACTTAAAATTCTTGTCCAGAGTTTTTACAGTATACTATATTGACTTTATTTGGGGGGGTTGGGATTAGTTTTTGGAGTCATTCCTGACTGTACTTAGGGCTGACTCTAGCTCTGTGCCAGATTCCAATTGGAAGCATTCCTAGTGGATATGCAGTGCCCATACTAGAGAGTCAACTATGCAATGCAAGCACCTTGCACTTAATATCTTTCTGGCTCCTTATTAGCTATTTCTATAGCCCTCCAATATACATTTCATTCTCTGTACAAAAATTTTTTTTAAGATTTTGGACCATACCCAGCAGTGATCAGGAATTACTCCTGGCTCTGCGCTAAGGCAACACTACTGGCAAGACTAGGGGACCCACATGGAGTGCCAGGCATAGAATACAAGTCAGCTACGTACAAGCAAACACCTCACCCACTGTACTATTATCACTCCAACCACATCCTCTGTATTAATATTTTAATATACTTTTCCCTAACACAACTAGGTCTAAAATGTTGACAAGATTATAGAACTAAAATCCAAAATTTTTTGTGTTTTTGGGTTTTGGAGGGCTCACACCTGACAATGCTCAGGGACGATTCCTGGCTCTGCACTGAGGAATTTCCCCTGAGGTGTTCAGGGAACAATATGAGTCAACTGTATGAAAGGTAAATGCTCTATTCACTGTATTATTGCTCCAACCCTCCAAATTTGCTTAGCAACAATTTTTACAAAAAAATTATGAAAATAAATTTCTGATTAATAAGCAATATAAAAAAGGAAAAGAAGCTACTTCAAAGGAAACTCAATAGAATTGCTCACTATTACTTAACCTTAAATTGATCTTTTCAAATTACTACCAAGAACTAATGTCTTCATTAGGTAAGAGTGATATGGGGGACCAAGCAATAGTACAACAAGTAGGGTACTTTCCTTGCACACAGACAGACTAGGTTCAATCCCCAACACTTTAATGATCCTCCAAGACCCACCAGAAGTGATCTCTGAGCAGAGTCAAAACAAAACAGTAGAGGGGGCCGGAAAGATAGCCTGAAAGTAAGGCGTCTGTCTGCCTTCCATGCAGGACAGTGGTTCAAATCCCGGCATCCCATATGGTCCCCCGTGCCTGCCAGGGCGGTTTCTGAGTGTAGAGCCAGGAGTAAACCCTGAGCGCTGCCAGGTGTGACCCAAAAACAAAAACTAAACAGTAGGGGCCTGAGAAATAGGCAGGACGTTTGCCTTGCATGGAGAAGGACAGTGGTTAGAATCCCGGCATCCCATATGGTCCACCAAGCCTGCCAGGAGCAATTTCTGAGCATAGAGCCAGGAGTAACCCCTGAGCACTGCCAGGTATGACCCCCCCCAAAAAAAAAAAAAAAACTAAACAGTAGGGGCCGAAGAGATAGCACAGTGGTAAGGCGTTTGCCTTGCATGCGGAAGGATGGTGGTTCGAATCCCAGCGTTCCATGTGGTCCCTGAGCCTGCCAGGAGCAATTTCTGAGCGTAGAGCCATGAGTAACCCCTGAGCACTAACAGGTGTGACCCAAAATCAAAAAAAAAAAACACCCAAAAACAACAACAAAAAAAACCAACTAAGCAGTAGGCCAGAGCAATAGCACAGAGAGTAGGGCATTTGCCTTACACATGGCCAACCCAAGTTCGATCCTCGGCATCCCTGAGCATCACCAGGAATAACCCCTGAGCACCACTGGATGTAGAAAAAAAAAAAAAAACTAAATGATAAGCACTAAGGAAAAAAAAAAAACCAGTAAGAGTTCTAATGCCAAATGTACCTCAAGCAAGTTTTAAAAAATACTTAATTCAGGGCCGGGAGAGATAGCACAGCGGCGTTTGCCTTGCAAGCAGCCGATCCAGGACCAAAGGTGGTTGGTTGGAATCCCGGTGTCCCATATGGTCCCCCGTGCCTGCCAGGAGCTATTTCTGAGCAGACAGCCAGGAGTAACCCCTTAGCACCGACGGGTGTGACCCAAAAACTAAAAAAACAAATACTTAATTCAGATCATTAGACAATACCTGGGAGGGCTGGAGAGATAAAGCAGTAAGTAGGGCACATGCTTTGCACAGGGCTGACCTAGGTTCAATCCCAGACATATATAAAGTCCCTCGAACACCGCCAGGTGTAATTCCTGAAATCCAGGAATAACCCAAGTATTGCCAGGTGTGAGTGGCAGAGAGGGAGGGAAGAAGGAAAAAAAGGAGGAGGGAGAGGAAAAGAAGGGCTGGAGAGATAATACAACAGGTAAAATACTTGCTTTGCATGTGACTGACCCAAATTTTGTTTTGTTTTGTTTTTTTGGTTTTGGTTTTTGGGCCACACCCGTTTGATGCTCAGGGGCTACTCCTGGCTATGCGCTCAGAAGTCGCTCCTGGCTTGGGGGGACCATATGGGACGCCGGGGGATCGAACAGCGGTCCGTCCTACGCTAGCGCTTGCAAGGCAGACACCTTACCTCTAGCGCCACCTTCCCGGCCCCGACTGACCCAAATTTAATCCCTAGCATCTCATATGGTTCTCTGGAGCACTGCCAGGAGTCATTCCTGAGTGAGTACAGAGCCAGGAGTAATCCCCGCGCACCACTGAGTGACCCAAAAACAAAAAGGAAGAAAAGAGACAAAGAAGGAAAGGAGAGAGGGAGGGAGGAGAAAAGAAAGTTCTCTCTTTCAAGTTCTGGGGCTGGAGAAATAGTACAAAGGGTAAGGTGCACATCATGGTTCCAGGTACAATCTCTGACACCACATACGGTACCCAAACCCCCACCAGGAGAGCCCTGACAGCAGAACAGGAAATAAGCCTTGAGCACAGTCAAGTGTGGCCTACATCCCATCACCCAAAAGAGACAAGTTTTTGTTTGTTTTGAGTTCACACCTGGCTGTGCTCAGTGGGAGTTACTCCTGAAAAATTATAGCATTTCATGGGGGCTGGAGTGATAGCACAGCTGTAGGACATTTGCCTTGCAGGCTGCCAATCCAGGACAGACCTGGGTTTGATCCCCGGCATCCCTGCCAGGAGCGATTTCTGAGTGCAAAGCCAGGAGTAACCCCTGAGCACCACTGAGTGTGACCCAAAAATCAAAAATCAAAACAGGGGCCGGAGAGATAGCATGGAGGTAAGGCGTTTGCCTTTCATGCAGGAGGTCATCAGTTCAAATCCCGGCGCCCCATATGGTCCTCTGTGCCTGCCAGGAGCAATTTCTGAGCGTGGAGCCAGAAATAACCCCTGAGCACTGCCGGGTGTGACCCAAAAACCACAAAAAAAAAAAAAAAAAAAAATCAAAACAAAAAAAAATAGCATTTCTTGAAAACATTCTAAATAAAATTTCTCTTGCCTTGCCCTCTCCCATCAAATGATTTTTCTGCTGATGGCAGCAATTATATAAACAAATAACCACCATCTATTTTAATATGGTATATGTGAATTTTTTCTTTTTAGTGAGGAATGAGGACTTGGGTCACACTCAGGAGTGTTAGTGTTACCCTGGCTCTGTGCTCTGGGATCACAACTGGAGGTGCTCATCAGGGTTGCCCGCAAGCAAGGTAAACACCTTAACCCTGTGTATCTGTCCAGCCCCTAAGATAGTATTTTCTCCTGTGAGAGTTCCATTTGCCCCTCACTCTCTATCTTCTCCCTCTGAAGAACTAAAAGATGACAGATAAAGTTATTTCTCAGTTTGGAACAAGAAACTAACAAGCCAAGGTGGGCAGAAAGTAAGGGTTTCAGGCCTTACCGTGAAGATTTCATCATACATCAACACTACTTTTTCCTTCAGTGGCTTTTTGGATGCTGAAGATTTCCGGAGCAAACCCCCTCGTTTCTCTACCTGTGCCATGGTTAGAGAACCTGTGGAGGGGAAGAGAAACAGTCAGAGCTAGAAATGCTAGAGAGCCTTCCTGAAATATCTTTCAACAGAAAACTTTTAGAAAGAAGTCATGATAAATAACTAGTCACAGATCTTATATGTCTGTCGAACAGCCCATTCCCTGAAGAGGTAATGTCAAGGTTTAAATCATTACTTCGCCTACAGCACAACACATCTGCCATCCTTAAAAACGTGCCAGTAGATGGGGCATAAAGAAGATCCAAAACCAAGCAGAAAGTATAACGAGCTCCATCTATAATAGGTCTAGCCATATATTTGAGGTTGATGGAAAGTAGGCTGCAAAGCATACACAACCCACAGTCTGACGGTAAAGTTAAATTTCAAGTATTGATCGAGCTTGGGACCATTAAGGCAGGAAGTGTGCTGCAGTCTGATGTGCTCTATTGATTTCCCCAAAGTAGGGTCCTCGTCATTGCAAAGTACTTGGCCTTCACTGCCTCATAAATCACACTGCACTTGACTGTCTTCAGAAATTCCTCTGGAAAGAGACCCCAGGCAGAAAATAATAGTTATGAAGACCAGAAATTAAATTTTATTTCAAAATAACTAAATATAACAATTTTCTCTTTTTAAATTTAATTATATATATAAAACACTATTGTAGATCAAATTTCAACATATTTTTAACTCTATATAACAGCAGTTCTATGAATCATGCCAAATTTTCTCATCTTGCTTCAAGGAATTCTTATTTTTTTCAAGTAAGAAGTTGAAATCCCACAAGTCTCACCTATGGACTTACATATTACCTTACTTCCCAGAATCTATTATTGGCAAAGTTTTTTGGGAGGCCGAGTGATAGCACTACAAGAAGGGTGTTTGCCTTGCATGCGCTGACCTAGGTTTGATCCCCAACATCCTATATAGTCCCCTGAGCACCACCAAGTGCTCCCTAAGTGCAGAGCCAGGAGTTACCCCTGAATACCACCAGGTGTGGCAAAAAAATTTTTTTTGTTTGGGTGCCACATATAGTGCTGTTAAGAGAACTACTCCTGGCTCTGTGCTTGAGGGTTGTTTCAGGTGAAAGAAATCTGCATTTCTGGGGATCAAACTCAGCCCTCCTTAATGAAAGTACATGTCCAGGGATCAGCCCATGAATCTATCTCTGACTCTTTTTTTTTTTCTTTTCTTTTTTTTTGGTTTTTGGTTTTTGGGTCACACCCAACAGCGCTCAGGGGTTCCTCCTGGCTCTACACTCAGAAATGGCTCCTGGCAGGCTCTGGGGACCTTATGGGATGCCGGGATTAGAACCACCATCCTTCTGCATGCAAGGCAAGCGCCCTACCGCCATGCTATCTCTCTGGCCCCTATCTCTGATTCTTGACTCAATTTTGGATTTAAATCCTAATCTCTAGATATTAGGGAGATAGCCTAGAGTTGGGGCACATGAAAGGAAGTCCAAGATCAACACCAGACATGGCTGGAAAAGATTCCAGGGAGTAGCCCTAGCACAGCAGGTGGAGCCACACCAAGTGATACTCAGGGGCTCCAAACTCTGCCTGGAAGTTGCCCCTGGTGGTGCTCAAGGAATCTGTGATGCCAAGGACTGAACATAGGTCAGTCACATGCTAGGCAAGTGGCTAAACCACTGTCCCCTCTGTCCAGCTGAGACCCATTTTGAGGCTTCACTAAATCTTCAAATTCCACTACAGTCCAGAGAAAAATTAGCAATCACAAAAAAGAGATTCTTTTGGTCAATTTATTCTGTATTGATCATGGCTTTGCTTTAGAGCATGAAATACGCCCTCTGTTCAAAACACTGCTGTGTCTTTTAAATAGGCTGTCAAGAATAAGATGTCCTTATCGAGAGAAAATAAATTGGAAATCAAGAGGACCCTATTAAAATAAATCAAAAGCAATGCAATTCTAAGCTTAGTGGATATAGATCTTCTGTGAACTCAACTTCAACCAGTTGATTAGGAGAAATTGCAGGAATCACAGTTCCTGGATGTGAAAAGCACATGTTTACAAACATCCCTGTCAGAGGATTTATAATTGGGTTACAGCTAATCAATGTCCACCCCAAATCTAATATTCTCACTTTCTTGATTTCAGAATCAATATTCTCTAATAAGCGAAAGGGAACAGGAAAGGAAAGAAAAGCAATCCTAATCCAAAGCACCAAATTTCCTAAGAAATTAAATTCTTTTCATCACTCTCCTTCCATCTGGAGCAGGGGCAAAAATCAAAAATCAACCAAGGGTCTCAGCTCATTACTTTTTGTCATTATCACAGGCGACTGGAATTGACCACCCAAATAGAAACGTGACTGGCTCTGCCATGGAACACATTTCTAGAAGAGCATTTCTAGGATGGCAGGCTAGAAAACTCTTACAGTAGCTGTTTTGTTTTAATGGAAGAGGGGGGCTGTGTTAGAAATTAATCCCACAATCTGAAATTTGATAAGATCTGAATTTTGATAAGATCTGAATTGGAAAGTCATATTTACAGTAATGTATCACAAAAAGATCCCAGCGATCACAGATCCCAGAGATTCTTTTTTATCCTCTACAGCCCTAACTACTGGGGCTCCAACCTTTTTATCCCTAAAGACTAGGAAAAATAGGAGAAATATTTCAAGGACCAGGTATGGCTAAAACAAACAAAAAAAAAATGTAGGTAGTATTTTTTTTATCTGAGCTATTTTTATTCAATTTCAGAAATTATTTATTAAAGCAAATGTTAAGAGGCTACAGAGATAGGATAGTGAACCTGGGTTTGACCCCTGGCACCCCATGTTGTCCTCCAAGCCTGCTAGTAGTGATTCCTGAGTGTAGAGTCAGGAATAACCCTTAAGCATTGTTGGATGCGGTCAATAAATTTTTTAATTTAAGAATAAAGTCTGGTGGGCCCGGAGAGATAGCACAGCGGTGTTTGCCTTGCAAGCAGCCCATCCAGGACCAAAGGTAGTTGGTTCGAATCCCGGTGTCCCATATGGTCCCCCGTGCCTGCCAGGAGCTATTTCTGAGCAGACAGCCAGGAGTAACTCCTGAGCACAGCCGGGTGTGACCCAAAAACCAAAAAAAAAAAAAAAAAGAATAAAATCTGGGGCCCGGAGAGATAGCACAGAGGTGTTTGCCTTGCAAGCAGCCGATCCAGGACCAAAGGTGGTTGGTTCGAATCCTGGTGTCCCATATGGTCCCCCATGCCTGCCAGGAGCTATTTCTGAGCCTGGAGCCAGGAGTAACCCCTGAGCCCCGCCGAGTGTGACCCAAAAACCAAAAACCAAAAAAAAAGAATAAAATCTGTTGGCTTAGGGGCCGGGCGGTGGCGCTAAAGGTAAGGTGTCTGCCTTGCCAGCGCTAGCCTAGGACAGACCGCGGTTCGATCCCCCGGTGTCCCATATGGTCCCCCAAGCCAGGAGCGACTTCTGAGCGCATAGCCAGGAGAGTAACCCCTGAGCGTCAAACGGGTGTGGCCCAAAAACCAAAAACCAAAAAAAAAAAAAAAATCTGTTGGCTTAAAGACAATAAAATGACTAAACCATGTAGTCATGTAGTACTTGATTAGGGGAGAATTTCAGGCAAACTACCAGGAAATCTGCACGAATCAACAGTGTCCGCAGTCACAGGCTGACCTTGAACCACAGAGACAGAGAGAACGAGCTGCCATGGCAGGATCAACACTAGGAAAAAAAAGGTGCCTATCAAGAACACTGAGCAAGGGACCGGCGAGGTGGTGCTAGAGGTAAGGTGTCTGCCTTGCAATCGCTAGCCAAGGAAAAACTGTGGTTCGATCCCCTGGCGTCCCATATGGTCCCCCCAAGCCAGGGGCAATTTCTGAGCACTTAGCCAGGAGTAACCCGAGTATCAAACGGGTATGGCCGGAAAAAAAAAAAAAAAAAAAAGGAACATTGAGCAAGCCACCAAGTGTCCTAGTCACCTTCCAAGTGAAACTAGGAAACTAGACTGGCAATGCCCTACCTGCTGCGCTATCGCTCTGGACACCCCAAAATATAATTTTTAAATAAATTTAAAATAATCTAGGGGATGGAGCAGTAGGGCACTTGACTTGCATGCTCACAACCCAGGTTCGATCCCTGGCATCCCAGATGGTAGCCCAAGCCAGCCAAGAGTGATTTCTAAGTACAGAGTGAGGAGTAACACTTGAGCACCACTGGGTATGAACTAAATAAAATTCAAACATTAATAATAATCAATAGGGGCTGGAGGGATAGCACAGCAGTAGGGCATTTGCCTTGTATGCAGCTGACCGGGGAGAGACCCGGTTCAATTCCCGGCATCCCATATGGTCCCCCAGCCTACCAGGGGCGATTTCTGAGTACAGAGCCAGGAGGACCCCTGAGCTCCATTGGGTATGGCCCAGAAACCAATCAATCAACAAATGAATCAACCAATAAATAAAGTTTAAATTAATAATAATAGTAATAATAATCTATAGCACAATGCAAATCATAAAAATCTGATTGAGGGGCCCGGAGAGATAGCACAGCAGTGTTTGCCTTGCAAGCAGCCGATCCAGGACCAAAGGTGGTTGGTTCGAATCCCGGTGTCCCATATGGTCCCCCGTGCCTGCCAGGAGCTATTTCTGAGCAGACAGCCAGGAGTAACCCCTGAGCAATGCCGGGTGTGGCCCCCCCAAAAAAAAAATCTGATTGAGGGGCTAAACAGTGGCGCAAGTAATAAGGCATCTATCTGCCTTGCCCACACTAGCATAGTTCAGACTGTGGTTCGATCCCCCCGGAGTTCCATATGGTACCCCAAGCCAGGAGCGATTTCTGAGCACATAGCCAGGAGTAACCCCTGAGTGTCAATGGGTGTGGCCCAAAACAAAAAAATCTGGGCCTGGAGAGATAGCGGCGTTTGCCTTGCAAGCAGCCGATCCAGGACCAAAGGTTGTTGGTTCGAATCCCGGTGTCCCATATGGTCCCCCGTGCCTGCCAGGAGCTATTTCTGAGCAGACAGCCAGGAGTAACCCCTGAGCATCGCTGGGTGTGGCCCAAAAACCAAAAAAAAAAAAAAATCTGATTGAAAAAGGACAAGGAGGGGGCCGGGCGGTGGCGCTAAAGGTAAGGTGCCTGCCTTACCTGCGCTAGCCTAGGACGGACCGGGGTTCGATCCCCCGGCATCCCATATGGTCCCCCAAGCCAGGAGCGACTTCTGAGCGCATAGCCAGGAGTACCCCTGAGCATCACCGGGTGTGGCCCAAAAACCAAAAAAAAAAAAAAAAAGAAAAGAAAAAGGACAAGGAGGCGGAGCAATAGCATAACATGTACGGCATTTGCCTTGCATGCGGCCAATCCAGGTTCGAACTCCAGCATCCCATCTAGTCCATTGAGCCTATCAGGAGTAATATCTAAGGGCAGAACCAGGGGTAACCCCAGAGCCACTGGTGGAGCCCAAAATAAAAAAAAAAGGGGGGGGGGGATATAACTCAAAATAAACTGGAGCACATACCTTGCATACAGGAGCCCTTCCACCACCTCCATCACCACTCCCCAGTTCAATCTCTAGCATGTGTGTTCCCTCAAGCACTGCCAGGCAAAATACAGTGTAGCCAAAAAAAAAAAGATGCAAAGAAAATGGTACGGTGCCAAGAAGAAGGAAAAGTCTATGCTATGACCTTTGTGGATCTTAAAGGGCTTTTTAATCCTTCTCTGAAAAAAGCAAATACAGGGGCCAGAACGATAGCACACATAGCAGTAGGACATTTGCCTTACACACGGCCAACCCCTAACAGAGCCTGATTTGATTCCCGGAGCAGTGGTGCAAGCGGTAGGGCGTTTGCCTTGCACACGCTAACCTAGGACAAACCATGGTTTGATCCACAGGCGTCCCATGTAATCCCCCAAGCCAGGAACGATTTCTGAACGCATAGCCTGAGCGTCACCAGGTGTGGCCCAAAAGCCAAAAATAAATTAATTAATTTAGGCACCTGAGTGAAATAGTACAGTGATATAGTACAGCAGTAGGGAGTTTGCCTTGCACGCTGCTGACCTGGGACAGCCCAGGTTTGATTCCCGGCATCCCATACAGTTCCCCGAGCCTGCCAGAAGTAACACATGAGTACCACTGGGTGTGGCCCAAAAACCAAAAAATAAATAAATTTTAGGGGCCAGAGATAGCACAGAGGTAGGGCGTTTGCCTTGCAAGCAGCCGATCCAGGACAGTCAGTGGTTCAAATCCCAGCATTCAGGCCGGAGAGATAGCATGGAGGTAAGCCATTTGTCTTGCATGCAGAAGGTCGGTGGTTCAAATCCCGGCATCGCATATGGTTCCCCGAGCCTGCCAGGAGCAATTTCTGAGCATAGAGCCAGGAGTAACCCCTGAGCACTGCTGGGTGTGACCCAAAAACCAAAAAAAAAAAAAAAAAAAAAAGGACTCAAATCCCAGCATCCCATATAGTTCCCCATGCCTGCCAGGAGTGATTTCTGAGCACAGAGCCAAGAGTAACCCTTGTGTGCCAACAGGTGTGACCCAAAATACAAAAAAAAAAAAAAACAAAAAAAAAAAAAACAAGTTTTTTAATTTTCAGGGCCAAAGCAATAACAATAGCGTTTGCCTTGCTCGTCACCAACACGGGACAGACCCCAGTTCAAATCCTGGCATCCTATGTAGTCCCCCCAAGCCAGCCAGGAATGATTTCTGAGCACAGAGCCAAAAGTAACCTGAGAACCGCTGGGTGTGACCCAAAAAACAATCAATCAATCAATAAATAAATAAATAAAGTTAAATAATAAATGAACTCTTCCAGGGACCAGAGAGATAGCACAGCAGTAAGGCATTTGCCTTGCATGCAGGACAGTGGTTCGAATCCCAGCATCCCTTTTGATCCTCCGAGCCTGTTAGGGGTGATTTCTGAGCCAGGAGTAGCCCCTGAGCACTGCTGGGTGTGACCCAAAAACAAAACAAAACAAAGAAAAAGAACTCTTCCAAAGCTACTTTAAAAAAAATAAAAGAATGGGGGGGCCAGAGAGATAGCATGGAGGTAAGGCATTTACCTTTCATGCAGAAGGTCATCGGTTCGAATCCCGGTGTCCCATATGGTCCCCCATGCCTGCCAGGAGCAATTTCTGAGCAGACAGCCAGGAAAAACCCCTGAGCACTGCCGGGTGTGACCCCAAAAAATAAATAAATAAATAAATAAATAAATAAATAAATAAATAAATAAATAAAAGAATGGGCCCGGAGAGATAGAGATAGCATAGCGGTGTTTGCCTTGCAAGCAGCCGATCCAGAACCTAAGGTGGTTGGTTCGAATCCCGGTGTCCCATATGGTCCCCCTTGCATGCCAGGAGCTATTTCTGAGCAGACAGCCAGGAGTAACCCCTGAGCACCGCCAGATGTGGCCCAAAAACCAAAAAAAATAAAAAATAAAAAAAAATAAAAGAAAGAAATATTATCCCTCTTTATTTTTTTTTTATTTTGTTTTTTGGGCCAGCAGCGCTCAGAGGTAACTCCTGGCTCTGCATTCAGAAATTACCCCTGGCAGATTTAGAAGACCACATGGGATGCCATGAATTGAACTCAGGTCGGCCACATGCAAAGCAAATGCTCTACCCGCAATCACTCTAGCCCCTATCCCTATTTTCTTTTCTTTTTTTTTTTTTTTTTTTTTTTTTTGGTTTTTGGGCCACACCCGGCGGTGCTCAGGGGTTACTCCTGGCTGTCTGCTCAGAAATAGCTCCTGGCATGCAAGGGGGACCATATGGGACACCGGGATTCGAACCAATCACCTTAGGTTCTGGATCTGCTGCTTGCAAGGCAAACACCACTGTGCTATCTCTCCAGGCCGCTATCCTTATTTTCTTTTTTTTTGTTTTTTTGGTTTTGGGTTTTTGGGTTTTTGGGCCACACCCAGCGGTGCTCAGGGGTTACTCCTGGCTGTCTGCTCAGAAATAGCTCCTGGCAGGCACGGGGGACCATATGGGACACCGAGATTCGAACCAACCACCTTTGGTCCTGGATCGGCAGCTTGCAAGGCAAACACCGCTGTGCTATCTCTCCGGGCCACTATCCCTATTTTCTAAGTGCAAGAACAGAGCCAACGAGGTTCAATTAGCGCAGAAACTAGTACAGAGCGATTTTTGTGTGCTCTGAAAGGTACTTGGGCATTTTACAAGAAGTTAGTCGGGGAATTTCTCAGGACTAAGCAGGATGTGGCAAGACCAGGTATTTCCCAGTCTCTAGTCTAGGTCTAATCAGCTCAGATTTGGATCCAGTGAAGGTAAATCTAGCTTCACAGAAGATAACTCAGTCCCATTCCATCCAAATCTACTGCACCTGCCTACGTACACAAACTAATAATGTAAATGAAGAGGTTTAATAAACACGACTACCTCAAGGTTCTCATCCAAATTATTTTATACAAGAAGAAATGTATTTGCACCTTCAGGAGAAACCAATTCCAAACTGACAGAATTCTGGGAAACTGGCTGAAAATCACTTTTTTTCTGACATCTTCCAGAATTGAAAAGTCATTGTCAAATTCTCTTCCCAATCGACAGGAGACTTTTTTTTTCCCTGTGGTTTTTGGGTCACACCCGGCAGTGCTCAGGGTTAATTCCTGGCTCCAGGCTCAGAAATTGCTCCTGGCAGGCACGGGGGACCATTTGGGACGCTGGGATTCGAACCCATGACCTCCTGCATGAAAGGCAAACGCCTGGGCCCGGAGAGATAGCACAGCGGCGTTTGCCTTGCAAGTAGCTGATCCAGGACCAAAGGTGATTGGTTCGAATCCCGGTGTCCCATATGGTCCCCGTGCCTGCCAGGAGCTATTTCTGAGCAAACAGCCAGAAGTAACCCCTGAGCACCGCTGGGTGTGACCCAAAAACCAAAAAAAAAAAGAAAGGCAAACGCCTTACCTCCATGCTATCTCTACGGCCCCAGCAGGAGACTCTTGTATATCAATACTGTCTATCTCCTGCTTGAGCCCTAAACTTCCCTCAAGCATCACAATGTCATATCTTCTTCACTTTCTTTCCTATTGAACCATACAAGCCTCATGAATACATACTAAGTATAAAATAAAAATTGTAAGACTTTCATAATCTTCTTGAACAAAGTCCAAAAGGTAACTATAAGCCTGAAAAGTACATTAAGGAACTGAAGTGAAAGAACAGTGGGCAGGGCATTTGCTTTGCATGTGGCTGACCCATGTTTAATTCCCAGCAAGCCATATGGTGACCCAAGTGATCCCTGAGTGTAGAACCTTGAAGCACCAGTGGGTGTGGCCCAAATATTAAAAAAAGAAAGAAAAGAAAATTTAATCGCCTTGGGGCCGAAGCGGTGGCGTGGTCATTAAGGCGTCTGCATTGCACGCACTAGCCTAGGACGGACCACAGTTCAATCACCTGGTGTCCCATTTGGCCCCACAAGCCAGGAGTGATTTCTGAGCGTGTAGCCAGGAGGAACCCCTGAGCGTCACCAGGTGTAGCCAAAAACAAACAAACAAAAAAAAATTATCTCCTGTTAGTTTAGTAATTTTTCTGGGGTTTGTTCTTGGGGGTTTTTTTGAAGTGGGGTGTCATACCTAGCTTGTGGGGTATTATACCCAGCTATGCTCAGTGTTTATCCCTAATCTGTGCTCAGGGATCACTCCTAGAGGAATATGGGATATTATATGTGGTGCCAGGGATAGAATCAAATGCAATGATTTCATGCAGTGGCATGAAAGTGCTCAGAGATCACTACTCCTGAAGGACTCAGGAAACATAGCTATGAGGTGCCGTGAATAGAACCTAAGTCATCTGCATGCAAGGCAAGTAGTTTAATACCTGCTGTATTATTTCTTCAACCTATAGCTTAAGAACTTGTGATAGTACAGTGGGTAAGGCACTTGTCTTGCACACGACTGACCCCAGGTTCAATCCCCAGTATCCAACATGTACCCTAAACACTGCCAGAAATGATTCCTGAGTACAGAGCTAGGAGTAAATCCTAGGCATCACTGTGCAGTGTGGCCAAAAAAATAGAACTTATGAAAACCTTTTAATAATACAGGTAGAGACTAAGAAACTCTAATGGTTCGTGTCATGAAAAGCTATTATGTGGAGTTAAGTGCATATTCTATTATTTCCTCATGAAAGAGCAAAATAAACATTCTTCCTCGGGATTTTGTTGTTGTCGTCATCTTGGGTCACACCTGGGGTTACTCCTGACTCAGCTCAGAAATTGCCCCCGGCAGGCTCAGGGGAATATATGGAATGCCAGGATTCAAACCACCATCCGTCCTAGATCATCCTGGATCGGCTGCATGCAAGGCAAATGCTGTACCACTGTGCTATCTCTCCAGCTCCCTCAGGATTTTCTTTTATAATATGCCTTCACTTACTCAAAGTTATAAACAAAATAGTATGCTCACTAGGTCTCCTTACTAAAATCTCCAAGAAACCTAATTACAACATAGCTAACTATCTCCCCTATGCCTTTTACCCACTCCCACCTCTATCTTACAACATCAACTCTATTTTGCTAGATCCTGGTCAATGAGATTCCCATTCACCCAATCTATCAAACTAGAACTCTTAGCCCACTCTTTCCAATTGTCACTAAGTCCTGTTGTATCTATCTCAGAAATATTTCTTTTTTTTTGTTTTTTTTTTGTTTTGTTTTTTTGTTTTTTTGTTTTTTTGGGCCACACCCGGTGACGCTCAGGGGTTACTCCTGGCTATGCGCTCAGAAGTCGCTCCTGGCTTGGGGGACCATATGGGACGCCGGGGGATCGAACCGCGGTCCGTCTCCTAGGCTAGCGCAGGTAAGGCAGGCACCTTACCTCGAGCGCCACCGCCCGGCCCCCAGAAATATTTCTTTTTTATTTTTGGTTTTGGGGTCACACCCGGCAGCACTCAGGGGTTACTCCTAGCTCTATGTTCAGAAGTCGCTCCTGGCAGGCTCGGGTACCATATGGGATTCCAGGATTCGAACTCGGGTCTGTCCTGTGTTGCATGTCCACATGCAAGGCAAACAAACACCTTACCTCCAAATGGAACGAACACCTTTCCTTACCCTTGCAAGCTCCTCCTCATTCTTCAACATATATTCAACTATCTTCCCCTGATAAAGCATCCCTCCTTCCCTGTTCCTGGCCAATGTCAGTATCCCCTTCACACCACAAAACTACTTCATCTGTAACACTCAGCACCACAATTTTCTATGAAAGTCTTTAATGTCTTGGGGCCATGGTGACAGCATAGTGGGTAGGACATTTGCCTTATGTCAGACCTGGATTTGATCCCCGGCATCCCATATGGCCCCAGACTGCCAGGAATAATTTTTGAGTGCAGAGCCAGTAGTATCCCCTGATCAATCGCCATCAGGTGTGGCCCAAAACCAAAAAAGAATAAAAGGAAAAAAGAAAGTCTCTAATGTCCTAGATTAAAGATAATCTTTTTTTTTTTTTTTTTGGTTTTTGGGTCACACCCAGAGGTGCTCAGGGGTTACTCCTGGTTGTTTGCTCAGAAATAGCTCCTGGCAGGCACGGGGGACCATTTGGGACACCGGGATTCGAACCAACCACCTTTGGTCCTGGATCGGCTGCTTGCAAGGCAAACACCGCTGTGCTATCTCTCCGGGCCCAGATAATCATTTTTCTAATGTCTTTGTCTTCTGATGTCTTTGAAGAAAGAGAAATCAGTGCTCACTAAATATTCAGTCTTCCTACCCCAGATAATTTTTTGATTTTGGTTTTTGGGCCACATCTGGGGGTGCTCAGAAATCACTCCTGGCAGGCAATGGGGACCATATGGGATACCAGGGATCAAACCCATGTCCGTTCAGGGTCTGCCACACGCAAGGCAAATGCCCTCCCAATGTGTTATCTCTCTGGCCCCAACCCTGTACCCCTGGATAAACTTGCTTTATGACTATTTCCTTCTTTTTTTTTTTTTTTTTTTTTTTTTTTTTTTTTTGGTTTATGAGTCACACCTGGCAGCGCTCAGGGATTACTCCTGGCTTTATGCTCAGAAATTGCCCCCAGCAGGCTCGGGGGACCATATGGGATGCCAGGGTTCGAACCACCATCCTTCTGCATGCAAGGCAAATGCCTTACCTCCATGCTATCTCTCCGGCCCCTATTTCCTTCATTCTTGGGACGGGTCAGTGCTCAGGCAGTGGCCAGAGGGATCCCAGTACTCCAGCCCTTCCAGCTATCACCTCTACTGTTACTTGCATATTTTCTCAGAAATTTATGAATTCCTGAACATGGAACAATGTGAAATTCCAGCTTTCTTTACTAATGCTGAGTTTTTCCAGGCTTTTAAAATCATTAAACAAATACTGAAGTTGGGACCAGAGCAATAGCACAGCAGCCGACCCAAGTTCAATCCTTGGCAACCCATATGGTTGGTCCCCCGACTCTTCCAGTAGTCATTTCTGAGTGCAAGGCCAGAAGTAACCCCTGAGCGCTGCTTGGTGTGGCACCAAAAAAGAAAAGAAAAGAAAAAAACACAGATAAATCAACGTCCAGAGCCAGAGGGACAGTACAGAGGGTAGGGCATTCTAGCGCCACCTTCCCGGCCCCGGCATTTGCCTTTTTAATGCCACTGACCCGGTTGGATCCCCGGCATCCCAAACAGTGCCTGAGCCCGCCAATAGTAATTCCTAAGTGATTCAGGAGTGAGTCAAAAACGAAAAGAAATGCCATTAACACTCAATGAAAAACTCTGACAGCTTCAGTGTTCATGTAGAACTGGAAAAAAAAAAAAAATCCTCCTCCCCTTTCCAAGCCTAACAAGGATCCACCTTTTCCGGAGCTGATTCAGGATACCCCGAAAGCCTTCACAGGGGAAGCTGTGTGTGTGCATACATTTACCAGCCCAAAACCTTTCCAACGAACCCGGGCTTAAAATTAAAAGCAAGGCAGGGCCCGGAGAGATAGCACAGCGGCGTTGGCCTTGCAAGCAGCCGATCCAGGACCAAAGGTGGTTGGTTCGAATCCCTATGTCCCATATGGTCCCCCGTGCCTGCCAGGAGCTATTTCTGAGCAGACAGCTGGAGTAACCCCTGAGCACCGCCAGGTGTGGCCCAAAAACCAAAAACAAACAAACAAACAAACAAACAAAATTAAAAGCAAGGCAGCCACCGACCGATTGTGCCCAGTTTCGAATCCTAACAGAGCTCAGCCAGCTCTGGTACAGATCTTGCAAAACTCAAAAAGAACTTTTCCTTGCAGGGTCAAAGATTGGGGAGCGCTTGGTGACCCAGAAACACGTATTTAGGCCTGACTGCCCATCAGGATCGCGGGGTGGGGTGGGAACAGCCTCTGAGCCCTCTCGGCCCCCCCGGCGCGCAGGACCCAGTTTCTTCCCTTTTCTATGAGCTGCCAAAAGCAAACAGGTTTGGGGCCGGAGAGATAGATAGCACAGCGGTCGGGCGTTTTGCCTCGCAAGCAGCCGATCCCGGACCAAAGGTGGTTCGAATCCCGGGGTCCCGTAGGCTCCCCAGTGCCTGCCAGGGGCGATTTCTGAATGCAAAGCTGGAGGAACCCCTGAGCGCTGGGTGTGACCCCCAAAACAAAAAGAAAGCAAAGGGGTTCATCACGCACGAGCCACCCTGAGGAACAGGGGTGCAGCAGCCCCACGTCGGGGACAGAACTGGGGGGCCCCTCGGGGCAGACGCCTGCCCAGCGGAACCTGCAGACCCGCAGACCAACTCCTGGGCCTACCCCAGGCAGGGACTCGGCGGGGCATCAGGGACAGGGACCGGGACCGGGAAGAAGCTGCAGGGCGCGAGCGGCCCAGGCGGGGGGGAGGGGGAGGGGGCGGGGCCACGCGCGGGCTGGGGTCAAAGGTCAGGGGTCAAAGATCTCCGCGGGAGGCGCGGCGCGGCGCGGCGCTCGGCCGCCAGGGCTCCGGGCCTCGTGGTGACAGGAGCCGCTGGGTCGGACCGGGTTTGGGGACCCGCCGGGCAACGCCGCCGGCTTACCGAGGCTCGGGCTCCTCCTCCACCGCCCGCGCCCGGGCCTCTCTCTCGTTCGCGTCGCCACCGACGCCGCCGCCGCCGCCGCCGCCGCCGCCGCCGCCTCAGGATCCCGGACGCGCTCCCGACCTCCCCGGCCCGCCGCGTCCCCCCGGGTCCTAAAGCCCACCGCGTTACGTTACAGCCGCCTCCACGGCCGCTTCCTGAAACGGACGCAGCCACGATTCCCAGCAAGCTCCGCGAAGACTATAACTCCCGAGATGCATCGCGAGTGGAAAAAGCGGAGGGCAAAGGTCACCCGCCTCTCTCCCGAGGGCTTCCTGGGTGCGAGCTGAGGTTTTAGCACTTGTAGAAGCTTTGGAGGAGTTTTGCAACTCGGCAGGCCTACATTCAGGAATAAGTTTGCCGGAGAGATAGCACAGCGGTAGGGCGTTTGTCTTGCACGCAGCCCGATCCAGGACGGACGGTGGTTTGAATCCCAGCATCCCATAAGGTCCCCCCGAGCCTGCCTGGAGCGATTTCTGAGCGCAGCATCGCCGGGTGTGACCCAAAAACAAACCAACCAAAAAATATAGGATGATATACATGACAAACTATAGTGTAACGTTGTTAATGATACATTGAAAATAAACTCATTCAACACTAAGTATTGTCAAAAGAACCTGGTAAGGCTGTGTTCGCTTGGCAAGTACCCTCTCTGAATGTTGTCTTCCTTTTATGTCAATGGAATGTTACAAAGATTATAACGGAGGCTGGAGCGATAGTACAACGTGTAAGGCTTTTTGTCTTGCATGCATCCAAGCCCGGATGGATCCCCGACAACTAAGAACCCCACCAGGAATTATCTCAGTACAAAGCCCTGAGCACAGTTGGGTTTCGCTTCCAAAATTTCATCATTTTGAAAGACTGTGGTGTGTGTGTTAAGTCCTTAATAATGACTCTATGAAGTGGGTATTTCACAAATGAGAAAACAAGTTTCTAAGGAGTATATCTTGGGGGGGGGGGTATTTTAAATTTTGGGAGGTTTATTGTTCTGTTTTTGTTTTTGTTTTTTGCCACACCTGAAAGTACTCTGGGTTATTCCTGGCTCTGCATTCAAGTTCACTCCGGGCAGTTTTCAGGGAATATGGGATGCCAGGGATCAAACCTGGTCTGCCATGTGCTAGGCAAGTGCATTACATACTGTACTATGGCGCCAGCCCCAATTTCTGAAGGTGTTTTTGGTCTTGGTTTTAGTTTAGTTCTGTTTTGTTTTTTTGTTTTGTTTGGGTTTTTTTTTTTTTTTGGTTTTTGGGTCACACCCGGCAGCGCTCAGGGATTACTCCTGGCTCTACGCTCAAATCGCTACTGGCAGGTGCTCAGGGATGCCGGGATTCGAACCACCGTCCTTCTGCATGCAAGGCAAACGCCCTATCTCCATGCTATCTCTCCAGCCCCAATTTCTGAGTTTTCTTTTTTTTGTTGTTTTTTTTTGTTTGTTTGTTTTGTTTGTTTGTTTTTGGGCCACACCCGGCGGTGCACAGGGGTTACTCCTGGCTGTCTGCTCAGAAATAGCTCCTGGCAAGCACAGGGGACCATATGGGACACCGGGATTCGAACCAACCACCTTTGGTCCTGGATCGGCTGCTTGCAAGGCAAACACCGCTGTGCTATCTCTCCGGGCCCAATTTCTGAGTTTTCTAATGTTCTGTACTGGTAAAGAAAAAAAGGAAAATTGGAAAACTATAAGGAAGAAAATTTAACCGAAAAGCTAATGTATTTTCTTGGAGATACAATACAGCATGTAAGACACTTCTCTTGAAATAGGCTGTCCCAGGGGGCCGGGCGGTGGCGCTGGAGGTAAGGTGCCTGCCTTGCCTGCGCTAGCCTAGGACGGACCGCGGTTCGATCCCCCGGTGTCCCATATGGTCCCCCAAGAAGCCAGGAGCAACTTCTGAGCGCATAGCCAGGAGTAACCCCTGAGCGTCACAGGGTGTGGCCCAAAAACCAAAAAAAAAAAAAAAAGAAATAGGCTGTCCCAACTGCAATCATGTTTGTAATCACGGTGTTTAAATAAAGATAATTTAACAATTAAAAAAATAAATAGGCTGTCCCAGTACTGTATATAGTCCCAGAGTCACACCAGAGAGTACCCTGAGCATCACTAGGTGTAACCAAAAAAAAAAAAAAAAAACTAATGAAAAGGCAAAGAAAAAAGACATCTGGAGGTAAGCCCCAGTAGATTCTACTTAGAAGCTTCCTTTCCAACTGGAAATCTTTTCCGAAGCTGATTCCCCTTTAATAAACCTTTATTGAACACTGCCCGCAGATTGCCTTTGATTGAAAACCCACCTCTTCTCCACCCACTTACTGGCAGTGTGAGTTTGATGATTTACTTCCATTTTCGTGCTTCATTAATCTTATCTGAGACAGGGACTGGCGAAACCGTAGTGGCAAACCTTAAGGACTATGGAGATACTATTTCATGAGATTGTCATCCCCGTGAGACTGAGATTTTGGTTATTTTGGGCCACACCCAGTGACACTCAAGGGTCGCTCCTGGCTCGGTGGACCATATGGGACGCCGGGGATCGAACCCAGGTCCGTACTGGGTCAGCCGCGTGCAAGGCAAATGCCCTAGCGCTGTGCTATCATCACTCCGGCCCGGAGACTGAGATTTTGATTTGCCCAGAGCTATCTCCTCAGAGCCTGGTGCTTCGTAGGTGCTCAATAATTATTTCATGGATAAACTGGGGGTGAGAGAGCGAAGATGGGGGTGAGGAACAAAAAGCATGCAGAGATGCTCTCAGTTCAGTGCTCAGCGGGGCTGGGATCAGTCAGTGATCCCTGAGTCGGACTCTAGATCATTCCACGGTTTCCTTGAGGCCAGGACAGCGGGACAGCGGGCCTGCCTTCCCCGAGCTCGCTCAGGCTCCGCCCCGGGCCGCGGTGGCTGCCGCTGAGCTAGCTGGAGGGGCGGAGCGGAGCCGAATCTCTGACCCGACCTCGGCTCACCTCATCGGCGGGGGACGGAAGTCTCAGCTGCGCTCCGGACAGGCTCCCCGGGATCGCCGGGCGCCGGGATCTGGGCGCGCACCGGCGTGGAAGGCTGCACCATGAAGCGCGCGGGGCCTCTGCGCCTGCTGTCGGACCTGAGCAGCTTCAGCGGCGGGGCCAAGCTCCGGGAGCTGCTGCAGGCCAAAGATCCCGCCGTCCGTGTGCGCTGCAGCCCGGACGGCCGCCACCTGCTGCTGCTGCGACCCCCGGGTGAGCCGGCCCCGCAGCTGCTGGTCGCGGTGCGCGGACCCGGTGCGGAGCTGGAGCGAGCCTGGCCGCCTGATCAGCCGTCTCCGCTGGACGCCCTCTTCCTGCCGTGGCCGCCGCGACCTGCCCTGGTGCTGGTGTGGGAAAGTGGCCGAGCCGAGGTATGGAGCACCGGCCTGGGCCCGGGCTGGAAGCTGCTGCAAAGCATCGAGCTGTGCCCTGATGGTGGAGCCCGCTTAGTGGCCTTCGCGGCCCCCCGAGGCCGCCTGGTGTGGTGCGAGGAGCGTCCGGCTGATTGCTCGGGTGCTTTCAGCCACTGCGTGTGCACCCGGACCCTGGAACCCGGTGGGGAGGCAGGCGCCAACCTGGGCCTCACACACACCCTGCTGCACCGCTGCCCGCCTTTCTCGCTGCTGACCTCCCGCAAAGACCTCTACCTGGTCCCCACGACCACTGCCTGGCCTGGCCTGGCCCACATTCTGCTCATCTGGACCCCTGGCAAGGGCAAGGTGACGGTGGCTGCTCCGTGCCTTGGCGTCTCTCACAGTAAGAGCCTAAATCCCAAACGTGGGGACACTTGGGACTTCCCCACCCTGCTTCGAGGTCTTCCTGGACTGCTGTCCCCCAGGGAGCCAGTGCCTGTCCACTCCTGGTCCACAACTGCCCAAGGCCTGCTGTTGCTTGATATCAGGGGCACAGTGAGCCTGGTGCAGCCCCACGGGGGGATCCGGGTCGTGGGCACTCTGCAGGAAGCTCCTTCAGGTCTGACGGGGTCTGCAGCCCTGGGCACCTTTCACGGCACTCTGGCCTGTGTGCTGGGCTCCACCATGGAGCTGCTAGACATGGGCAGCGGGTGCTTGCTGGAGAGGAAGGTCCTCAGTACAGACCGGGTACACATGCTGGACCCCCCAGCTCCTGGTGTGGAGGATGAGGATTTGCTGGGAAGCCGTGGGGGTCTTCGTTTGCTCACAGACCTGGGTCTGTTTGGAGTAAGCTGGGAAACCCCCCAGGGCCTTGTGCTTCCTTCAGCTGAAGACCTGGTCTTTGAAGAGGCCTGTGCCTACTACCAGCGGCGGAGTCTGCGGGCTGCCCTGCTCACCCCAGAGGAACTAAAACACAACAGCACCTTCCGGGCACCTCAGACCTTGGCCTCCATCCTCCAGGGCCACGTGTCCCCATCTACACTCCTGACAACACTAAGAGCTGAACTTCGGGATTACCGGAGCTTGGAGCGGCTCAAAGCCCAGTTGGTGGCTGGGGAGGAAGAGGAGCCGGGCTGGACAGAGCTGGCCGAGCAGGAAGTGGCCCGCCTGCTGAGAACCGAGTTGACCGGAGACCTACTGGCCCAGCTCAACAAGGTCTTCCAGACTTTTCCTACAGCAGCCTGGGGAGCCATCCTCAGGGCCCTGCAACTTGAACCTGACAGCAATGGCCGATTGAAATCCCAGGCTCCCCCTGACATTTGGAAGAAGGTATTAGCGGGTGTAGCAACCGGAAAGGAAACCCCCAATGGGATTCTGCCCCTTTTTGAACTCCTGTGCCAGTGCCTTGGCCGTCTGGAGCCTCAATGGCTACCTCCCTTTGTGGAATTGGCACAGCAGCAGGGAGGGCCGGGTTGGGGGGCCGGGACTCCGGGGCTGCCCCTGTATCGAAGAGCCCTGGCAGTACTAGGCGAAGAGGGGGCCAGGCCTGAGGACCTGGAACTGGAGCTGCTCTTGGGCAGCGGGCGGCCCAAAGCCGTGCTCCAGGCTGTCAGGCAGCTGGTGCAGAAGGAGGAATGGAAGCGGGCCCTGGAGGCCGGCCTAGCTCTCGGCCCCTCCAGCCCCCTGCTTCAAGGGGAGATCTTCAAACTGCTCTTGGTGGAATTTGCCCACCACCGACGTCTGGATGCTCACCTGCCCCTCTTGTGCCGCCTATGCCCATCAGACTTGCCTCCAGCTGAGCTACTTCTTCTCCTACAGACTCACCTGCCTGATGAGGGGGGACCTGCCATACCATTCCCAGAGCCTGGGACTGAGACCCCACTTACTGTGGGCTTGCTCAGAGTGCTGCTTGAGCAGACTGGGGCTCCAGGACGGCCTTCCAACCCAACTCTCAGTCTATATGAGGACATCCTCTGGGACCTAGGCTCGCCACCCCCCACCCCGCCTCGGGGAGGGCCTGTGACTACTCTCTAGGCATCGAACTACCCCGGCCTAGAGGCCTGGACACAATCAGGACAGGGTCTCTGTGCAATTGACAAAACTGAAAATCATCTCTAGGGTACAGGGATCAGAAAAAAGGAGTCCAAGAGTTGGGGAAGACTAGGGGATGGGCCCTACATGTGCAATACTTTTTTCTCTCTTCTGGAGCAATTTTAAGGCATGCATATATATATATATATATATATATATATATATATATATATATATATATATATAAATAATTGTAGCATAATAAATATATTTGGTCTTTGTCCTGACTTAGCTAAAATCCTAAATTTCCCAAGTGTTGGGAATGCATAAGGAGCTCTTTAAGCCACAGAGATAGCAGTAGAGGTTAGTTGCTAGTCTTCCACGTTGCCAACCAGGTTGGATCTACCATATTTTCCGGAGTATAAGATGACTTTTGAAACTAAAAAAAGTCAACTGAAAATCGGGGATCATCTTATATGCCAAGTATATCCTGAAAAACATTTCGTTGTGCTGCTAAATGTCTGGATATTGCCACGAAACGAATTTTCCAACTCGATCCTACACCAGTCACTGCAAGGCTGCTCGGACCACCTCTCTAACTCAGCCAATCCAAGCAGGTTTTTGATGCATGCAAATTAGACAATTTTCTGTACCCAAATCCACACTGTAAAAAGCCTGGCCAGAGGGGCCGGGTAGGTGGCGCTGGAGGTAAGGTGTCTGCCTTGCAAGCGCTAGCCAAGGAAGGACCGCGGTTCGATCCCCCGGCGTCCCATATGGTCCCCCCAAGCCAGGGGCGATTTCTGAGCGCTTAGCCAGGAGTAACCCCTGAGCGTCAAACGGGTGTGGCCCAAAAAAACCAAAAAAAAAAAAAAAAAAAAAAAAAAAAAAAAAAAAAGCCTGGCCAGAGTCAGAGAGGAAGTCTAAAATTAGGGGTCGTCTTATACGCCCAGCTGTCTTATACGCCGAAAAATACGGTATTTCATTACATGCAGTCCCCCAAATTGCCACCTCCAAAATAATGGAGCCTCTTTTGGGAGGAGGGGGAACATTAGTCAGTGCTTACTACTGGCTCTACACTCAGGAATTACTCCTGGTAGATTCGGAGTCTCTCTGGGATACTGGGAATCAAATCCAAGTCAGCCACATGCAAGGCAAGCACTCTACCTGATACATGATGCACTGTCTAGCCCCTCAAGGAACCCCTTAATTCAGTGTATACTAATGAGATGACTGGAGCTCATCACCAAATAATGAGGAGGTTGGAACTCTTAAGTCCTGCCTCTGATTTCCTGAGATAGAAGTGGGGCAAGATATTGAGGTCAGGAAAATCACCTCAATAATGTAACAAGCTTCTGGCTTAGAGCTAAGCAACAAGAGTGCTGAGAGGAAGATGCAACCAGCAGACTTGGAAGCCCCATGAATACACACACACACATCCTCTCTCTGTACATATCTAATCTCCATGTTTCCAGGTTTGAAATAGACCAAAGAGAATATTTCCTTGAATTCTGTGAGCCTTTTTTTTTTTTTTTTTTGGTGGAGAGGTTGGGGCCACACCTGGTGTTGTTCAGGGGTTACTCTTGGCTCTGCACTCAGAAATTGCTCCTGGCAGGCTCAGGGGACCATATGGAATGCCCAGGTCTGTCCCAGGTTGGCTGCATGCAAGGCAAACACCCTACTGCTGTGTTATTTCTCTGGCCCCTCTGTGAGTTTATCTTTTTTTTTTTTTCCTGTGAGTCTTTCTTAGCAAATTATCAAACCTTAAGAATGGTCATGGCGGGGCCGGGCGGTGGCGCAAGAGGTAAGGTGCCTGCCTTGCCTGCGCTAGCCTTGGACGGACCGCAGTTCGATCCCCCGGCGTCCCATATGGTCCCCCAAGCCAGGAGCAACTTCTGAGCGCATAGCCAGGAGTAACCCCTGAGCGTTACCGGGTGTGGCCCCCCCCAAAACAAAAACAAAAACAAAACAAAACAAAAAAAAAAAAAAAAAAAAAGAATGGTCATGGGGGGCCGGAGAGATAGCATGGAGGTAAGGCGTTTGCCTTTCATGCAGGAGGTCATCGGTTCGAATCCCGGCGTCCCATATGGTCCCCCGTGCCTGCCAGGAGCAATTTCTGAGCCTGGAGTCAGGAATAACCCCTGAGCACTGCCGGGTGTGACCCAAAAAAAACACAAAAAAAAAAAAAAAAAAAAAAAAGAATTGGTCATGGGGGCCGGGCGGTGGCGCTAGAGGTAAGGTGCCTGCCTTGCCTGCGCTAGCCTAGGACGGACTGCAGTTCGATTCCCCCGGTGTCCCATATGGTCCCCCAAGCCAGGAGCGACTTCTGAGCGCATAGCCAGGAGTAACCCCTGAGCGTCACCGAGTATGGCCCAAAAACCAAAAAAAAAAAAAAAAAGAATTGGTCCTGATGGGGCTGCAGAGATGGCATGGAGGTAAGAAGGCATTTGCCGAGCCCGGAGAGATAGCACAGTGGTGCTTGCCTTGCAAGCTGCCGATCCAGAACCTAAGGTGGTTGGTTCGAATCCCGGTGTCCCATATGGTCCCCTGTGCCTGCCAGGAGCTATTTCTGAGCAGACAGCCAGGAGTAACCCCTGAGCACCGCCGGGTGTGGCCCAAAAAACAAAAACAAAAAAAAACAAAAACAAAAAAAAATATATATATGGTCCCCTGAACTTGCCAGGAGTGATTTCTGAGCGTAGAGCCAGGAGTAACCCCTGAGCACTGCCAGGTGTGACCCAAAAACCAAAAAAAAAAGTGCTTGTGGCACTATATGGGATGCCAGGGATTGAACCCAGGTCAACTGCATACATAAATGCCAAGTACCCTACTGTATTATCACTGGCCTGACAGTTCTCTCTGGGCATGGACTAACCTTTCAACTTTTTGGTGCCAGTGTTATTCTCAACCTCACTGAGGTCCTGAGCTGACCTTCTGTTTAGTTGAATCAGACCTGGAATTGATTACTGATTGGAAACGGAAGCTGGACCTGAAGGAAGAACCAGGTCACCTGTGGTTGGGATAAGGAGGTCTCTGAGGGCTGACTTGGAAGGTGGGGAGGGGTGAATGAAGGAATAGACATAACTGCTACTCCTCCTGGACCCTTGAATTTCAAATCAGAAGAGAAGAGGCCGGAGTGATAATGTAAGGCATTTATTTGCCTTGCATGTGGCCAACCCGGGACGGACCTGGGTTCAATTCCCAGCATCCCACATGGTCCCCCGAGCATGCCAGGAGTGATTTCTGAGCACAGAGCCAGGAGTAACCCCTAAGTGCCAGCCAGGTATGGCCCCAAATCATAAGTGTTTTAAAAAAATTGGGGTGGGCCAGAGTGGTAGTAGCACAGCGGTAAGGTGTTTGCCTTGCACAAGGCTGACCCAGGACAGACACGAGTTCGATCTCCAGATCCCATATGGTCCCCCGAGCCGGGAGCTACTATTTCTGAGTGCAAGCCAGGAGTAACCCCTGAGCACCGCAGGGTGTAGCCCCCAAAAAATAGGAAGTAAAAATAAGAAAGAAAGGAGATATAGTACAGTAGTAGGGCGTTTGCCTTGCAAGTGGCCGACCCAGGACCGTTAGTTCAAATCCCAGCATCCCATATGGTCCCCCCTGCCTGTCAGGAGTGATTTTTGAGCACAGAGCCAGGAGTAGCCCCTGAACACTGCCGGATGTGGCCAAAAAAAAAAAGTGAGAAGGGGCTGGAGCAGTGGCACAACCGGTAGGGCATTTGCCTTGCACCCACTAACCTAGAACGTTCAATCCTCCAGCATCCCATATGGTCCCCAAGCCAGAAGCAATTTCTGAACGCTTAGCTAGGAGTAACCCCTGAGTGTCACCGAGTGTGGCCCAAAAAAGAAAAAGAAATCATGGGAGAGAAGGGACAGGAGGAGTCAGTGAGATTCTAGGGGAGTTCGGAGTGACAGTGCTTAGTGGAAATTGTGGGATGAAGTCAAAGAACTGCAGATTAATTCTCATTTAAACGAGGACCCTTTGAAACTGGCCCACATTTACCAGACATGCCAGGATTTGATTCACACTGACTTGTTTAAAATGCTGAACCTCTTTTTTTTTCTGGGGCACACCCGGCAGTGCTCAGGGTTTATTCCTGGCTCTGCACTCAGAAATCACTCCTGACAGGCTCAGGGGACCATATGGGATGCCGGGATTCAAAACGATGTCCTTCTGCATGCAAGGCAAACGCCCTACCTCCATGCTATCTCTCCGGCCCCCACACTGACTTGTATTGTCAGGGGTAAGAGAGGATCAGTGTTGTGAAGAGTCCCAGCCCCATAAGCAAGTTCTAGGTATATGGTCCCCCTGTCATCCTGAAAAAGAGAAAACTAAGTAGCTGCTCCCTAAGCCAGCCCGTCTCTTAGGCACAGGCTCCCCCTAGTGGTCAGTCTCGTCACTGCCGGCTCCACCCATTACTCTCAAAACATGCAAGGATTTGTACTAAGGACCTAGCAAGCAAAACCCCCAAGAGGAAAAAGAACTCTGGATTTGTAGTAGGGGCGTGCCATCCAGATGAAAGGGGGCTTGAACTGGCAGAATTGGTACTGTTCAGGGGCCGGGCGGTGGCGCTAAAGGTAAGGTGCCTGCCTTGCCTGCGCTAGCCTTGGACGGACCGCGGTTCGATCCCCCGGTGTCCCATATGGTCCCCCAAGCCAGGAGCAACTTCTGAGCGCATAGCCAGGAGTAACCCCTGAGCGTTACCGGGTGTGGCCCAAAAACCAAAAACCAAAAAAAAAAAAAAAAAGAATTGGTACTGTTCAATTATTAGCATGGTTTGGAAAACTGGTCTGATTTTTGAGGAAGTAGAGAGCGTAACAAGGTTTCCTAGAAAGCACAATAATGTCATATTTTGTGTGAATTTGAAATATAGTAACAAGGAGCTGTAGAGAAATAGTACAGCAGGTAGAAACAAGTGCATTTGTTTGCAGCCTGCCTGGATTCAACCCAGCACCCTATATGTTCCCCACACTATCACCAGAAATAATTCCTGGGGAGCCAGATCTATAGCACAAGGGGTAGGCCTTGCACGTGGCCAATCCAGGTTTTATTTTTTAATATTTTATTTAAACACCTTGATTACAAACATGATTGTGGTTGGGTTTCTGTCATGTAAAGAACACCCCCCCATCACCAGTGCAGCATTCCCATTACCAATGTCCCAATTCTCCCTCCTCCCCACCCCACCCCTGCCTGTACTCTACACAGGCTTTCTTTCTTTCTTTTTTTTTTTTTTTTTTGGTTTTTGGGCCACACCCATTTGACACTCAGGGGTTACTCCTAGCTATGCACTCAGAAATCGACCCTGGCTTGGGGGGACCATATGGGACGCCAGGGGATCGAACCGCAGTCCGTCCTTCACTAGGGCTTGCAAGCCAGACACCTTACCTCTAGCGCCACCTTCCCGGCCCCTCTACACAGGCTTTCTATTTCCCTCATACATTGTCATTATTAGGATAGTTCACAATGTAGTTATTTCTCTAACTAAGCTCATCACTCTTTGTGGTGAGCTTCATGAGGTTAGCTAGAACTTCCAGCCCTCCTCTCTTTTGTCTTTAAAAATTATTGCAAAAATGTCTTTCATTTTTCTTAAAACCTATAGATGAGTGAGACCATTCTGCGTCTTTCTCTCTCTCTCTGACTTATTTCACTCAGCATAAAAGATTCCATGTACATCCATGTATAGGAAAATTTCATAACTTCATCTCTTCTGACAGCTGCATAATATTCCATTGTGTATATGTACTATAGTTTCTTTAGCCATTCATCTGTTGAGGGGCAATCTAGGTTTGATCCCCAGCATCCTATATGGTCCCATGAGCCTACCAGGAGCGATTTCTGAGCACAGAGCCTGGAGTAATCCCTGAGTGCCACACCTGGTGTGGCCCAAAACCAAAAAAATAAAAATAAAATAAAAATTCCTGGGGCTGGAGAGATAGCATGGAGATAGGGTGTTTGCCTTGAATACAGGTTCAAATCCCAGCATCCTATATGGTCCCCCTAGCCTGCGAGGAGCGAGGAGCGATTTCTGAGCGTAGAGCCAGGAGTAACCCCTGAGCACTACAGGGTGTGACCCAAAAACCAAAAAATAAATTAAAATAAAAATTTCTGAGTGTAGACTCATAAGTAACTCCTGAGCACAATTGAGTGTGGCCAAAAGAGACAGACAGACAGACAGACAGACAGACAGACAGACAGAGACAGAGACAGAAACAGAGACAGAGAATATCCAATAAGACAGTGAGTTGAGGGGCTGGAGAGATAGCATGGAGGTAAGGCATTTGCCTTTCATGCAGAAGGTCGGTGGTTTGAATCTCGGTCTCCCATATGGTCCCCTGAGCCTGCCAGGAGCGATTTCTAAGCATAGAGCCAGGAATAATCCCTCAGTGCTACTGGGTGTGACCCAAAAATAAAAAAAAAAATTAAAAAAAGACAGTGAGTTGGGCAGAAGATACAGGAGTAAACAAGTGGAAGGTGGTAGTAGAGTCCAGACAGCACACACACCCTGCACAGCACACTCCTGGAAAGACAGAGCAGAGGATAAACAAGATCCACCGCTATCCGTCCTAGGTTATCATGCAAGGCAAACACCCTACCACTTGTGCCACCACTCCAGCCCCTGGTAGGTTTAACTTCTACTCTTCCTTTCCTTTTTTTTTTTTTGGCCACACCCGTTTGATGCTCAGGAGCTATTCCTGGCTAAGCGCTCAGAAATTGCCCCTGGCTTGGGGGGGACCATATGGGACACCGGGGGTCCGTCCTTGGCTAGCACTTGCAAGGCAGACACGTTACCTCTAGCGCCACCTTTCTGGCCCCCCACTCTTCCTTTTCCTAGGTTTCTGAAATGTTCAAAACTTCCCATTGACACCAAAAAAAAATTTTTTTTTCTCATACACTATTACATGGTAACTGTGAGTCTTTTATTATCTGTTTTGGTGTGGCGGGTGAGGTGAGACACACCTGTCAGTGCTCAGGGCTTCTGGCTCTGTGTTAAAGGTGCATTCCTGACCATGTTCAGGGAACCATATAAGGTGCCAATGATTGAACTAGTTACAAAGTAAGCAAAGTGCCTTACTGGATGTACTAACTCTCTAGCTCTACTCCTATAAAAGTTTTGAGAAGACTTAGCATATGATTGTCTTTATAGAGAGGCAAAAAATTGTAGCAGGAGCAGGTACCTTCAGCATTGTCCAGCCTATAAGCACCACATAATCCCATGAGTGTCACTGGAATGGCCTCATGGCAAAAAATAAAGTGCATGTATTACAAGCATGAAATCTGGGCTTGTGGGGCCAGATAGATAGAATGGAGGTAAGGTGTTTACCTTCCATGCAGAAGGTCAATGGTTCAAATCCCGGCATCTCATATGGTCCCCTGAGCCTGCCAGGAGCAATTTCTGAGCATAGAGCCAGGAGTAACCCCTGAATGCTGCCGGGTGTGACCCAAAAACCAAAAAAAAAAAAAAAAAAGAAAGAAATAAATCTAGGCTTGATCTCACTCAGAATAAGGTGGGAAGAAGGGCAAAACAATAGCACAGCGGTAGGGCATTTGCCTTGTACTCAACCAACCCAGGACGGACGGTGATTGGATTCCAGGCATCCCATATGGTCCCCCATGCCTGCCACAAGCAATTTCTGAGCACAGAGCCAGGAATAACCTCAGTGCACTGCCAGGTGTAACCCAGAAACAAAACAAAAAAATAGCACAGCAGGTAGGGAGTTTGCCTTGCATGCTGCCAATCTGGGTTTTACCACCAGGTTCAACCATCCCATATGGTCCCCCGAACACAACCATGAGTAATTCCTGAGCATAAAGCCCTGAACATTGCTGAGTGTGGTTCAAAACCAAAAATAAAAAAAAATAAAAGGGTGGCTATTAGAGACCAAGGTAGGAATTATTCTTACTCCACTATAAAGGGGCTTAAAATAGAGCCTTTTTCTTTTCAAACATCCCCCATCAAATTGGAGGCTCCTCGTAGCAAGCTAAATAGTGATCCAAAAATATAGATCTTGGACCAGAGAGATAGTATAGCAGGAGCTGTCCCTGAGTGTAGAGTCAGGAATAATCCCTAAGCACTACTGGGTGTGACCCCAAAATCAAAATAAAAAAATAAAATAGGCCTTATCCAAGAACCATCTCTGGAATAAGGGTCTGGTAGAAGTGATAAGGACAAAGGTCTCAAAGATCATCTTGTTCTAGGTTATTTAATTGAGGGAGTATCCTTATAAGAAGGAAAAACAGAGGGGCCTGAGAGATAGAATGGAGGTAAGGCGTTTGCCTTTCATGCAGAAGGACATTGGTTCAAATCCTGGCATCCCATATGGTCCCCCATGCCTGCCAGGAGCTATTTCTAAGTGTGGAGCCAGGAGTAACCCCTGAGAACTGCCGGGTGTGACGAAGAAGAAGAAAAGAAGAAGAAGGAGGAGGAGGAAGAGGAGGAGGAGGAGGAGGAGGAGGAGGAGGAGGAGGAGGAGGAGGAGGAGGAGGAAAAAAGAAAAAAAAGTTTGGGGCCAGAGCAATAGCACAGTGGATAGGGCATTTGCCTTGCCGACCCAGGTTTGATCCCCAGTCTCCAAAATGGTCCTCCAAATCTGCCAGGAGTAATTTCTGGACACAAAGCCAAGAGTAAGAGTAAGTGTGCCCCCAAAACAAGGCCAGGAATACGTGTGTCCCCCAAAAAAAAAAGAAAAGAAAAATAGAGGGAGACTGGAGAGATGGCACAGTGGCTAGGTCAATTGTTTGCCTTGCTTGCCACTGACATAGGTTGGATCTTCAGCATCCCATGTAGCACTGCCAGAGTGATTCCTGAGCATAGAGCAAGGAATAATCCCTGAGCATTGCTAGGTGTGAGAAAGAAAAGGAATGAAGAGAAAAGAAAGAAAAGAAAAGGAAAGGAAAGGAAAGGAAAGGAAAGGAAAGGAAAGGAAAGGAAAGGAAAGGAAAGGAAAGGAAAGGAAAGGAAAGGAAAGGAAAGGAAAGGAAAGGAAAGGAAAGGAAAGGAAAGGAAAGGAAAGGAAAGGAGGGAGGGAAGGAAGGAAGGGAAAGAAAGAAAAGAGAAAAGGAAAGAAAGAAAGAAAGAAAGAAAGAAAGAAAGAAAGAAAGAAAGAAAGAAAGAAAGAAAGAAAGAAAGAAAGAAAGAAAGAAAGAAAGAAAGAAAGAAAGAAAGAAAGAAAGAAAGAAGGAAGGGAGGGAGGGAGGAAGGGAGGGAGGGAGGGAGAGAGAAAGAAAGGAGGGAGGGAGGGAGAGAGAGAGAGAGAGATTGGAGAGATAGCACAGCAAGGGTATTTGCCTTGCATGCAGCCGACCCGAGATGGACCCAGTTCCCAGCATTCCATATGGTCCCCCAGCCTGCCTGGGGCGATTTCTAAGTGCAGTCAGGAATAGCCCCTGAGTGCCACAGGGTGTGACCAAAATATCAATGGATCAATAAACTTTAAACAAAAAGAGAGAAGAAATTAAAAAGAAAATTAAAAGAAAGAAATAGGAGCCGGAGAGAAAGCATGAAGGTAAGGCGTTTACCTTGCATGCAGAAGGTCAGTGGTTCGAATCCTGGCATCCCATATGGTCCTCTGAGCCTGCCAGGAGCGATTTCTGAGCATAGAATCAGGAGTAACCCCTGAGCACTGCCGGATGTGACAGAGAGAGAGAGAGAGAGAGAGAGACAGAGAGAGAGACAGAGACAGAGACAGAGACAGAGAGAGACAGAGAAACAGAAACAGAAAGAAAGAAGGAAGGAAACAAAAAGAATAAAATGAAATAATTAATTAAATAAATTTTAAAAGAATAAAAAAATAAAATGGTGGGGCCAGAGAGGTAACATGGAGAAGACTGTGTCTTACCTGCAGACGGTGGTTCAAATCCCAGCATCCCATATGGTCCCCAGAACCTGCCAGAAGTGATTTCTTTTTTTTTGTTTGTTTTTGTTTTTGTTTTTGGGTCACACCCGGCAGCGCTCAGGGGTTACTCCTGGCTCTATGCTCAGAAATCGCCCCTGGCAGGAACGGGGGACCATATGGGATGCTGGGATTCGAACCACCGTCTTTCTGCATGAAAGGCAAACACCTTACCTCCATACTATCTCTCCGGTCCCCAGAAGCGATTTCTGAGGGTAGAGCCAGGAGTATCCCCTGAGCACTGCCGGGTGTGATCCAAAAACCAAAAAATAAAATGAAAGAGGGCCGGGCGGTGGCGCTAAAGGTAAGGTGTCTGCCTTGTCAGCGCTAGCCTTGGACGGACCGCGGTTCGATCCCCCGGTGTCCCATATGGTCCCCCAAACCAGGAGCAACTTCTGAGCACATAGCCAGGAGTAACCCCTGAGCATTACCGGGTGTGGCCCAAAAATCAAAAAAAATAAAAATAAAATGAAAGAAAATAAAATAGAGGGCCAGGCTGGAGTGTGTGCTTCGTATACGGAAGCCCAGGCTCATTCTCTGACAGCACCACAAGGTCCCCTGAATTCTATCAGGAGTGGCGCTCCCACAAAAAGGAAAAAAACACAAAGGAGAAGGCAGCGGCAGAAATAAGAGTAAAAGCAGAGGTTGTGCAACTACCAGTAACTAGGAAAGGGGCATGAACTGACTCTCCCCAGGGTCCTCAGGGCAACCCCTAAAGGACTCTTGACTCTGAGGTCTGACTGACTCCCAATGTGAGAGAAACAGTTCTTTTTGTTTGTTTTGTTTGTTTCATTTTAGAGCCACACCTGGAGCTACTCAGGGCAGGAACCACTCATGGTGGACATGGGGAGGGGGGGATATGGGATGCTGGGGATTGAACCCGGTTAGCTGTGTACATGGTAAGCATCCTACCCACTGTGCTATCTCTCCACCCTGAAAGAAGCCACCAAGTAAGAGTGGTTTGTCACAGCAGTCTAGAGAACGCACCAACTCCCCAAAAATAAGGGTGAAGCTGCCTCATCAGACTGTTGCTCCACAGGAGAGAGGAAGATCATATGTCAAAGCTGTGCCTTCTGAACCAGACTTAGGATGGTCATGAAGGGCTGAGGTTGAAGGCCCCTTCCAGAGCCTTCAACCATGAATTTGCACATATTGGCAGTGCTCCTTGAACTTACCCATAGAGTCTCAATGTTGCTCCCAGGAACATCTTGGTGTAGCTACTATCTCTTCCTAGTATGCTGAGAGACCGGGTCTCCGAAACTCTTCAGAACCTTCTTCAAAGCCTTGGTTCCTAGCAGAAGAGCCAAGAACAAAAAGCACCAAGCATTGGTGGACTATGGAAAAGTAACCACAGCCAGAAAGTCTTCCCTGCCAACACAAGGTAGGGCCACAATCATGGAGAGTCCTTAGATGACTTACACCCTGCTTGGCATGCACATATGATTTTATGTGTGTGCGTGTTTGCATGCACACACACAGCCGAAAAGGATCTCACACTTCAAAAATGCCTCCTGAAGCTAGAGAGACAGACTAGAGCTAGAGAGGATGAAAATACATGTTTTTCAAGGGGGAGACCTAGGTGCAATTCCCAACATTGCATATTTCCCTAAATACTGAGTCAGGAATTGTCCCTGAGCACTGCAGGGTATGGTCCCCTAAAAAATACAAAGGCTTTTTTTTTTTCTTGGTTTTGGGATCAAACCCAGTGATTCTCAAGGGTTAATCCTGGCTCTGCATTCAGGAATCACTCCTAGTATTGCTCAAAGCTTCCAGGATCAAACCCAGATCAAGCCATGTACAAGGCAAGTGCCACACCTGCTGTACTTTCTCTCAGGTCCTAAATGGTTGGGGTTTTTTTGTTTTTGTTTTTGTTTTAGTTTTAGTTTTTCGGCCACACCCAGTGACGCTCAAGGGTTACTCTTGGCTATACACTCAGAAATCGCTCCTGGTTTGGGGGACCATATGGGACGCCAGAGAATTGAATCATGGTCTGTACTAGGCTAGCTGGTGCAAGGCAGATGCCTTACAGCTTGCACCACTGCTCCAGCCCCAAGCTTTTCTTTTCTTGTGTATGTGGGGAGGTGTAGTACCCTGTGGTGTTCAGGGTTTACTCGTTTTCCTACAGTTGGGGATCACGCCTGGCAGACTTGGAAGACCACATGAGATACCAGGGACTGAACCTGGATCAGGTATGTGCAAGGCAACAGCCTTAGCAACTGTACTAACTTTCCAACTCCACAAAAGCCATTTAAAACACCCTTCTTTATGGACAGAAAAATAGTAAAGCACTTGCCTTGCTCTTGACTGATCTGTGTTTGAACCCGGGCACCACCACATGGTTCTCTGCCAGCATTAAGCCCTGAGCACAGCTGTGTGTAGCCCAAATACCAAAAAAAAATGGTTTTGTTTTTGGGCTACACCTGGCAGTGCTCAGGGGTTACTCCTGGCTCTGTGCTCAGAAATTACTCCTAGGGGCCAGAGAGATAGCATCGAAGTAAAGCATTTGCCTTGCATGCAGAAGGTCCGTAGTTTGAATCCCGGCATCCCATATAGTCCCCTGGGCCTGCCAGGAGCGACTTGGAAGGAAGGAAGGAAGGAAGGAAGGAAGGAAGGAAGGAAGGAAGGAAGGAAGGAAGGAAGGAAGGAAGGAAGGAAGGAAGGAAGGAAGGAAGGAAGGAAGGAAGGAAGGAAGGAAGGAAGGAAGGAAGGAAGGAAGGAAGGAAGGAAGAAATCACTCCTAGAGGCTCAATTTAATTTATACTTCTACCCTTGAATCTCATAGGGCCAGATTATAGTGTTCATAATACAGATGAGAAAACCAGGCTGTAGGGCCCGGAGAGATAGCACAGCAGGCGTTTGCCTTGCAAGCAGCCGATCCAGGACCTAAGGTGGTTGGTTCGAATCCCGGTGACCTATATGATCCCCTGTGCCTGCCAGGAGCTATTTCTGAGCAGACAGCCTGGAGTAACCCCTGAGCACCGCTGGGTGTGGCCCAAAAACCAAAAAAAAAAAAAAAAAGAAGAAGAAGAAAACCAAGCTGTAAACTTAGCTTCTTAACTGACAGATGAGAGAGTTGGGTTAGTTTTTTTTTTTTTTCATTGTTTCTCAGCCACACCCACCCTTGCTCAGGGATTATTCCTGGTTCTACACCTAGAAATTACTTTGGCATGAAGCCAGAACAATAGCACAATGGATAGGACATTTGCCTACATGTGGCCAACCTGGGTTCAATCCCCAACATCCTATATGGTCCCTTAAGCCTGCCAGTATTATTTCCTGAGCACAGAGCCAGGAGTAAACCCTGAGTAACCCCTGAGTGCCACTGCCCAAAAACTAAAAAGAAAAAGAAATTATTCTTGGGGCCCGTGAGGTGGCGCTAGAGGTAAGGTGTCTGCCTTGCAAGCACTAGCCAAGGAAGGACCATGATTCTATCCCCCGGTGTCCCATATGGTCCCCCCAAGCCAGGGGCAATTTCTGAGCGCTTAGCCAGAAGTAACCCCTGAGCATCAAACGGGTGTGGCCCCAAAAATAAAAAATTAAAAAAAAAGAAATTATTCTTGAAAGTGCTCAGTTGCTTATCTGGGATGACTGGGATTGAACCCAGTTCAACTACATATAAGACAAGCACCCTTACTCACTGTACCTTTATTCCAGCCCCTTGCTGTACTATTGCACTGGTTCCATAGATGAGAGAATTGGACACGAAGGGAATAAGTTTGCAGTTTACTGCCCTTTTTCTTACTCCATGACCCTCTGGAACCCAACTCACTCCAAGAAAGGACAAGTGTACTGTTCTAGCTTTGTTTTGTTTGGGGTTTTCTCCAGAAGTGCCAGAGGTTGCTAGGGTTACAGCAGCAGTATTTGGGGGGGCTGTGCAGTGCCAGAAATTGAACCCAGGGGCCTGTACTTGTGCTTTGAATGCAGGAAGTATAGGTTTGATCTGATACTGGATGATCCCCAAGAATACTAAGCTGGGAATAACTTTGGAGCACAGCTTGATATAGCCCCAAAACAAAAATAGAAAGAAAAAAAAACACAAACAAGAAAAAGACTTGTAAGTTTTAAATGTCTGTGTACTATTCAAAGGAAATAGTAGGAACCCTTGGGGATTTCTTTTCTTTTCTTTTCTTTTTTTTGGTTTTTGGTTTTTGGGCCACACCCGTCAGTGTTCAGGGGTTTCTCCTGGCTGTCTGCTCAGAAATAGTTCCTGGCAGGCATGGGGGACCATATTGGACACCGGGATTCAAACCAACCACATTTGGTCCTGGATCGGCTGATTGCAAGGCAAACGCCAGTGTGCTATCTCTCCAGGCCCTTTTTTTTGGTTTTTGAGCCACAACATGTGATGCTCAGGATTTACTCCTGGCTGTATGCAAGGCAAATGCCCTACCACTGTGCTATCGTTCCAGTCCCTGGGGTGTTTATTTTTATTTATTTATTTATTTTGGTTTTTGGGCCACACCCGGCGGTGCTCAGGGGTTACTCCTGGCTGTCTGCTCAGAAATAGCTCCTGGCAGGCACGGGGGACCATATGGGACACCGGGATTCGAACCAATCACCTTTGGTCCTGGATCGGCTGCTTGCAAGGCAAACGCCGCTGTGCTATCTCTCCGGGCCCATGGGGTGTTTATTTTTGACCATCCTCATCGGTGCTTGGGAAACCATGTGATGCCAGGGATCAAACCCAACCTCCTATACATTCTCTACCCATTGAGCTAGCTCTCCAGCCCAGGATGGTTTTGTTTGTTTGTTTGTTTTTGGTTTTGGCTTTCTTGTTTTGTTTTGTTTTTGTTTTTCGGGCCACACCCGTTTGATGCTCAGGGGTTACTCCTGGCTAAGCGCTCAGAAATTGTCCTTGGCTTGGGGGAACCATATGGGACACCAGCAGATCGAACTGCGGTCCTTCCTTGGCTAGCACTTGCAAGGCAAACACCTTACCTCTAGCGCCACCTCACCAGCCCCATGGTTTTGGTTTTATGGACCACATCCGTTGACACTCAGGGGTTACTCCTGGCTATGTGCTCAGAAATCGCTCCTGGCTTGGGGGACGATACTGGATGCAGGGGAATCGAACCGCAGTCTGTCCTAGGCTAGCACTTGCAAGGCAGACGCCTTACCTCTAGTGCCACCACACCAGCCCCAGCCCAGGATATTAAGTTCTAAAATATTGCATAGGTTAAAAATTGAAAATAAGGGGCCGGGTAGGTGGCGCTGGAGGTAAGGTGTCTGCCTTGCAAGCGCTAGCCAAGGAAGGACCGCGGTTCGATCCCCCGGCGTCCCATATGGTTCCCCCAAGCCAGGGGCGATTTCTGAGCACATAGCCAGGAGTAACCCCTGAGCATCAAACGGGTGTGGCCCAAAAACCAAAAAAAAAAAAAAAAAAAAAAAAAAAAAAAAAATTGAAAATAATAAAAACATGCAAAGGCCTTTAAGTCAACTAGAGTGAAGTAGAACCAACTTTCAGTAAGTCCAGCTCAGCCAGTTTGGAAGCACATGCTGTAGCAATGGTTGAGCAGCTGGCTTGGAAGTTGGCTTGTTTTTAGAGTCCATGTTGTGTGGGAAATGTTTGAATTGTGGAGTTCACACTTGGTGGAACTGAGATGCCATCTCCCTTCTCACCCTTATTAGCTGCTTAAAGTGGAATTGCTCTTTGCTGAGTGCACAGAGCTGAACCAGCCCTCGGCTCACTGTTCCAGTGATGCATTTCCATTGTGACTGAAGCAAGATCTAAACCTAATAGCTGTGTTCGCCCAAAGTGTGTTTTTTGTGGATGGAGGAAGGAGCACTGACTGTATCCATGGATGTGGGCCTGCTTTCTCCTGAGCCTGCTTTTGCTTGCTTGATTTTCTCTCCCTTCTTTCCATCATTGCTTCCTTCCTTCCTTTCTTTCTCTTCTCTCTCTTTTTTTTTGGGGGGGGGAGGGGATACACCCATGTTCAGAACTTATCCTTTTTTTGGGGGGTGGGACACACCCGTGTTCAGAACTTATCCTTGCCCTTGCTCTGTACTTGCTTAGGGATCACTGTGGTCAGTGCTTGGGTTGGGGATTGAATCCAGGTTAATTGTGTGCAAGACAAACACCCTACCTACTGTACTTTAGGTCTTCTCCCTTTTTCTTTTTTTTTTTTTCTTTATTTTTATTTTTATTTTTGGGTCACACCCGGCAGCGCTCAGGGGTTACTCCTGGCTCTATGCTCAGAAATCGCTCCTGGCAGGCTCGGGGGACCATATGGGATGCTGGAATTCGAACCATCGTCCTTCTGCATGTAAGGTGAATGCTTTACCTCCATGCTATCTCTCTGGCCCCACCCCCTTCTCCCTTTTTCATTTTCTCCTTTTTTCGTCTGTCTCTTTTCATTTTTTTCTTCCTTCATTTCCTTTCTCTTTTCTTTTTCTCTCTCCTTTCCTTCCTCTATCTTTTTCTTTCTCTTCCTTGCTCCCTCTTTCCTTTTCTCCAACCTTCCCTCATCCTCCCCTCCATCCCTCCTTCACTCCCTCTCTTTCTTTTTTTCTTCCTTTCTTCTTTTTTCTTCCAGGAGCCTCACTCATGCAATATAAGGGCTCTACCACTAAACCACATCTCTAATCTTAACCTATTTTGAGTCTCCTACTACCTAAACTCATCCCTCTCACTTTCAATCAGCTCAGATAAGGATACCAGAATGGGCTTTTAAGGATGTGATACTATGATTTATAGCTAAGAATATAAATTCGGGCCTGGAGAGATAGCACAGCGGCGTTTGCCTCAAAAGCAGCCGATCCAGGACCAAAGGTGGTTGGTTCGAATCCCTGAGTCCCATATGGTCCCCAGTGCCTGCCAGGAGCTATTTCTGAGCAGACCGCCAGGAGTAACCCCTGAGCATCGCCGGGTGTGGCCCAAAAACCAAAAAAAAAAAAAAAAGAATATAAATTCATATTCTTATCCCTACTTCTAACAAAAAAAACCCTTGGAACTTTCTAAGTGATAAAAATGTCTTAAATTTAAAATCGTTTTCTCTTTATTTGGTTGGAGGGTTTATATTTTAGGAGCCACACCTAGCAGTGCTCATGGGTTACTCCTAGTTCAGTTTGGGGTGGGGATGTCACAATGAAAGATGGAGCTCTGGCCTCCTGAAAAATATGTGTTTAGTCTTTTGAGACATCTCCCCAAACCTTTTTCCATCCTTTCTAAATTTCTTTTTTTGGGGGGAGGGGGGATGGAGTGCCCTATATATATCTACTAATCCACTTTCTTCCATGTCTCTTTTGAGAGCTAGTATAGTATATTCTTGTTGGGTTTCAACCTGGTTGACCTATCAAGGGTTGACAGGGCAGTGTTGAGGTTCCCTACTATTATTGTATTGCTATTTCTATTTTCTTTCAGATTTGTCAACAACAAAGTATTAAATACTTTGCTGGTCCCTCATTGGGTGCATAGATGTTAAGTAGAGTGATTTCTTCCTGCTGTACATATTCTTTGATTAGAACAAAATGACCATATTTGTCCCTTACAACTTTTCTGAGTCTAAAATTTGTGTCATATGATATTAATATGGCCACTCGAGATATTTTAAGGGAGTTGTTTGTGTGGATAATTTTTCTCCAGCCTTTTACTTTGGGTCTATGTTTCTTCTGACTATTTATATGTTTCTTGTACCAGCAGAATGTTGGATTCGGTGATTTGATCCATTTTACCACTCTGTGTCTCTTAACTGATGCATTTAGTCCATTGATGTTGAGATTATTGTCATGGGATTTGATGTCATCTTTGTGTAGAAGTTTGGTGTGTCTGTTGGTATGTCTTGTCTTAAAGAAGACCTTTCAATTTTCCTTTTTTATTTGAATTGTCAGTTTATTGGTCAACTGAGATGTAGCTACACAGTCTTCTATAGAATTGGATGACTCTGTGGGCTGACCCGAGAAGGCTGAGACAGTAGATGGTTTCGGGAGTGCCGTGGTGGTCTGTGGGCCCTGGAGGACCAAGGTTTTCACTGGACCCGAGATGGCTGAGGTTTTGGGTGGGCCCAAGAGGGCTGCATTGGTCACTGGTCCTGAGAAGGTTGAGGTTTTCGGTGGGTCCGGGAAGGCTGAGGTTTTCGGTGGGTCTGGGAGGGCCGTTCCTTTCTAAATTTCTTACCAGGATGACTCTAGGAAAGCAATTATGACTCTGAGAAAAAAATATGTTTTATATATATTATATATATTGTTTTTTGGTTTTTGTGGGGTGGAATTTTTGGGCCATATCCAGTGGTGCTCAGGTCTTACTCTTGGCTCTGTGCTCAGGAATAACTCCTGGCAGTGGTTAGAGAATCTTTTGTTTTTTATTATTATTTTTATTTTTTTTATTTTTTGGGGGGTCATACCTGGCAGCGCTCAGGGGTTACTACTGGCTCTATGCTCAGAAATTACCTCTGGCAGGCACAGGGGACCATATGGATGCCGGGATTCGAACCACCGTCCTGCCTGAAAGGCAAACACCTTACCTCCATGCTATCTCTCCGGCCCCAATTATTTTTTTGTTTTGTTTTGTTTTGGGGCCACACCCAGTGATGCTCAGGGGTTACTCCTAGCTATGTGTTCAAAATCGCTACTGGGTTGGGGGACTATAATGGATGCTGGGGAATCAAACTTTGGTCTTAGGCCTTACCGCTTGTGCCACCGCTCCAGTCCCTGGTTAGGGGATCTTATAAGATGCCAGGAATCAAGCCTAGGTCAGCCACATCTGTATTACCTGTATTATCTCTCTGAGCCCCATTTGCCTGACTGGAGAGAAATACTAGAAGTTAATTTAGTCACTAGTGATTTCATCCAGCATGCCTTTGTAATGGAATGAAGTTCCCACAAGTCCAAGGGAAGGGGTTTAGAGCTTTCCAGTCTGGTGATCTGGAATATAAACATGGACCAAGGGTGGCACAACCCTAAAGGCACAGAAGTGCCTGAGTTGGAAACCCTCCAGGACTGTGCCCTATACATCTCTTCATTCATTTGTTAGAGCAAACCAACCCATCAGAGGAGCAGATTGTGGGAACCTCCAATTTTTGGGTCATCGAAGAACTTGTGATTGGAGTAAGAAGGAGGAGGGGACTGTGAGTGGTATGGGAAAATCTCATGGGACTGAACTCTCAGCCTCTGGGATCTGGTGCTCTCTCAGATCCACTGTAACCCAAGAGTGTAATATTACAAGACACTTAAAATATTGTAAGTAGTGTTAGTAAATGGCCTGCTGGTAATTGAAGAAAATCATGACAGGACTGTCCATGGAAAATGAGCTTGAGGTTAGTTCCCAGCCAGGCCCAATCAAGGGACCCACAGGCTCCTTGTCCCACACCAGACTATCTGCACCGCACAGGCAGCTGGTTAGGATTTTCTTAGGTCTTCCTTCTATCTGTAGATGGTGTTTATAGCCATGTCCTGGGAAGTTGAAGGAGCGGGGTCAGGAGACCAGAAGTCATGGAAAGTCGGACCAGGAGGGGGATTTCCTGCCTAGAAATGACCCCAAGAGAGAAGGTACAGAAAGGAGATTGGGAGCTGGTGTGTAGTGCTGTGACTGCCACAGAGGAAACCTGGAATCTGACAATCCCCAGGGTAAGACCAAAGGGCTCTGAGGTTTGGCGCTGGGGGCCCGAGGGGTCGAAATCAGAGGCACACAGCAAAATTCCCGAGGTAGGGTGTGGGTGGGGTTTAGAGCCAAAAGAACCCAGGGCTGGAGGGTGGACTTAAGCTGAAACAAGGCTGTCTGCACTTTCTCTGAAGTAAAAGCAGCCCTGAAATGGCCTCATCCTGGCCTCCTGGTGTCTGAGGTTTCATTCTTCTCAGCCCCAGGGGGACAGGCCTAGGGAGGGTGGAATTGAGGCGGGTCAGAAGGTGGATCAGGAGAGGGGGCGGAGTCAGCGGGGTGCTGAGGTTAGTAGGAGAGGGATGTATGCTGGGATGAGAGGAAATGGAAGAGGATGCTATGTGGGGGTGAGCAGGTGGGAGAGGGTGGAGGGCATTGGGGTAATGAAAGGAGACAGCTCAAGAACAAAGGGGTCACAGATATTATAGCAGGGAGCAAATGGATGAGGTGGGTGGAATTACAGATTTTCCTAAAGAAACTGACTTGAGGGGGTGGCTAGAGAGACAGTATAGTGAGTGGTTATAGCCTTGCATGTATCTAACTCGTTTGATCCCCAGCACTACAGATAGCTCCCCCCCAACCTCCACCAGGAATGATCCCTGAGCACTGAGCCAGAAATAAGCATAGCTGCCCCCCCCTACAAAAAAAAAAATCAAACCAAAACTAAACAGACACAAGTGGGAGCCCTGGGAAGGTGAAGGCCACCTGCTAAAGAGGGGTCACCCCAGCAGCAGCAGGTATGTAGGGCTGGTGAGTGGAGTGACAGCCTAGAGTAGATAAAGGCAGACAGCAGGTTCTAGGCCAGCCTCAAAGCTCCAGGCCCCAGGGCTGAAGTCTTAGGTAGTACTTGCCTTACATGAGGTCAACCTGGTTTTGATCTCCTTCATGCTATATGCTCCTCCTGAGCACAACTAGGAGAAATTACTGAGTGCAGAGCCTGGAGTAACACCAGAGCATCACCAGAGTGGGGAAAAGCAAAAACAACCTGAAGCTCCAGGGGCCGGAGAGATAGCATGGAGGTAAGGCGTTTACCTTTCATGCAGAAGGTCATCGGTTTGAATCCTGGTGTCCCATATGGTCCCCCGTGCCTGCCAGGAGCGATTTATGAGCACGGAGCCAGGAAAAACCCCTGAGCACTGCCGGGTGTGAACCTAAAACCACAAAAAAAAAAAAAAAAAAAACTGAAGCTCCAGACCTGGGAGGAGCAAATGGAAGGGATCTAAGGCATCTACTGACATCCACTCTGAAAACTGTTCTTCCTGCCCACTTCCCAGGTACCCGGGGAAGGAGAGGGTGCTGGGGGATGGGGATTCTACAGACCAGACACATAATTCATTCTTAATTTTGTTTTTGTTTTTGGGCCACACCTGATGGCACTCGGGTTACTCCTGGCCCTGAGCTAAGAAACCCTTCCTAGGGGCCGGAGAGATAGCACAGGGGTAAGGCGTTTGTTTTAGACAGAGGACGGTGGCTCTAATTCGGGCATCCCATATGGTCCCCCAGGCCTGCCAGAAGCGATTTCTGAGCGTAGAGCCAGGGGTAAGCCCTTGAGCGCTGCCCACTGTGACCCAAAAATCAAAAGAAAAAAGAAAAAAAAAAAGAGAAACCCCTCCTGGCTATGGGGACCATATGGGATGCTGGGGATACAACCCAGGTCCATCCCAGATCATCTGAGTTCAAGGCAAACGCCCTGCCACTGTGCTATCACTCAGCCCCAATCAATTCTACTTTCTATTTATTTATTTATTTAGGTTTTTGGGCCACACCTGGCGTTGCTCAGGGGTTACTCCTGGCTATCTGCTCAGAAATAGCTCCTGGCAGGCACGGGGGACCATATGGGACACTGGGATTCGAACCAACCACCTTTGGTCCTGGATTGGCTGCTTGCAAGGCAAATGCTGCTGTGCTATCTCTCCGGGCCCCTTTTTATTTATTTATTTATTTTTATTATTATTATTATTATTGGGGTTTTGGGCCACACCTGGCGGTGCTCAGGGGTTACTCCTGGCTGTCTGCTCAGAAACAGCTCCTGGCAGGCACGGGGGACCATATGGGACACTGGGATTCGAACCAACCACCTTTGGTCCTGAATCGGCTGCTTGTAAGGCAAACGCCGCTGTGCTCTCTCTTCGGGCCCCGTTTTTTTTTTTTTTTTTTTTTAAATTAATCAATTCTACTTTCTACTTTTGCATATACTTTGTTTTTGTTTCTTAGGGGTCCATAGCTGCATCTGCTGGGCAAACTCAGGCCCCAGCATGCAAAACTCATGCTCTTGCCCATTGACCTATCTCTCTGGCACCTCTCTTCTTACCTTCTTGCATACGTCCCATTTCCAGTCCTTGTGTTCATAGGGACCCACCTAGAGTCTCTGTCCTAGAGGCCCCACCCACCTAAAGTGTGCCTAGTGGTGCTAGAGGTAGAATACGTCATGTGGTGCCAGGGACCAAACTTGGCCTTGAACATGCTAGGCTTGGAGCCATATCCCCACTACTGTTGTGTTGCAATACCAGGGTCCAAATTGAGAACTCATACCTAGAGAAACCCCTCCTGGCTATGGGGACCATATGGGATGCTGGGGATAGAACCCAGGTCCATCCCAGATCATCACTGACCACTTGACCACAGTCCTTGATTATTTTTTTTTTTATTTTGTTTGGATTTTGGGCCACACCAGGCAGTGCTCAGGTGCTTAGAAATCACTCTGGCAGACTCAGGGGACCATAGGGGATACCAGGGATCAAACTCAGGTTGATAATGTGTAAGGCAAAAGTCCTACCAGCTGTGCTATCACTGCAGCCCATCCTTTATTTTCTTTTTTTTTTTTTTTTTTTTGGTTTTTGGGCCACACCCTGTGACGCTCAGGGGTTACTCCTGGCTATGCGCTCAGAAGTTGCTCCTGGCTTCTTGGGGGACCATATGGGACGCCGGGGGATCGAACCGAGGTCCGTCCTAGGCTAGCGCAGGCAAGGCAGGCACCTTACCTCCAGCGCCACCGCCCGGCCCCCAATCCTTTATTTTCATACTTTCAGCAAGTCTATGTGGGAAGAGACAGGTGAAGCAGAATGACCCTTTTTAGTTAGCACCAGTTTTTTGTTCCCTCCTTACATCCAGAAAACATAGACAGGATAACCTGGCAGGGTCTCCAGAGCCCTTTGCTTCACTATAGATTGATCAGGGTTTTTTTTTTTTTTTTTTTTTTTTTTTCCTTTTGGGCCACACCCGTTTGACGCTCAAGGGTTACTCCTGGCTATGTGCTCAGAAATCGCCCCTGGCTTGGGGGAACCATATGGGACGCCGGGGGATCGAACCGCGGTCCTTCCTCGGCTAGCGCTTGCAAGGCAGACACCTTACCTCCAGCGCCACCTACCCGGCCCGTGATCAGGGGTTTTTTGTTTTTTAATTTTTGGTTTTTGGGTCACACCCGGCTGTGCTCAGGGGTTACTCTACACTCAGAAATAGCTCCTGGAGGCTTGGGGGAATCATATGGGATGCTGGGATTCGAATCACTGTCCTTCTGCACGCAAGGCAAATGCCCTACTTCCATGTTATCTCTCCAGCTCCTAGATTGGTCAGGTTTTTTTTTTTTTGGTTTTTGGGCCACACCCTGTGACGCTCAGGGGTTACTCCTGGCTATGCGCTCAGAAGTTGCTCCTGGCTTCTTGGGGGACCATATGGGACGCCGGGGGATCGAACCTCGGTCCGTCCTAGGCTAGCGCAGGCAAGGCAGGCACCTTACCTCCAGCACCACCGCCCGGCCCCAGATTGGTCAGTTTTATTCATACTTTCCTGCTTTCTAACTTAGTCCCTTACCTGCTCTCTGGTTCTCCCTCACATCCCACATCAGGGTGTTTTACCACCCCTCACTGGGTTCTGGAGCATCCCCTCAGGACAGCCTTCTTGGCAGTGAGGAGAGGGAAGGGAAGCAGAGGGACTAATTCTGGTCTGATAGGGGTAGGCAGGAGAAATCCTGGCCCCTGATCTTTCTGGCTGCTAGACACACCTCAATAGTGAACTTTACAGAAAGCTTATTCTGTGCCAGCCAGCTTCTAAATGCTCAGTGTCAGTTCATCCTCCTAAAAGCCCATCAGACACATGCTATTGGCTTGGAGGTAACTGGTGAAACACATGCTTTCCTTGCATGATGTGCTGGAATCAATCCCTGGCATCAAAACAAGTAAACAATCAAAACAGGTGTCCTCATTATCCCTTTTGTTTTTGAGCCACACCCAGAAGTGCTCAAAGATTACTCCTGACACTGCACTCCTGGCAAGGATTGGAGAACTATATGGCATGGTTGAACCGAGGTCTGCCTTGTGCAAGGTAAATTCCCTACCCACTATAATATCCCTTTGGCCCTAAAAATATTTTTTTACATATTCTTTTGTTTGTTTTTGGGTCACATCCGGCAGTGCTCAGGGGTTACTCCTGGCTCTGAACTCAGAAATCGCTCCTAGTGGGCTCAGGGTACCATATGGGATGCCTGGATTTGAAGTAGGGTCCTACCACTGTGCTATCTCTTCGGCCCTACATATTCTTTTAATGCCTTGGTAAACATCTCTTGATAGATTGGGGGTGAGTGTGGGGATGGGTGTATTCACTGGGGTTTACATCAAGGGCAGAAGATATACAGATCCATGTTACTAAGTTTTGCATTCTTTTTTCATTTTGATGTATTTAATTTTGGATTTGGGCCATTCCTGGTTGTGTTCAGTGCTTACACCTGGCAAGCACCTTATCCCCTGTACTTCTCAGTAGCATGGCATTTTTTGTTGTTGTTGTTCCTTACCTGCAGTGCTTAGGGAATCACTCTGGTGGGGCTCAGGGAACCATAGGGAGTGCTGGGGATAATCCAAGTTGCCTTGTGCAAGACTAGAATTTACCTCCCTTCTATCACTCAGCCCCCTTGCAAGGCAAGTGCCTACCATACCTTCTGTGCTGTCTCTTTGACACCCACTTTTTTTTTTAATTTTGCACACGTGTTCATAGGGCTACCCTCTTAGTTGAGGCACAAACTGATTGTGCTGCTCCCTGGCGGTAACTGTGGTGCTCATCAGAAGTCACACTTTTTTTTTTTGGCCACACCCAGCGGTGCTCAGGGGTTACTCCTGGCTTTCTGCTCAGAAATAGCTCCTGGCAGGCACAGGGGACCATATGGGACACCGGGATTCGAACCAACCACCTTAGGTTCTGGATCAGCTGCTTGCAAGGCAAACACCGCTGTGCTATCTCTCCGGGCCCAGAAGTCACACTTAAGGCCTGGTGCTTGCACATCGTTTTTGGTTATCACTCACAAGACATCATACCGCATTTCATGGTGCATACATATTCCTTTTTGTGTATGGCCAGAAATCTAATGAAACCAAGCCTCATAGAGAGCAGAACTTTGAACTATTTCCCAGTCTGTAGTTATAGTTGTTTTGGGGTGGGGGAGTTTGAGTTCTTTTTATTTGAGGTAGATGGAGTGGGGTCTGGTCCATATCTAGTGGTGCTCAAGAGCTATTTCTGCCTCACTACATTCAGTGGTACTCAAAAAACCATATGTAGTACCCAGAATTTAACTGGGATTGGCTTTCTGCAAGGCAAGTGCCTTAACCCCTTTATTACCTAACTGCAAGTTATTTTTCTGGGCCCAGAGAGATAGCACAGCGGTGTTTGCCTTGCAAGCAGCTGATCCAGGAGGACCAAAGGTGGTTGGTTCGAATCCCGGTGTCCCATATGGTCCCCTGTGCCTGCCAGGAGCTATTTCTGAGCAGACAGCCAGGAGTAACCCCTGAGCACTGCCGGGTGTGACCCAAAAACCAAAAAAAAAAGAAAGTTATTTTTCTTTTTTCTTTTAGGATTTTGAACCATACCTGGCGGTGCTCAAGGGTTGCTCCTGGCTCTGTGCTCAAACATTACTCCTGGATTGAACCTGGGTCAGCTACATGCAAGGCAAACACCCTACCCATTATGCTATCCACCCTGACACCCTAAGTGAAGTTTTTTGGTTGGTTGATTTTTTTTTTTTTTGGGTCACACCCGGCAGCGCTCAGGGGCTACTCCTGGCTCTATGCTCAGAAATCGCCCCCAGCAGGCTTGGAGGACCATATAGGATGCTGGGATTTGAACCACCATCCTTCAGCATGCAAGGCAAATGCCCTACTGCTATGCTATCTCTCCAGCCCCTGCTTGGTTCTTTTTTTCTTTCTTTTTTCTTTATTTTTTGGCTTTTGGGTCACACCCGGCGGTGCTCAAGGGTTACTCCTGGCTGTCTGCTCAGAAATAGCTCCTGGCAGGCACGGGGGCGGGGGGGGGGGGGACCGTATGGGACACCGGGATTCCAACCAACCACTTTTGGTCTGGATCGGCTGCTTGCAAGGCAAACGCTGCTGTGCTATCTCTCCGGGCCCTGCTTCTTTTTTTTTTTTTTTTTTTTTAATTTTTGGGTCACACCCAGCAGCGCTCAGGGGTTACTCCTGGCTCCATGCTCCAGAAATAGCTCCTGGCAGGCTGGGGGATCATATGGGATGCCGGGATTCAAACTGATGACCTTCTGCATGAAAGGCAAACAGCTTACCTCCATGCTATCTCTCCAGCCCCTGATTGGTTGATTTTTGAGTCATATCCATGAATGACTCTTGGCTCTGCACTCAGGGTTCACTCCTGGTAGACTCAGGGGACTATATGGGATGCAGGGAATGGAACCTGGGTGACTCAGGGGACCATATGGGATGCAGGGGATAGAACCTGGGTTATGATGAAAGAGTCTTGTCTCTTTATGTTCTCAGAGACCAGGAACTGCTTCACATTCTCTGCCTGGAATAGTGAACTAGTAACATAAAAAAGGAGACAGCAGGGGTTGGGAAGATGCTTAAAGGGCTGGAATACACACACCTTACATTAGGGAGCCCCAGGTTTGATCCAGATCATGACTGTGTGGCACAAAAAGGGGGAAAAGAGAAATAAAAAGGATACAGGGGTCCTCTGAGTGATAGCACAGTGGTAGGGTGTTTGCGTTGCATGCTACCGACCCAAGTTTGATCCCTGGCATCCTATCTGGTCCCCCAAGCTTGCCAGGAGTAATTTCTGAGTGCAGAGCCAGGAATAACCCCTGAACACTGCCAGGTGTGCCACAAACAAACAAACAAACAAAAAAGGGTACAGCTGGGGCCAGAGAGCTAGATAGGGGTAGGACACAGCCAACCCAAGTTCATTTCCTGGCACCCGATAGAGTCCACTGAGTCCACCAAGAATGGTCCCAGAGGGACAAAAAGATAGCACAGAAGTAGGGAGTTTGCCTTGCCAACCCAGGACGAAACTGGGTTCAATCCCCAGCATCCCACATGTCCAAAAACCAACAACAACAAAAAGAGTGGTCCCAGACTATTGCCAGGTACAATCCCCAAACCAAAAACAAACAAATCAAACAGGGATACAGAAGGCTGGAGAGAAAGCACTACAGGCTAGTATGCAGGAGGCCCGAGTCCAATCTCCAGCACTGCACATTTTCTTGAAATTCAATGGGAAGAGCTGAGAGTAGACCCTGAGCATCACCTGGATGTGATACCTAAATTAAAACAAACAGGATCCAGATAGAACAGTGGGTAAGGTGCTTGCCTTGCATGTGGCCTACCAGGGTTCCATCCTAGGCATCCCATAGGTCCTAGAAATAATTCCTGAGTACAGAACCAGGAGTAACAATAAAAGAAGGGTATAGTTGGAGGTAGGAAAGGAATGAATGCAGGTTTCATAAACTGAAAGGGAGGGAATTAGTTGGGAAAAAGCCCCAGAGTGAGGTTCCTGCAAGAGGCTCCAAACCCTTTTATTGTTTTTGGGTCACACCAAGCTGTGCTCAGGGATTACTCCTGGCTCTACACTCAGAAATCGCTCCTAACAGGCTCAGGGGACCATATGGGATGCCGGGATTTGAATTGCTGTCCTTCTGCATGCAAGGCAAATGACTTACCTCCGTGCTATCTCTCCAGCCCTGAAGCTCCAAACCCTTTTATCTTCCCCCACATCACTGCCTAAGGTAGAGTGTTGCCTCCTACCCATTTCATGTCTCACTTCAAATCCTCTGGCAGCACATGAAAAGAATTGCTGAGGTGAGTCCTGAGAGAACTGTGCTATAGTGCCAGGTATAAACACCGAACAACCAAGACTTGCAGTGGTTGAACCAGCAGTTCTGAAATTCTGCCTCCAACTATTGAGCACTGATTCAACTTTTCTTCTGTCCCATTCTCTTCCTTTTTGCCTGGTCCAGAACCTAACTCCTTATTGTTTTTCCCTTCCCTTCCTTGCCAGGGCATACCTACGTTTTTAGGGGGTCTCAGCCCACCAGATGTATCCTCAGATTTTCCTGGTAGGTAGAACTAATTTAACCCTCATGGGGCTCCTCATGGACGCCTTTTTCCCGTGTGGATGGTTGAGGAATTTCCAAAGAAACGCCTGGCATTACATTTTCAGCCTGTATTTGACGATCTCTTTTTTGTATATATCAGCCTCTATCAAATAATTTGACTCAGAAATTCCAGCACCTAAGTTTGAGAACCCCTTTTTCTGGATATAGTCAGCCCTAAAAGCAAAGACAATTTTTCTCTTTGCAACTGCAGTTTCTGGTAATCAAGGGCAGATCTTGACTATTGACCCTCCTTTAGAAATAGGGAAACTCATTCTTGGGGATTTGGTTCCTCCCTTCACTTAACCTCTAGAACTATAGAGTCCAGCCTAGAAAGATCAAGTTTCTAGATATTTCCTACTCCTCCTAATCGTTATTTTGCACTTAAAGTAAGCTTGCAAGGAGTTACCTTGAGTTGTGACCTTCTCTCTTGTAACTTAGAATTTTTAGTCACACCCATAGCTTAGGTATTATTATTGTTGTACTAGGCTTTGTGATTATAATTATTCTTCACCTGTGGCTAATTTTACCCCTATAAATTCCCCTGCTCAAAAAATTAAACTTGTCGGGGCCGGCATGGTGGCGCTAGAGGTAAGGTGTCTGCCTTGCCAGCGCTAGCCTAGGACGGACCGAGGTTCGATCCCCTGGTGTCCCATATGGTCCCCCATGCAAGGAGTGACTTCTGAGCACATAGCCAGGAGTAACCCCTGAGTGTCACCAGGTGTGGCCCAAAAACCAAAAAAATAAATTAAACTTGTTGCACTCCTGCCTGAAACGTGTTGACCCCACATTCTGTGTGGCTTCATTTATTTCATATTCAGCCGCTCATGTTACCTGTTTTCCTCTCGTGAAAGGACTATGACCCACGAGAATTGCTGAGACGCAAGAGGCCTACAGCACTTCCTGATCCAAGCTCCTGACATCCCAAGTGTGTGGGAAAAGGACAGGGAGGACCTAAGAGGGCCACAGAAGATTCTTCACTTTAAGGGGCCATAATACAGTGGGTAGGGTATTTGCCTTGCACATGGCTGAACCAGGTTCAATCCCTGAGCTAACCAGGAATAATTTCTGACTGCAGTCAGAAATGATCCCTGAACAATGCCAGGTGGCCCTCAAACCATAAAACTAACTAAGTACTCATTGCCTTAAGGGAGGGTCTTGTCATCAAACTGAACCCCAAGCTGATCTGGCTGAGGTGGAATCTTTGGAGAAGGCTAGATAGAGGTCAGCCTGGAGAAAGTGCTGGTATCAGGCTGAGAGTTCAGAGTTCTGACTCAGCAGTAGTCCCTCAGGCAATACTAGGGCTCTCACCTGCACCTAGAGATAGCTCAAGACCTTGCCTTAATCTAGCAATTTCACCAGGCCCAGGGCTTTCCAAAGAGGGGCTGCTAGGGCCAATAGGGAGGAGCCAGATAGGGGCTCCAGAGGAAGTTGCTAGCCAGTATGTTTCCTGAATTCCAAGAGATCTGCACTCTTCCCCCCAATCAAGTGCCCAGACTTCTCCCTCTCTTTCCTTCTCTCTTCCTCTTCTCCCTCTTCCCCATTCTCGGGTGTTGCACTGGCACAAAATTGCAACCAACACAAATTGCAGTCAACGACATAAAAACCAACCGAACAAAAAACAAGTCACATCAATCTACCTCTGGTCTCCCCACAGCCGTAAGTCATGCCTTCTCTGTCATGTATTTTTTTTTTGGGGGGGGGGGGCGGGGGGTTGGGCCACACCTGGCAGTGCTCAGGAGTTATTCCTGTCTCTATGCTCAGAAATCACTCCTGGGGACCAGAGAGATAACATGGAGGTAAGGCAATTGCCTTGCATGCAGGTCAGTGGTTCGAATCCCGGCGTCCCATATGGTCCCCCAAGCCTGCCAGGAGCTATTTCTGAGCATAGAGCCAGGAGTAAACCCTGAGTGCTGCTGGGTGTGACCCAAAAACCAAAAACCAAAAAAAAAAAAAAAAAAAAATCGCTCCTGGCAGGCTTGGGGGACCATATGGGATGCTGGGATTCAAACCTCCATCCTTCTGCATGCAAGGCAAACGCTTTACCTCCATGCTATCTCACGACCCCTGCCTTGTAGTGTTCTGTTCTGCAACCCAGACATAGGAAACTGGCACCTGGAAGTCCACATTCCCAAAGGTATATGCTCTTCTTACAGAGGGCACAGGTGCACACAAGCTGCTGGTGCTCGCTCAATCAGAAAGGTCAAAGGTAGAGCCAGGACTAGAGCTCAGTGCCAGAGTACATGCCTTGCATGTAAGATGTCCTGGGTCAGACATGTGAAGTGTGTGTGTATGAGAGAGAAGCACACACCCGCACACACCCACACACACCCACACCCAGGGAGCTATGAGAATTGAAGGTGGAGAGGCCCCAGAATCCTTTCCTGGTTTCTTCCTGGGCCAGTAGGAAGTGAGGAAATGGTCCAGGACTGAGGCTGGGATAGGACTGAGAGTAAGCACCACTGAGCTCTCTCCCAGTACTAAGGTGAACTTCTGAGGGCTAAAAACCCACTCCAAACCCATAGTGGGAACTCATCTTGCCATCACCTAAAAGAAAAGGGCCAGAAGGGGGCTGAAAAGTCCTCCCTCCACAGAGCTTGAGGTTGCCCCTTCCCAACAGTGCTTATATTCTACCAACACCCAGGCAGAGGAAACAATACATTTTTTTTTGGGCCACACCCGGCAGTGCTCAGGGGTTACTCCTGGCTGTCTGCTCAGAAATAGCTCCTGGCAGGCATGGGGGACCATATGGGACACCGGGATTCGAACCAACCACTTTTGGTCCTGGATCGGCTGCTTGCAAGGCAAACACCTCTGTGCTATCTCTCCGGGCCCGGAAACAATACTTTTTGCTTGTTTGTGGGCCACAGATGGCAGTGCTCAGGGCTATGAGGCTGGGGGTCATTTCCAGCAATGATTTTGGGAATGGGAAATGCAAGGGACACTAGTTATACTTGTCCTTTGAGCTATGTCAGGGGCACACTACTAGCCTCTTTTGCCCACCCACTCAGCAAGGCTGCAAGAACATGAGTCTCCCAGGCTGGAAGAATCCCCTCTATGCCAGTTCAAATAGCTCCATCTGCTGCTGTTCCAGCAACAGGACACTAAGGAGAGTCACAAAGGGGCTTGGGAAAGTTACTTTTTTGCTTCTATTTTGGGATGAGGAGGTCACACGGCAATGCTCAGGAGTTACTCCTAGCAGGCGGGAGAACTGTGGAATGCCAGGGATTGAACCTAGGGCTGTCATATATATAAGCACCATACCATACCTACTGTACCCACAGAACTATGGTTTCAGGCTTATTTTGTTTTTTGTTTTTTGGGTCACACCCGGCAGTGCTCAGGGGTTACTCCTGGCTGTCTGCTCAGAAATAGCTCCTGGCAGGCACGGGGGGGGGGGGGGGGGGGGGGGGGGGGGGGGGACACGGACCATATGGGACACCGGGATTCGAACCACCTTTGGTCCTGGATTGGCTGCTTGCAAGGCAAACGCCGCTGTGCTATCTCTCCAGGCCCTTTTGGTTTGTTTTTTGTTTTTGGGCTACACCCAGTACGCTCAGGGGTTACTCCTGGCTATGCGCTCAGAAATCGCTCCTGATATGGGATACCGGGGGATTGAACCGTGGTCCGTCCTACGCTACCGCAGGAAAGGCAGGCACCTTACCTCTAGCACCACCACGCTGGCCCCCCTATTTTGGGATATTAGGCACTAACTCCTGGCTCTGCTATAGAGACCATTAGGGATGAGGATTATTTACAGGCAAGTGCAATAACACCTGTTACTCTTTGTAGATCTGGGCAGGCCAACTTTTTTGGTCGTTTTTTCTTTTTCTTTCTTTTTGGTTTTTGAGTCACACCCAGCAGCACTCAGGGGTTATTCCTGGCTCTATGCTCAGAAATCGGCCCTGGCAGGCTCGGGGGACCATATGGGATGCCGGGATTCGAACCACTGACCTTCTGCATGCAAGGCAAACACATTACCTCCATGCTATCTCTCCAGCCCTTTTGGTTGTTTTTGAACCACACTCTAACTCAGGCTTTGCATGCAGGAATCACTCCTGAAGGTAAATATCCTTATTGGGGCAAAGGGGAAAAGGGACTCTGCCTGTTAAGGGACAGGTGAGTGCCAAGGTGAAACAGGAGTGAAGAAGGGTTCAATTCACACTCCTTCACACAGGTCTTAAGGACTTTGCAGGAGGCAAGATGGAGATCCTTTTAACTGAGTCATTATTAGGCATTAATGACCAACTGGGACACTCTCAAACCAAAAAGTCTCTTTATTGATTGGTACCATACATGACTCAAATGGCCCAAAAAAAAAAAAAAAAGAAAAAGAAAAAAAAGGCATTACAATTGGGTGGGACTGCTGTCTTTCCCACCCCTTCCCTAAACTCCTGACACAACACCCTTCCAACTGTCGCAGCTCGAGTGAAGGTATAGGGGTGAGTGGGGTCCCAGAATCCAGAAGGAAATGGGGAGAAAGGTGGCATTAACACTTCTGGAACTGGCCACAGTAAAAGGCGGCAGAGCCAGAGTGGGACCCAGAGTCCTGAGATCCCTGTGACCTGGGCCCTAGACATCAGCTGGGAAACAGGGCCCTCCCTTCCTGGAAGAAGTGGGGAGGGACTATTGGGAGATGAAGACTAACTCTGTTTGGGGTCAGAGGTCTATGGCTCCCTGGTGGGCTGAGCTGAGATACCCTCAAGGGCCTCCTCAGTGGTGGGGAAGGCAGGGAGGAACCAAATGGGCATCTGGACTTGGCGAAGGAGGGCTTGAGGGAGAGGATGAATCCTTCCAGCCCATGCCCACCCAACTGATAGCACAGGAAACAGCCACAGGTGGCCCTTCCTACCCTCTAGGACAGCTGCTTTAGTGGTGAACGCACACACTGAGAGAGGGGACAGAGGGTGTCACAAGCATTAGGGAGGGTCAGAGTCCTGGAAGTAGGGCGGCGAGACAACAGCAGAGGGTTGTCACAAGGTAAGGCCAGCAGAGGCCCCCCCACCATGGTGTCTCACCCCAACAAAAAGGGAAGAGATGGCAAAGTGTCTCCTTGGTGTGGCGCCCCCCCCCCCCACCATGGTGTCTCACCCCAACAAAAAGGGAAGAGATGGTAAAGTGTCTCCTTGGTGTGAAGCTCTCAAACAGTATAAAATGGGATACACACCTTCCCCCACATACTCCTCTACCAGGTCCCCCCTCACGTCTGCCAGAAGTAGGGAGGTAGCTGGACTTTTTAATAAGGGGTAAAGGGGGTACATGAGTGACTTTTTTTTTTTAAACTTACATTTTTAATAATATTATTTTTTTAAAAAGGGGGACTGGGACAGGTGACAGATGAAAGGAGCCCAGAACTCTGCCCCTCTATTACCACCCATCTAGGGAAGGGTTGAGGTGAAGGGCACTCAGCTGAGCCCTAGACCTTTCAGTCCTAAGGGCTGTGCGTATAGACAACCCTAGGCTTATGAAGGATGGAGTCAGGAAATGGGGAATGAACCCAGGATGGAGGCAAATGCCCTGGGAGGTGCTAGGACATTTCTAGAGGCCCAGGGTCCACAGAGGCATCCATGAAAACCCCCTTCCCCAAAAAGGCTCTGCAGAGACCAGGCCTAGCCCAGGGCCTGCAGGGGAGCAAATCCTGCCCTGGGCCCCAGAGAGTCCAGTTCCTCCCTGAAGTCGGTGGGTGGAGGTTGCCCACTTGGGGCGGATGCTCAGTCTCTTCACTCCGTCTTCTGTTCCCCGGGGCTGCGAGGGGTGGGGCGGGCGGTAAGAACGCCAGGCGGCTGCGATGAGGCCCTCACTGGGAGGCCTGGGATGTGGGGTTCTCCGATTTGCTTTCCTGGCTGGACGGGGGCTTGCTGTTCCAGGGGCTGTTGGCGCCCAGGGCGGGGGAGTTGTTAAAGCTGTCCTCGTCGTCAATGCCGTTGGCCGCGTCAAACTGGGTGTTCTCCAGCCGGGTGATGAGCCTCTCGTCCTCGTCCCCGAACTCCCCGCCCATCAGGGTGGGCTCCCCCACCACCATCACATCCTGAGAGTGGCGGAGGTCCCCAAACATAATCGGGGCAGGGGCTCGCCCGGCCCAAGGGGCAGATACCCCAAAGCCCCAGGCCCCACCCAGGGGAGTTCAGCGCCCCCACCCACTCCTTTAGACCCAAATGAAAAAAATCCCATCTCCTCGGACACCCTAGACCCCGGATTCCTTCCCACTGGAGGACTGCACAGCATCGCAACTGCCAACCCGTGTCCACTAGACTCAATAAGAGCGGTCACTTAGTCCTTTAGCTACCTCGTCAATGCGTCCCTACACTGCAGTCCAGGTTGAAGGGGAGATAAAGGAGGAAACCTGGGCCGGGATGTGTGTTCGAGTGCAAGCAGCTGCATTCTGAACTCTCAGTCAAATCTGGGTTGATGAGCGTGTCTGATGGCTGAGAGCCCCATGTTATGTGTCCTGTCCGTTCATGTTTTCGTGGCTAATGCGGTCATGTTAAGTCCTATGTTGCTGTGTCTGAGTGTGTGAAGTCACAAATATGCATGCGACTGACAATTACCAGCTCAGACTGGCAGAGGACACTGGGACAAACTTTTTTTTTTTGCTCTACACCTGCTAGTCAGTTCAAGTTGGGACAAGGTCAAGAGTCAGGGGTCAGCAGTGGGGCAGCCCAGAAGAGAGAAGAAAGCCGAGATGCTTACAGGTACCTGGCTGGAGAGGGCGAAGGTGCTGGCTGGGCTTTTCTTCTTGCTGTTGCTGTTGTTGGTGTTGCCACCCCCCGAGCTCATGGTGCTGCCCCCTGACATCTTCCGTTTCCGCCGTTTGCTGGGTTGCTGCCGTGCAGGCTCCGCTGTGTCATGGAATGGAGACTCATGTAGAGACAGGCCCATGTCACCCATGCTAGGTTCCGAAGAGCCTGAGCCTACCCTGATCCCTATCTTGTAAACCCAGGTTTGAGCAAGGTGTTTCAAGGAGAAAGATAAGAGTCTGGGGGAGCAGAGCAATCCCTGCCAGGGCAGGGCAGGGCTAAATGCACGGCACTCACTCACCGGGGGGCGCAACCATGCGCTGCCACTTCTGGAAAAGGCAGGTCTTGAGGCAGTCACGGGGGCTGAGGCTGTAGGTCTTGTGGCGGGACATGAGCTCCTGCATGGGCTCGAGTATCACACAGAGCTGGGGACAAACCAGAGGGTGGGTGGCTCGTCAAGAGTGAGACATGGCACTCACACTAATGGAAATGAGCTAGAATCGAACTATCAGACTCACTCGGAGGTAGTTGAGAGTGGAATTGGACAGCCCACATCGGGTAATGTTTTTGGAAAGCTGATCCAACATCTGAGGGTCCTGGGCCTAAAGGGGAAGAAAAGAAAAAAATACTAATCCCCAACTGCATTAGTTCCTCTGCCTTATCATCTGAGCAGCAGGACTCTCCTGAGAAGAGACACTACAACTATTAAACCCATCTTTTTTTTGTTTTTTTGTTTTTTGGGCCACACCCGGCGGTGCTCAGGGGTTACTCCTGGCTGTCTGCTCAGAAATAGCTCCTGGCAGGCACGGGGGACCATATGGGACACCGGGATTCGAACCAGCCACCTTTGGTCCTGGATTGGCTGCTTGTAAGGCAAACGCCACTGTGCTATCTCTCCGGGCCCTATTAAACCCATCTTTCTTATATATATATATATATTTTTTTTATGGCTTTTTGGGCCATACCTATGACACTCAGGGGTTACACTTCTGGCTATGCACCCAGGAATTGCTCCTGGCTTGGGGGACCATATGGGACGCCGGGAACCGAACCAAGATCTCTCCTGTATCGGCCAAGTACAAGGCAAATGCCCTACCGCTGTGCTATTGCTCCGGCCCCCAAACCCATCTTTCGGATGGCTAAACTAATCCCATATTAAGGTCTCAACTGAGCTAGGGCACTTGCCTTGCATGCAGTTCACCCAGGTTCCATCTCCGCATCCCATATCATTCCCCCAACCCCACCAGCAGTAACCACTGAGCACTGCAAGGTGTGGCCCAAAAACAAATAAGGGTTTGTTCCTGAGCAGAGGTCCCAGGCCTGTTCGTTGCACTCCCACCACCAAAGTACTGTTTGATCTTGTGGCTTCATTCTAACACTTACATGCATGGCAAGGATGCTTCGGGGGATGAGCTCTCGGTGCTGCCGGATGCTGAAGTGCCATGTCTTTATCCGCATCATATCGTCAAACATGAACTCCAGGTACAACCGGCCCTCTACGCACACCTGGAGACAAGCCCGTCACAACTTCGCTCCCGTCCCCACTGATTGAAAATATGCCAGCTACAATTCTGTTTGCTCAAAATCATTCCTCGTAACTCCTGATACATGCAGATATCTGGGTGCAAAACTAACATAGACCATCCTGGAACACACATGTTCTCCCAGAACCCTTCCCTCCAAGTGCATACCAGAAATTTTAGTAGATTCTTTTCCTTTTTCCCTTTAGCTAGTAGGATGCCTGCAGCCTCTGTCCACTGGTGTGTCCAGAAACTGCACAAACCCTGCTGTATCCTTGCTCTCCTCCCTACTGGCCCTCCCACTTCCCATTGGGCCTCCTAAGTGCAGGAGTCAGGCGTTTGGGGAACCAGGGAGAGCCTGGCTTTGTGCTTCCACAACTCTATGGGCCGCTGACCTGAGTGAACATAGGTTTGCCGTGCTGGGTCACCATGCTGCCCTGGTCACAGTCGAGAGACACAAAATTGCTGTGGAATGCCTCCTTGGGGTGCTTAAGCACATAATATAGCTCTGTAGCACCCCCTTCAAAGATGCTTCGGAAGTAACGAGGAATCAGGGTCCGTCCAATGGCTGCAGAGATGGACAAATTCTTGCGATACAAAGTCTTCAAAGGGAGCCAGGTAGACATCATACCCTCCCATGACAGATTCCCAGGGATAAAACTTAGAAGTTTACAGGATATAGGCACTCCCAGCATGACTGACAAGAACCCCAGAAGTCACTCACTGTATCTCTTTGGTCCATCCTCCAGGCAGAAAGTGATGGTTAACATGGCATCGTCCTCGAAGAACTCCGTTGTGAAAGCATCCCACCAGAGATTGTCACATTCCTAGAGCACAAGGAAGGCTGTGTGTTAGATAAGGCTTTCCATTGGGGTGCTGGATAGCCCTCTGCCTCCCAGCTCCTAGCCCACCTCTGTCCAATTTTGAAGCCGCTTGTTAAGCTCAAATATTCTGTAATCAGTTTGGTTGCCATATGGTGTATGCCTCCTGAGGAAAGCGAGGAAAGGGAGTTAAGTCAGTAGGAGAACACCACTCACCCCCAATAGAGAAGGAAATTCCATGCCCACAACACCCTGGGCTCCACTTACCCAATCCCAGGCTCCAGGTATGCAGGCGGGTACATGGGAGTTGGGCTGCATAAGGGAAGAGACTATGAGAATGGGGCAGGGGGATAGAGATCACTGGGAGCCACCATTTGTCCACCCTTTCCCAGGCAGAGTCCCATCAAGAAAGCAGAAAAGATAAGTAGAGACTCACCCCACATCCCGATCTAGCATGGTGCCGGGATGGAAGGGAGGGAAGGCGTTTCCGTTCGGGGGCTCCTTCGGCGAGTACAGCTTGAATGACTTTGAGGAACAACCTAGAAGGAAGAAAAAGGGGTCCTCTGAGACCCTCCTGGGACTCTGTTAGCCAAGTTCTGGAACCCAGGGGAATGAACTGGGAAGGGAACTATCCTTGGAAGCATCCTGTCTGATGCAAAAGCCCCTCCCAGCTAATGAACAAAGTACTCAGCCCTAACTCATGTTCATCACCCCATTCCTTCCTGTTGTTGAGCCCTGATAGAAGGAGAACTAGGAGTATGAGCCTCCAAAGTATGTTGTTTTGTTCTACCACCATGACTCTGGCAGGTAACAGGGTCAACTCCTAACATTCTTTTTTACAGAAGAGGCCACTGAAAGCTCAAGGGCCTTGCCAAGAGCACTGGCTTAGTACCTGACTGAACAGGTTCTTAACAATCTTATGGTTCTTATTCCTGTACTATTACTACCCCAGAATTGCCCTCTGAAGACAAGACAAGGATTGGGGGGAGAAAAAGGGGCTCTCTGCCAACTCCCTGCCCCTCCTTCATCTCCAGGGTCTCCAGAGGGCAGGGGATAGAAAGATAAAGGGGGGTAGGTGCCGCCCACCAGATAACCAGTTGGGCCTCCTGCCCCCCAGCAACGGTCATTCCCTTATCAGGCCAGCCCCCACCCCAACATGGGCCTTACAGTTTCTGGACCAGGAAACCCAAGTCTTAACCTCTCCCCTCTGAGACCAGCAGGGGAAGGAGGCACATGGGATTCCCACTAGGTAGAAAACAGGAGGTATGGTGCGGGGACCCAGAACCCAGGGATAAGTGGTACCAAGTCAAGAGCACGTATGTATCTGGGCCTGGGGGACTGGGACCACCGAGGCACAGGTGGCTGGGGAGCTCTGCCCTGGCCCGAAGAAGTGAGACATTCAAAGTGAGGAATAAGCCAGATACCTTCATAATTCTCTTTCCAAACACTGAGGAGAAACTGAGGCATGGCTCCCACAACAGACCTCAGTCCTATTCCCTTCCTCTGAGATGCGCCCCCATTGGATTCCATGTCAGAAGGTTGGCTGCATTAGCTGTTCTACCTGAGGCCCCCTCCTCAATTTAAACACAAAATCTATTTTGTTCCTTGAAAGGGAAGGAAGACAAAGACGACCCTGTGCCAACATGTGTCATTAACTCTCTCCCCAGGGCCTCCTCCTCACAGTATGGGCAAAGGAGGGTCCCAGAGGGGCCTACGCCACAGTCCCTAAAGGTGCCGCGAGTCAGAGCCTGTGTGTGCCTCATCCTGCCTAGCAGGCTTCCACCCCCAGCTCCCCAGCTCGCCCCAACATGCCTACCCAGGGCCGGAACCCAGCAGCCCCAGGCAGGATCAGGGTGCCCACAACAGGCCCTCTCCCCACACCGGAGTTCTCACAACCCATGTGCCTGCATGCCCCCAGCCTGCAGACACACCTCAGCGGCCAGTCTGAGCTTGGCAGAGGTGGCTCCCCACTTCCCAGATGGGCAGATTAAGGCACACAGCTCACCGCAAGTCAGATCTGGCAGCAAGCCTAACGTGACCCTCATACCTTAGAAGCCAGACCTTCCCCCCAAAAAACCAGCAGTGTCCCAGTTTCAGGGAAACCTCCAGACCCTTTGAAGACCAAGTTCCCTCCACTTCTAAAAAGTTTCAGAGCTCCCATTTCTCTCACTGGAGCGTGGCCTAGACCAGGGGAGTTTCGAGGAGCTAAAGCCCAAAGCCTTGGGGCTCTCCCTGCATCTCCAGAGTGGACAGGCACGCTGAGCAGAGACTCCACAGCCGGGAGTGAGAAGAGAAGGGGAGGGGACACCACCCAGACCATCTGTCCCTGTTGTTGCCTGTCCCCAGGTGGGGGTGGGGGTGAAGGGGCTGTGTCACCCAGGCTGCGTGTCCACCTCCAGCTGGAGATCTCAGGAAGGGGAAGAGAAAAGGGCCCCAAAGTAGTAAAGTTTCTCAGGATGGAAGCCGTGTCCTGGGCTAGAGGGGAGGGACACCCCAACTGTCCACTACCCTGAGAACCAGCCTGACCTGTGGGCAAGCCCCTTCCTTCCCTTTGGGAGCTGGTCACACACAGGTCGACAAGCTGGAGCGCTGGCCTCTGAGTGGGGGAACACCTCTGCGGGACCCCAGAGCCTGACAGGCCTGGTCCAGCCTGCGAGCCTTCCACCCGCCCAGACTTACCTGGGAGAACTGAGAGGGCCAGGAGAGGTGCAGGGAGTTGCTGGAAGCCCGGAGGGGCCCTGGCAGGGGCGAGGGCGGCGGGGAGGCCAACTTCAGCGGCTCATGTCCCGAGTGGGACAGGCAGGCCTGGCTGGGAGCTCCACTCGGCCGGGCCGCACAAAGACTCACTCGCACTGCCTGGGCCCGCCCCAAGGCGGCCACAGCCCCGGGGGAAAGTTACAATGGCCACTGGGCCGGGGGCCGGGGGCCAGGGGGCCGGCCTGGGGGGCGGGGGGCCGCGGGGAGTCCGGAGCCTTCTTTGTTTGCTAGGTTTCCCTCAACAATGGCTGCTCTGCTCTTTCCTCTCCTCCTCCTCCTCCTCCTCCTCCTCCTCCTCGTCCTCCTCCTCCTCCTCCCAGGCTCTGCCCGCCGCCGCCTCTCTCGCTGCCTCTGCCTCCAAGCAGACCGCCCGCCCTCCCCAGGCCCCCGGGCCCCGGCGCCAGCCACGAGGAGAGGCAGGGCCCGGCTCGCACTCACTCGCACCCGCACACACCCCAGCTCCCGCCGGCTGCCTGCCTGTCTGCCCGCCTGCCTTCCTTCCCGGCCTTTCTCCCTCCCTCCTTCTCCCCGCTGCTCTCCCAGCCTCGCGCAGAAAGAGGCCCCAGGGCGGGCGGAGGGTGGAGCTGCCCCGCCGGCCCCGCCTCCTCCTTGCCAGGCTGGAGGAAGAGGGAGCGAGGGAGGGCAGGCGAGAAAAACAAAAGAGAGACAGAGACGACCGGCAGAGACGGCGGTGGCACGGGTCGGGCGGGCAGGGAGGCTTGGACGGAGGCCTGGGGGCCGGGGCGGGAGGCCGGGCGCGGAATGCCCGCCCCCAGACCCAGCTCCGGTGACCGGGACTCGGGTGTGCAGGACAGCCGAGCTGGGGCTGCAAAGGGAGCTGGACGCGCACGTCTCGGACTTCCAAGGCTCTTTGACTGCGCTTCCCAAACCGTTTCACTGACCCAGTCTGGAGACCCGGTGATGTCCAGGTGGACGAGGGCCGACTTAGGCCACCACCCTGGCCGGGCTCAGTCCCAGGGGAAACCCCTGAGCAGCTGGAGGCGGGCTGCAGGGCGTTATTTATGACCGAGCCACACTCCGACTTCAGCCTGTAAACATGGCTGGGAGGGGGAGGTTCGGGTTCAGAGCTTAATACTCTAGAGAGGTTTGAACAGGAAGCCCCTTGCCCACCCACCACTGCTGGAGACCACGTGTGTGCTTTGGAGGGGGTATGGGGGGAGACTGACAGGCACCCAGGCCAGCCAGGGGTCCCCTAAGGAGGCCTTGCTTCTGCAGGAATGGTGTAGCGCTAACACTCAGAGGATAAGTGGAAGGTGTCATTTCTCCACTCCTACCTAGACAGAGGGGAAGGGGTGGGCTCGCCATCACAGTGGCAGGGGTGGGGGTGGGGAGAAATCTCTGACTTGGCTGTAATTTAAGTCTGTTCCCTATGCCATGTCCCGGTGTAACTATCTTCACACACAGTCCCACCAAGAGGGTTTCTGAAGACACACCCAGCTTAGGGCCCCCTAGGTATCCTCCACATCACAGAAAACTGCATCTGCACACACCTCAGCCTCTGTAAACCTCAACCCCAACCCAGGACATATACATGGCCTTACTTCACAGGAGCCATTCATACCCCACAACCCCCACAAAACACAGACTGTGCTGGACCCCCTGAGCCTGTGACAGATTTATATAAATACATACTGATCATTTGTTATCCAGACATCCCTCCCCTGAGCCACCTTCCCGGAAACCTGCGTGCCATTCTCCATCACAGCCTGGTCACGAGACAGTCCGGTTTTCAAAACGCATCCACACCAATGACATTCAGCCAGCACCAGGCCTTGAGACAACCTGACAACCTGACACCGAAATTTACAACCAATTGTTGGCTAAACACACACATACACAATTTCTGCCCATTGTTTTGGATCTTGAAACTTTGTATTCATAGGCAAGATATGTAGCGACCCCTAGACCTCACAGGGTCAAATATTGAGACTAGCTTGAGCAAATAACAGAGGCAATGAGGGCCAGAGGTTGGAACCCAAGCATTGTCCTGGGCCCAGCTTCCTGGTCTAGTCTCTACCTTTTAGGTAACAGCCACATCAGACCCATAAATTCAAGAGGGGATTGGTGTGCACTCTGACTTCTATACTCAACTTGATGCTCAGAACCCCCTTGCCTACTTGGTCACCTCAAAATCTGGGAAGGTCCCCAACTACCAAAATTAAATAAAACTCTGGCATTATCTTTCAAATTGAGATGACTCCAAGTTCCCCTTCTCTAAAAAGGCTGCTCCTTAATCCCCCCACTGCACAGGGCCAGAAGAGGTCCAGATAAAGAGCAGGTCTGAATAAGAAGACCCTAAAAAGTAGGGGTTGGGGAGGGGAGGGAACAGGAAGTGATAAAGAAAGACAAAGGTGATGAGGATAAGAAAGGTGCTTGTGCCCGCGCCTGTCCAGGCAGTGGGCAGCCAGGCGCAGACCATCAGGTAAGGTACCAGCACTGCCCCCTGCCTGGGCCCCTGGGGCTCCCTGACCTGGGCCTCCTGTGTGCCTGCCCCCTTTCTTTGTCTGTGCCCGGCCTCCCGTTGGCGCTCTGCCATCCTCCTCTCCTGGCTCCCAGCCTCCACCACTGCTGCCTCCTCCCCTCCCCCTACTCCTCCTGGCCTTAACCCTTCTGAGCCACATGCTGCCCCAGACAGGCGCTGGGCCCCTCAGCAACATGTCTGGGGTGATGCTCTTAGTAGATAGTCTCCCAGCTCCAATCCACAGCCCCAGAAGCCATCCCCACCCAAGAGCACACTGGGAGCAGAGGGTGTGCATCTATGTGGATCTTGGGGGGCTTCCTTCCGCATGTGCGCGTGTGTGGGTCTGCGTGTGCTCTGGCTTCCCTCAGTCACATGTGTGGGGCATGTGCTGTCTCTGCTGGGTTGGGGGAGGAGGAGGAGCCCGGAGACAGCAGAGCACAAAGGAGAGACTCAGACAGGCAGCAGGCAGGCCGCCTGCCAGGGCGCCTCAGGCCCCCACCCCATGGCTGCTCAAGGTTGAGGGTGTGAGGGTGAGTGAGCGTGCATTGTGCGTGTTTTTGTGTGTGGAGTCTTTGGGCCTGGAATGAACATACAGCCAGGATGCCCTTGGGCTCGACTATGCTCCCAGACCCTTCAGCAAACCTTCTCTCCTTTGAGGCCTGCCATTGCCCACCCAGGACACTTCTAAGCCCTTTCCACGTGGTTCTCCCTGAAGTCTAACTTCCATCCACCCAGTGGCATCAAACCACAATTTCCTCACTTTCAGGAAAAGACTGAGCTATCTCTTGCCCTCTCACTCCTAGTCCAGACAGTAGACTCACAAAAGAAACATGCCTTTGGTTCTCTGAAGTTATTCACCATACGCCACCCCCAGCATACAGCATACCTGGGTCTGGGTCTTCCTCCTGTCCTCTGTCCTGCTGCCCCGAAGGAAAAGCTTTCCCTTCTCTCACAGGACCCAGGATCTGGGCCCCAACTCCAGGACTGGCCTCCCATTTTAATTCTACCCTGACTTGGATTACCTCTTCCTAATGCCTCTGACACTACAGCATCCAAGAATTCAATCATTTTTGTTTGGGTTTTTGGGCCACACCCAGTGGTGCTCAGAGTTGATTCCTAGTGGGAACAGGGGAACCATATGGGATGCCATGGATCAAACCTAGGTTGGCCACATGCAAGGCAACCGCTCTACCCAGTTACTCTAGATCCAGCAACCAAGAATCAAATCTCTCTCTCTTTTTTTTTTTTTTTGGTTTTTGGGTCACACCTGACAGTGCTCAGGGATCACTCCTGGCTCTGCGTTCAGAAACCACCCAATAGGTATGGGCGGGGGGACCATATGGGATGCAAGTATTCGAACCACCATCCTTCTGCATGCAAGGCAAACACCCTACCTCCGTGCTATCTCTTGTTTTTGTTTTTGGGTCACACCTGGCAGCACTCAGGGGTTACTCCTGGCTCTATGCTCAGAAATCGCTCCTGTCAGGCTCAGGGGACCATATGGGACGCTGGGATTCGAACCACTGGCCTTCTGCATGAGAGGCAAACGCCTTACCTCCATGCAATCTCTCCGGTCCCAAGAATCAAATCTTAACCCATAGTCATTGGACTTGTTTGGAGCCTTAGTTATCCAATTGAGGTTGGGTGGTCGTGATGGTGGAGGATCAGGACAGTGGGGCCCACTTACAGCATGGGGAAGTCCAAATAGAGGACATAGCATGAGTAACTCTAAGACAAAAAATACACAGGAGGAGGGATAATGGGAGTAGGCCAATCCAGTTTGGCAAGATCTTCCTCACTTCCACCATCTGAAACAGCAAGCAGGGTTCCCACACCCAGATATTATGAGAACTTCAAAATCCACTGGTCTTCCTCCAGGCCCCTAAAACATGGGACTCTGCAGGCACTGAAGTATGTGTCCAGCCTAGTGTCGATTTGACTAGGGTCACATGACTTCCAAAGAACCCTCCCTAGGGAATTTTGTGAGACTGGGGGAGGGGGTTGTCAGGGGTGAGGTACGGGGCTCATAAAGAATGGCCCCTGTAGGGGCTGGATAGGCCATTGTACAGCAGTTGAGTGGCTTGCATACAACAGATCTGGGTTCGATCCAAGCTTCCATATGGTTCTCCAACCCAACTGGAGTAATTCCTGACTGCAGAGCCAGGAGTGACCCCTGAACATCACTGTGACCCCCACCAATCCCAAAAACAGAATGGGCGGGGGAGTGGTGGTGGGATAACATAGTGTCCACACCAGGTTAAATCTAAGGACACCCAACATTCAGAAGAAACTGAACTGCAGGGGTAAGGGAGACGGTCCTGCAAGTCTTGTCAGTCAATGACTTGAGTCCTGGGGATGGGGAGGGAGTCCAAGGCCCTCAAGCCATTTCTCCAGTCACCAGGCCACTTTCCCTCTTGCGGTGCAGCAGAGACTCTGCCAGAATTGTCCCCACATCAGGTCCAGAACCGCCGTGTTAGGGGCAGAAGGGATCAGAGAATCTTTTAAGTCCTCTCCCAATTCTCGCGTTGGGTCAAGCTTGACTCACAACCACTTCATTTCCAGGCCTGCTTGGGGTTGCCACACCACTCCCCCTCCCACCCAGGAGGAGATGCCAGACCCAAGGGCCCAATTATCTGCACACACCCCAGGAGCCCAGGAGTACCTCCAGTCCCTCTGGAGGGCCAACCTTCCCTGGCAACAGGCAGGAAAATTTGGAGGGGGGCAAAATGAGCCCCAATCAACCCCTCCTCCCCTAAACATGGTCCTCCCCTAAACAGCCTGGAGGGGGTATCACAGGATAGGTAAGAGGCAACATGCAGGGGGGGTGTTCCAGCCTGAACGAGCCAATCACAACTCTATGATGACCTGAGGGGGGGTCAAAAGTCCAGAGTCACTTCTGATTGGCTAAGACCCTGGAATTCTGGGAATTTCGGCCCCCCAGCCCCTCTCCAATTAGCCTTCCCCCCCAACATTCCCCCCCACTGAGACACACACAAGCCACCCCTCCCCGCACCCCCTCCCAGATCTCCCAGTTACTGCGCATTTACCCCAAAGGGTGAACCCTTCCCCGGGCCCCGAGCAGCCTCGCACGCTCCCGATCGGCCTCCCCGACCTACCCCAGGCCCTCCTTCGACGACCCCCCAAAAATCCCCCTTTTGCAAGTTCTCACCCAGACCCGGCGCAAGAGGGGCAATCTGCGGGGAAGGGCCGCACTCACCAGGACAGGCACAGCCCACTGACATCTTCACATCGCCCGCCGCCGAGGGCCCCGCCGAGTCACGGTGCCCGCCCCACGCGGGGACAGGCCGGGCAGGAGCCGCTGCCGCCGCCCGCGGCTCCCCCCGCAACTGCCCTCGCCCGCGGCCCGGGCCCGGGCCCCGCGGCAGCAGCGAGCGAGCAGAGGCCTGTCAAGGCGCCGAGCAGACAGACAGGCAGGCAGGCAAGCAGGCAGGAAGCCGGGGCAGGAAGGCAGCGGCCTGTGCGCGTGCGCGTGCGCGCGCGGGGGGGGTGCGTCCCCGGAGTGTGTGTGTGTGTGTGTGTGTGTGTGTGTGTGTCCGTTCCGTGTGCGCGCGTGTGCGTGTCTTTGCGCGCCCGCTCGCCAGACCGCCCGAATGCCGATCCCCCGCTAGCTAGCTCGCTCGCTCGCTCTCCCGCCCCCGAGGGCGGGGCAGGTCCTTATGAATATGCTAATTACCGCGAGTGGGCGGGGCGAGCCGTGTCAAAGTGACCCGGCGAGCGCGTTTTGGGCTGAGACTATCGTGCGTGCGCCGTGCGGCAGTCAGCGCAGAGGAGAGGCCGACGACTGCGGCCGCCGACTCCGGGGTCCCGGGGTCCCGGGGTCGGCCGTGTGTGTGTGTGTGTGTGGGTGGGTGGGTGGGTGAGACGCAGCTTTTAAAGGGAAAAAAAAAAGTGAAAGATTTGTGATCCACTTTGGTCCAAATAAAAATAAAAATAATAATATAAATATAAATAATATTTTCAAATAAATATTAAGCAAAAATAAATAAAAAGGGAAGGAGGCAGAGACCCCGCGCGGGGAGGCGGGCTCCATGGCCGTCCTAAGGAGCAACCCAGCCGGAGCGGGAGCCGGGCCTGGGAGGCGGAGCCAGGGCGGGCGGCGAGTGTAGCTCTCTCGCTCTCTCTCCCTCTGTCTCTCCACCCCCGGCCGCGCTTCGGGGCTCCAGAGAAAGGAATTGGCCGGCTCCCCACCCCCTCCCGCTCTCTGAGAGCCCGGACCCCCCAAGGCTTATCCCTGCCTGAGGCCCGGTGCCCGTCGCCCGCACCCCGGCTAGGCTAGGGCGGGAGGAAGCACACACGCGCGGGCCTCCTTTTTGTGGCAGCCCCCCAATCCGGCCTGACCCACTCTCTCCTCCCCGGGCCTGCTCAACCTGTGAGGCCAGAGCGCCAAGGGTTAATTAAGTGGGGTCCCCGCCCTCCTGCCTAAGGGCTGGTGGCTGAGGAGGGGGGAAGGTTGCAGAGAGGGCCAGGTTGCACTGGGGAGGGGTCTTCCGCAGGCTAGTCTTCCTCCCCCCCCTCAGGCTCTGACGCATCCGTCAAGACTCGGCTCCCTTCCCCCCTTTTTCCAGCCAGTCTCCCCATCAGGGAGCTAGCTAGCTGCTTTCCTCGCAAGGCCTTAGAGACTTGAGGGGAACCGGAAGCTGATGGCTCCTGCTCCACTCCTGAGGGAGGTCAAGGGGGGGTAGGCTGTGAAGGGAGGGAGGTGAACGTAAGGAACCCTCCTTCCCCCAGGGAGGAGCCTCCCAACCTTCAGCCGCTCCCTCAAGGACTCCCCCAACCCAGGCCTCAAGGCGGGGGCTTCACCTCCTCCCCACTCCCCCCAAGCTGTCTCATAAACAGGAAATACCTATTAGTGGGAGGACGGAGGGGAGGGCCTCTGTCTGGAAAAAGAGTAGGCCCCCTCCTTTCTGGGGGGGTCTCTAGCTGCTAGCTGCTATTTCTTAGAAGTGCAGGGTGGGCTCCCCAAGTCACATCTGGGGATCAGGACTGGTTGTCCCTTCCTGAAGGCTTCCAGTCCATTTGGGCCCTCGTGACGTCGTGACTTGGGGGAGATGGGGGGGCTTAGAACTTGCCTACTACACTGGTCAGCATCTGCACAGCTGGCTTGGCTGGTTGGTAATAAGATTGCAATGGGAAGGTTTAAATGTTTGCAAGACCCCTTTTTTCTCTACCTTTGATCTGAAGAGTCGGAATTGCAAAAGAAATGGGGACTCCCTCCCTGCGCTTTTGAGGGGGGGGAGCCATAAACACCGCGACACACTCTGCCTATCCCCTCCGCATTGCAGAGGCAGGCGGCCCCCCACCTCCAGGGCTGGAGCCTGGGGACAGACAAGACCCAGACCCAAAGCTTGTAGATATTTTACCAGTATTTACGTAGTAGCAACTCCCACCCCCTTCCTGCCCTGCCTTTACTTCACAAATCCCCAGGCTGGCCAGAGACTAGACAGAATAAAAGCCCTGAACCCTCAGAGCAACGCTGGTTTGGGATTTTGAACCACCTAGGTTTGAACTCCAGCACTAGTTGAGTGACTGACTTCCCTGCTCCAAAATTTAGATTTAGGGGGCCTGAGCAATAGCTCAGTGGTAAGGCTTTTGCCCTGCACGTGGCCAACACAGGATGATACCAGATTTGAATTCCCAGCAGCCCATATGGTCCCCCGAGGCTGCCAGGAGCTACTTCAGATGGCCAGGTGTGACCCAAAAACCAAGAAAAAAAATTTAGATTTAGGGGCCAGAGAGATAGCATCGAGGTAAGGCGTTTGCCTTGCATGCATAAGGTCAGTTCGAATCCCAGCATCCCATATGGTCCCCTGTGCCTGGGGTGATTTCTGAGTACTGCCGGGTGTGACCCCCGCGAAAAAAATTTAGATTTGGGCCCGGAGAGATAGCACAGCGGTGTTTGCCAAACACCCGATCCAGAACCTAAGGTGGTTGGTTCGAATCCCGGTGTCCCACCCCCCCACCCCCCCACCCCCGTGCCTGCCAGGAGCTATTTCTAAGCAGACAGCCAGGAATAACCCCTGAGCACCGCCAGGTGTGGCCCAAAAACCACAAAAAAAAAAAAATTTAGATTTACCCATACTGTAATTGGTATCTGCTTTTGATGAAAATAAAACAAATGGTAAGGTACCAGCCAATGCCCATTATGAAGTCAATATTATTGCAGCCCCTGTTGATTTCTTTGAGGTTCTTTTAAGATTTCTTTTGGGGGGAGAGTGGAGCACAATCCATCCATATTCACGGGTTACTCTTGGCTTTGTGCTCAAGGTTCACATATGGTCATGCTCTGGGGGTCATGGGATACCAGGGATGGAATTAGTTGTGTGCAAGGCACGCATCCTACAGTTCTCAAGGGTATCAGGAGGGGGCTGAATCAATTGAAGGATTTGATAACATGGAGAAAGAGGGTATTTTCTGATACCTCTCAGTCTCTACTGCCCATTAATCTGCCTTCCCCCAATACTTTGATCACTAATCCCTGAGGTCACTCATTCCAGACAACTAGCTTGGCCAGATTCCATGATGACCATTCCCCGTGGGTGAATAAAGAATAAAGGACTTAAAACTCACCCTCTTGGGCCCGGAGAGATAGCAGAGCGGCGTTTGCCTTGCAAGCAGCCGATCCAGGACCAAAGGTGGTTGGTTCGAATCCCGTGTCCCATATGGTCCCCCGTGCCTGCCAGGAGCTATTTCTGAGCAGACAGCCAGGAGTAACCCCTGAGCAACGCCGGGTGTGGCCCAAAAACCAGTTAAAAAAAAAAAAAAACTGACCCTCTTGGGAGCTGGAACTATAGTGCAGCAGAGAGCAAGCATGTGTGTGGCCAACCCAACATCCTATATTGTCCTTTGAATACCAGGAGTAATTATTTTTTGGTTTTTGAATATGTCTGATGACACACAGAAATCACTTGGGGCCTGAGCGATTGCATCCAAAAACCAAAAAAGAAGAAATCACGCCTGACAGGCTCAGGGGGACCCATATAGCAGGGGTCTCAAACTCAATTTACCTGGGGGCCACAGGAGGCAAAGTCGGGGTGAGGCAGGGCCTCATAAGAGATTTCACAAAAAAAAAAAAGTTTTTATTATTTCTTCTGAACATGAATAGAACATTGAGTGAAGATCATGAACTTTCTTCTGAACATGGCATCTTTTGCCTATTCCTTGCTGCCAGAGACTTGACAGCGCTTCTTCTCACAAATCTGAACCACAGTTGGCTTTAGAGGAAGCAGTTGAGACCCTCAGTATGGCTTGAAGATGATCATCAAGTCTAGACCTGTACTTTGACTTATTGAAGTTCAATGTGGAGAATAACTTTTCACACAAATATGTGCTCCCAAAAAGGCACATGGTGCACTTGAACATTCGGGAAAGCTCAGGAAAGCTGGGGGGAAATTCTCTCAAAAATTGCCCATGCATGTCTGATTTTCCACTAATCTCCCTGAATTTAGCTTTGAGATCAGAGTTGCATTGCAGGTCAATGAGCTCCATTTGAAGCACAGGAGGGGCATCTTGCACATCAAAGGAAAAGGGGTCCACAAAAATTTGGAAAGTGGCTCTGTGCTTTTTGAAGTCTGCAAATCTGTGATCAAATTCCTTCGCTAGCTTAAAAATAGTATCAACATATTTCTCTCCACTGAATGGTATGCTTGCATCCACAAATTCCTTGCACGCTGGGAAATGGCAAAGGTTTATCTGAGAGAGCTGGGATTTCCATAACACAAGTTCTGTGGAGAATGCTCTCATGTTGTCATAGGCAGCACTGATAAGCTGCCCGGGCCTTGTATCATCTTTTTTTTTTTTTTTTTTTTGGTTTTTGGGTCACACCTGGCAGTGCTCAGGGGTTATTCCTGGCTCCAGGCTCAGAAATTGCTCCTGGCAGGCACAGGGGACCATATGGGGCGCCGGGATTCGAACCGATGACCTCCTGCATGAAAGGCAAACGCCTTACCTCCATGCTATCTCTCCGGCCCCACCTTGTATCATCTTGTTTAGTCCAATCAGCTTATGTGTGATGTCAACAAGAAAAGCTAAGTCCATGAGCCATTTATGATCACTCAACTCAGAAACAGCATTCCCATCCTTCTCCATGAAGGCTTTCACTTCTTCTCTCAACTCAAAAAATCTTTTCAGGACATTTCCCCTGCTGAGCCAATGTACCTCAGTGAAATAGAGCACATCTCCATATTCTGACTCCATTTCCTCTAAAAAAGCATGGAACCTCCTATGCTTTAAGCCCCTGGGTCTGATTTGGTTGATGCATTTCACAACAGCAGACATCACATTGTCACACGCCAGGCATTTACTGCAATGGCATTTACTGCTGATGGATAGTGCAGTGAAGAGCAATGGCCTTCTCTACACTTTCCTCTTCAAGTTTTTTTTTTTTGAACAAGTGCCACCAGTCCATTTTTCCTCCCTGTCACCAATGGCGCTCCATGGGTTATTATTCCAACAAACCTCTTCCATGGCAGACCTGCATTCTCTCTTTTTTCTTTTGTTTTGTTTTTGTTTTTGTTTTTGGGGCCACACCGGCAGTGCTCAGGGGTTACTCCTGGCTGTCTGCTCAGAAATAGCTCCTGGCAGGCAAGGGGGAACCATATGGGACACCAGGATTTGAACCAACCACTTTTGGTCCAGGATTGGCTGCTTGCAAGGCAAACGCCGCCACTGTGCTATCTCTCCGGGCCCAGACCTGCATTCTCAATGGCATCACACAGATGCCAAAATATTTCATTAGCGGTGGTCTGGCCATGCATTAGAATTATTGTGAGCAGCTCTTCTGTCAATTCAAAATTGCAATCAACACCACGGACATAAATTGTGAGCTGTGCAATGTCTGTTATATCTGTGCCCTCGTCAAGAACAACTGAGTATGCATCAAAACATTTGGCTTTCTCACACAGTTGATGATAAATGTCACTTGACATGTCAGAAATGCGCTCTGCCACAGTGTTGGCAGAAAGGCTGATTTTGCTAAACTGACCTTTCTTTTCCGGACAGATAATATTTGCAGCCTGTAACATGCATTTTTGAACAAACTCTCCTTCTGTGAATGGTTTCCCTGCCTTAGCAATCATCTCACTAACCATGTAACTAGCTTCGACTGATGCAAATCTCTTTGGTTGCTTTCTTGAAGAAATCTTGTTGCCTCATGACAACCCGCTTGGCTCCCTCATTTCCTTGATATTTTGCACATTCCTTAGCATGTTTAGTTGAATAATGGCGTTTCAAGTTGTATTCCTTGTGCACTGCAACTTTCTCTGAGCAGATAAGACATGTGGGGATGCCCCTGTGCTCAACAAAGAAATACTGCATCTCCCACTTTTCCTGAAATTGTCTGTGCTCGTCATCAATCTTTCTCTTCACTGCAGGCTTTGATGAAGTCATGATGAAGGTATGACAAAATCTAATTCTGTAATAAACTTCTCTCCATTCTCTCCCTTAGGTCTCCAATAATGCAAGGGACAGCGGACAGGAGCAGCAATGAAATGATGTCTGCGCTAGGCGCAAAGTATTCACAATTATACGCTTACCAAATATTCGCAATAAAAAAATCGCAATGGGGCCGGAGAGATAGCATGGAGGTAAGGCGTTTGCCTTTCATGCAGAAGGTCATCGGTTCTAATCCCGGCGTCCCATATGGTCCCCTGAGCTTGCCAGGAGCAATTTCTGAGCATGGAGCCAGGAGTAACCCCTTAGCACTGCCGGGTGAGACCCAAAAACGAAAAAAAAAATCGCATTAGTAAGAAAAAAATCGCTAGGGGTAAGGTGCCTGCCTTGCCTGCGCTAGCCTAGGATGGACCACGGTTCGATCCCCGGCGTCCCATATGGTCCCCCAAGCCAGGAGTGACTTCTGAGTGCATAGCCAGGAGTAACCCCTGAGCGTCACCGGGTGTGGCCAAAAAAAAAAAAAAAAACCAAAAAAAAAAAGAAAAAGAAAAAAATCGCATTAAACATTCACATACTCCGAGCAGTTTCACTTGGGGTATGCGAATGTTTAATGCGATTTTTTCTTACTAATGTGATTTTTATTGCGATTATTTGGTAAGCGAATAATCACAAATACTGCAATATTTGAAGGCTGGCCGCGGGCCACAAAATGTTGTACGGAGGGGCCGGAGAGATAGCATGGAGGTAAGGCGTTTGCCTTTCATGCAGGAGGTCATCGGTTCGAAACCTGGTGTCCCATATGGTCCCCTGTGCCTGCCAGGAGCAATTTCTGAGCCTGGAGCCAGGAATAACCCCTGAGCACTGCCGGGTGTGACCCAAAAACCAAAAAAAAAAAAAAAAAGTTGTACGGAGGGCTGCAAACGGCCCGTGGACCATGAGTTTGAGACCCCTACATATAGGATGCTGGGGATCAAACCTGGGCTGGTTGTGTCCTATCTGCCTATCTGTCCTATCTGAGGTCAAGCTCCAGGGACCATATAGGATGCCAGGGATCGAACTCAGGCCAATCATATGCAAGGCAAATGCCCTACCCACTCTGCTATTAATCCAACCCCCCTCCCAAGAGTTTCTTTTCTTTTTGGTTTTTGGTTTTTGGGCCAACCCAGTGAAGCTCAGGGGTTACTCCTGGATCTGTGTTCAGGAATCACTCCTGGAAGGCTTGGGGTAATGTATGGGATGCTGGGAATCGAACCCAGGTTCATCCTGGGTCAGCTGCATGCAAGGCAAGTGCCCTACCGCTGAACTACCGCTCTGGCTTTTTTTTTTTTTTTTTTTAGGAGTAACTCTTGAGTGCAGAAACAGGAGTAATTCCTGTGCAAATCTGAGTCTGAGTCTGGCCCCTTCCACCAAAATAAAAAAATCCTGTTTTAGGGGCCGGAACAATAGCACAACGGTAAGGTGTTTGCCTTGCAAGTGGTCAACATAGGATAGACCCGGTTCAAATCCCAACATCCCATGTGGTCCCCAGAGCTAGCCAGGATCTGGTTCTGAGCACAGAGCCAGGCATAACTTCTGAGCAGCCAGGTGTGACCCAAAAACCAATATATGTGTGTGTGTGTATATATACATATATGTACACGTGTATATATATACATATATACACACACACACACATACTCCTTTTTTTTTTTATTCAGAACATAGTCCTATTTTGTTTTTGTTTTTTCAGGCCACATCCTATTGATGCTCAGGGGTTACTCCTGGCTAAGCACTCAGAAATTGCCCTTGGCTTGGGGAGACCAGGGGATCGAACAGCGGTCCTCCTTGACTAGCGCTTGCAAAGCAGACACCTTACCTCTAGCGCCACCTCGGCGGCCTCCATACTCCTATTTTTTTTAAATATTTTTATTTTTTATTTATTTATTTATTTATTTGTTTATTTATTTATTTATTTTGGTTTTTTGGGTCACACACGGCACTGCTCCACATCCAACAGCACTCAGGGGTTACAACTGGCTCTGTGCTCAGAAATCACCCCCTGGCTCCAGGGATCATATGGGGTGCCAGGGATTGAACCTGGTCAGTCACATGCAAGGCAAAAACGCTGTGCTCCAGCCTAAAAAGTAGTTTTTTAAAGCAAAAATAGGATTAAAGGAATTGGAAATTTATTAGAGCAAATAAGTCACTTGCCTTGCACATACATACCCAACATGGGTTTGATCCCTGACACTCTATATGGTCCATTAAAATCTTCCAGGAGTGACCCCTGGAAGACCCAGCCAGGAATAAGCCCTGAGTATATCTGGATATGAACCGAAAAAAACAAAAATAGGGCCCAAAAGATTGTACAAGAGTTAAGGCCTAAGTCTTACATGCAGCTTACTCTGGTTCAGCCTCTGACATCATAGGGTTACCAGAGCATTGCTGGGCATAGTACTAAAGGATCCAGCACAGGATAACCCTGATTATCTTTAGCACTGCAGGGCCCAAGCAGCACCATTCTCAGGCCCTACATTGAACCACTGGCCCGGTTGGCCAAGTATCACCCATAGTGGTGCCCTGAGCCACCTAAGCACTGCTTGGTAGCCTTACACAAAAAACTTGTTTTTGTTTTTTGTTTTGCTTTGTTTTGTTTTGTTTGTTTGGTTTTGGGCCACACCCGGCAGTGCTCAGAGGTTACTCTTTTTTTTTTAATAATTATCTTTATTTAAACACCATGATTACAAATATAATTATAGTTGTATGATTACAGTCATGTAAAGAACACCCCCCTTCACCAGTGCAACATTTCCACCACCAATTTCCCAGATATCCCTCCTCCCCACCCCCCCCACACCTGTACTCGAGACAGGCTTTCTACTTCCCTCATTCATTCACATTGTTATGATAGTTTTCAGTGTAGTCATCTCTCCAACTGCACTCATCACTCTATGTGATGAGCTTCATGTCATGAGCTGCACCTACCAGCCCTCATCTCTCTTGTCTCTGAGATACTGTCTTTCATTTTTCTTTTTGGGGCGGGGGAGGCCCACACCCGGCATTGCTCAGGGGTTACTCCTGGCTGTCTGCTCAGAAATAGCTCCTGGCAGGCACGGGGGACCATATGGGACACCGGGATTCGAACCAACCACCTTTGGTCTTGGATCGGCTGCTTGCAAGGCAAACACCACTGTGCTATCTCTCCGGGCCCTCTTTCATTTTTCTTAAAGCCCATAGATGAGTGAAACCATTCTGCGTCTTTTTCTCTCCCTCTGACTTACTTCACTCAGCATAATAGATTTCATGTACATCCATGTATAGGAAAATTTCATGACTTTATCTCTCCTGATGGCTGCATAGTATTCCATTGTGTATTTGTACCACAGTTTCTTTAGCCACTCATCTGTTGAAGGGCATCTTGGTTGTTTCCAGAGTCTGGCTATTGTAAATAGCGCTGCAATGCAATAGGTGTAAGGAAGGGATTTTTGTATTGTATTTTTGTGTTCCTCGGGTATATTCCTAGGAGTGGTATAGCTGGATCGTATGGGAGCTCAATTTCCAGTTTGTGAAGGAATCTCCATATTGCTTTCCATAAAGGTTGTACTAGACGGCATTCCCACCAGCAGTGAAAAAGAGTTCCTTTGTCTCCACATCCCCGCCAGCACTGCTTGTTTTCCTTCTTTGTGATGTGTGCCAATCTCAGTGGTGTGAGGTGGTACCTCATAGTAGTTTTGATTTGCATCTCCCTGACGATTAGTGATGTTGAGCATCTTTTCATGTGCCTTTTGGCCATTTGCCTTTCTTCTTTTATAAAGTGTCTGTTCATTTCTTCTCCCCATTTTTTGATGGGGTTAGTTGTTTTTTTCTTGTATAGTTCTGTCAGTGCTTTGTAAAATTTGGATATATCTGATGAGTATTGGGTGAATAATTTCTCCCACTCAGTGGGTGGCCTTTGTATTCTGGGCACTATTTCCTTTGAGATGCAGAAGCTTCTCAGCTTAATATAGTCCCATCTGTTTATCTCTGCTTCCACTTGTTTGGAAAGTCAGAGGTTACTCTTGGCTATCTGCTCAGAAATAGCCCCTGGCAGGCCCAGAGGACCATATGGGACGAGGATTCGAACCAACCACCTTAGATCCTGGATCGGCTGCTTGCAAGGCATTGGGTTTTTTTTTTTTTTTTTGGTTTTTGGGTCACATCCAGCAGCGCTCAGGGGTTACTCCTGGCTCTATGCTCAGAAATCACTCCTAGGGGCTGGAGTAGGGTATTTGCCTTGCATGCAGAAGGACGATGGTTCAAATCCCAGCATCCCATATGGTCCTGAGCCTGCCAGGAACGATTTCTAAATATTGAGCCAGGAGTAACCCCTGAGTGCTGCCGGGTGTGAACCCCCGCCCAAAAAATAAATAAATAAAAATAAAAAGAAATCACTCTTGGCAGGCTCAGGGGACCATATGGGACGCCGGGATTCTTCTGCATGCAAGGCAAATGCCTTAGCTCCATGCTATCTCTCCGGCCCCACAATAAACACTTGTTAAAAATCACACAAAGGAGGGGGGCGGCGAGGTGGCACTAGAGGTAAGGTATCTGCCTTGCAAGCGCTAGCCAAGGAAAGTCCGCAGTTTGATCCCCCGGCATCCCATATGGTCCCCCCAAGCCAGGGGCAATTTTTGAGCGCTTAGCCAGGAGTAACACCTGAGCATCAAACGGGTGTGGCCGAAAACTCCCCCAAAAAAAAATTACACAAGAGTATAATTACACATAGAGTGATAGCTCAGTGCCAGGGCGTTTTCCTTGTATGAGACCTACCCAGGACAGACCATGGCATCCCATATGGTCCCCTGAGCCTGCCAGGAGCGATTTTTGAGCATAGTCAGGAGTAACCCCTGAGCGCTGCTGGGTTTTATCCCACCCACCAAAAATAATCAAACCTGGGGCCAGATTGGTGGCGCAGCTGTAGGGCGTTTGTCTTGCACACACTGACCTAGGCCGGACCGCAGTTCCATCCCCTGGTATCCCATATGGTCCCCCAAGCCAGGAGCGATTTCTGAGCGCATAGCCAGGAGTAACCCCTGAGCATCACTGGATGTGGCCCAAAAACAACACCAATAAAAAAATCAAACCTATGAGACCCTAGAGATAGCACAGCAATAGGGTGTTTGCCTTGCAAAGGATGACCCAGGACAGACAGTGGATCTATTCCCAGTGGTTTGATTTCTGACATCCCATATGGTCCTCAGAGCCTACCAGAAATATCTGATTGCAGAGCCAGTAGTAACCCCTGGACACCACCAGGTGTGACCTTCCCCCACCCCAAAATCAAACCTAGGTTTTATGCAAGGCAAGCATTTTACTACTGAGCGACATCCTCATCTCCCCAGCATTGGTGCTGTGGAGGAAGAGATTGGGCCAGACTTATTGATGCTCAGGGTTTATTCCTAGCTCTGTACTCAGGAATCACTCCTGGTAGTGCTTGTGGGGCCATATAAGGTGCTGGGATTGAATTGGGTGAGCTGCATGCAAAGCAAGCACTCTACCCACTGTGCTATCTCTCTAGCCCCAATAATTACTTTGTGATTTAAGGCCATATGTAGTGCTCAGGAGCTACTCAGGCTTAGCTCTATGTTCAGTCACTATTGTCAATGGTCAGGGGACCTTGTGCTGTGCCAGGGATTGGCTTTAAAAAAAAAAAAAAAAGAATACTGATAGCATCTCTCTTTCCTAGTTCCAATGCTCAGTTCCTTCCATGTTGACTTATTTGTTGTCCTCATCAGTGTTTACCATCGCCATTCCTTGCTAGAGAAGTTTCTCACAGTGTTTAAGAAACTTCCAGGAGGGGCTGGAGAGATAGCATGGAGGTAAGGCGTTTGCCTTTCATGCAAGAGGTCATCGGTTCGAATCCCAGCGTCCCATATGGTCCCCCGTGCCTGCCAGGAGCAATTTCTGAGCATGGAGCCAGGAGTAACCCCTGAGCACTGCCGGGTGTGACCCAAAAACCACAAAAAAAAAAAAAAAAAAAAAAAAAGAAACTTCCAGGAAATCTGATAAGATTATAGAAGGGATGGGACTGGAGCTGAAATGATAGCACAGCCGTAGGGCTTTTGTCTTGCATGCCTCAGCCCCAGGACAGACCTGGGTTTAATTTGGCATCCTATATGGTTCCCCCAGCCTGCCAGGAGCGATTTCTGAGCACAGAGCCAGGAGTAACCCCTGTGCCTCACCAGGTGTGATACACACCCCCAAAAAAAGAGTATAGAAGGGAGGAAATTCTATCTCTAGAGAAGCAATTTTTTGTGAGAACAACACCCAGCGGTGCTCAGTGGTTACTCCTGGTTCTGCACTCAGAAATCACTCTGGAAGGCACGGGGGACCATATGGGATGCCGGGAATCAAACTACCATCTGTCCTGGGTTGGCCACGTGAAATTTAGAGGGGCAATTTTAGGGGCCGGAGCGTGATGCAACAGTGATGCATGCCTTGCATGCATCTGAACCTGGGATCCTGGGATTAGATACCCCCCCCCCAATGTCTCATATGGTTCCCAAGCCAGGAGCGATTTCTGAGCGCATAGCCAGGAGTAACACTGAGTCAAAGGGTGTGGCCCAAAAACCAAAAAAATAAATGTAGATTACTATTTGGGGGGGGGATGTCATACCTGGCAGCGCTCAGGGGTTACTCCTGGCTCTATGCTCAGAAATCGCTCCTGGCAGGCTCGGGGGATCATATGGAATACCGGGATTCGAACCACCGTCCTTCTGTGTACACTTTACGCTGTCTTTCTGGCCCCCAGTAATCTACATTTTAAGGGCCAAAGCTATAGCACAGTGTAGGTTTGCCACCACCTCCCCTCCCCCAAGGATCCTGCCAGGAGGTGATTTCTTTTTCTTTTTTTTTGTTTTTGGGCTACACCAGATAATGCTCAAGGGTAACTCCTGGTTGTGCATTCAGAAATTGCTCCTGGCTTGGGGGACTATATGGGACACCGGGGGATCTAACCACAGTGCATCCTAGATCAGCCGCACGCAAGGCAAACACCCCACCATTGCGCCACTGCTCTGGCCCCAATGGAGGTGATTTCTGAGCACAGAGTCAGGCGTAATCCCTGAGCACTGTTGGGTGTGACCAAAAAAATTCTACATTTTAGGGGGTGAGGCCACATAATTGGCCACACCTAGTGATGCTCCAGGGTTATTTTGGTCTCTGCAATCAAGGATCCCTCCTGGCAAGTTCAGGGGACCATACGGGGTGCTGAGGATTGGATTAAATCTAGGTCAGTTGCATGCAAGGCAACCTAGAATGTACTATCTCTCTGGCTCCTAAAATGTATAGATTTATTTGTTTTTATTATTTATTTTTTGGATTATGGCTCAGTGCTAAGGTATCATTAGGTGGCAGGGTGGAACCTGGGCCTCTGGTGAGTAGATAATCTACTCAGAGCCTTGAAAGGGATTTGCTTTTGGTTTTTGGTCACATCCAACAGTGTTCAGTGGCCATCCCTGGCTTTTTTTTTTTTTTTTTTGGGGGGGGGGTTCACATCCGGCAGCGCTCAGGGGTTACTCCTGGCTCTCTGCTCAGAAATCGCCCCTGGCAGGAACGGGGGCCCATATGGGATGCCGGGATTCGAACCACCGTCTTTCTGCATGAAAGGCAAATGTCTTGCCTCCATGCTATCTCTCCCGTCCCGCCATCCCTGGTTTTTAGCTCAGGTAGGTGTTGTGAGGGACCTTGTGTTGTGCTGGGTTTCAAGGTCTTGACTGTAGCAACCTGCTAGGCAAGCACTTTATTCTTATTCTTTGGGGTCATACCCTGTGTTACCCAGGAAGTATTCCTGGCTCTGTATTTAGGAGTGACATGGATTTGAATAGGGGTAGGCTGCACACAAGGCAAGTACCTAAACACATAAACCCTTGTGTCTATCTATATCAAAGAACTCTCAAGTTCTTTGGAAAGCCCCTTTTGCTTTTTGTTTGTTTTGGGGCCACACCCAATGATGCTCAGGGTGTGCTCTGAAATTGCTCCTGGCTCGGGGGACCACATGGGATACTGGGAATCAAATCAAGGTCCATCCTGGGTCAGCTGCATGCAATGCAAATGCTCTACTGAGGTGCTACTGCTCTGGTCCCCCTTTTGCTTATTTTAGTTTTTGGTCATACCTGGTAGTGCTAGGCACTCACTCTTTGTTTTTTTGCTTGTTGTTTAGGTTTTGGGCCACACCCGGTGGCTCTCAGGGGTTACTCAGTTTCAGGTAGGCCGCTTTATAAGGTTCTATGGTGGTGTTATTGCTCTGGCTCTAGGGAGGTGTATTGTTGTTGTTTATTGTCTGATTTTGAGGGGGCCGCACCCAGCTGTGCTGTGGGGGTTTACTCCTAGTCCTGCCTCAGAAATTGCTTCTGGGGGCCGGAGAGATAGCATGAGGTAAAGCGTTTGCCTTGCATGCAGAAGGACAGTGGTTCGAGTCCCGGCATCCAATATGGTCCCCCGTGCCTGCCAGGGTAATTTCTGAGCGTAGAGCCAGGAGTAACCCCTGAGCGCTGCCAGGTGTGACCCAAAAACAAAAAACAAACAAAAAAAGAAATTGCTCCTGGCAGGCTCAGAGGACCTGGGATTTGAACCATGTTTGTGATTTGTTGTGGCTTTATCTCCAGTGCCTAAACCTATGCTTAGCACATAATGGGCATTCAACAAATAAATCAGAATGCCAGGCTGGAACAATAGCTTAGGAGTAGGACATTTGGGCCCGGAGAGATAGCACAGCGGCGTTTGCCTTGCAAGCAGCCGATCCAGGACCAAAGGTGGTTGGTTCGAATCCCGGTGTCCCATATGGTCCCCCGTGCCTGCCAGGAGCAATTTCTGAGCAGACAGCCAGGAGTAACCCCTGAGCACTGCCGGGTGTGGCCCAAAAACCCAAAAAAAAAAAAAAAAAAGGAGTAGGACATTTGCCTTGCACACAGCTAACCTGGGTTCGACCCCCAGCATTCTATATAGTCCCCAGATTCTGCCAGGAGTAATTTCTGAGTTCAGAGCCAGGTGTAAGTAACCCTGAGTGCTGCTGAGTATTAAAAAACAAAAACAAGGGCCCGGAGAGATAGCACAGTGGTGTTTGCCTTGCAAGCAACCGATCCAGAACCTAAGGTGGTTGGTTCGAATCCTGGTGTCCCATATGGTCCCCTGTGCCTGCCAGGAGCTATTTCTGAGCAGACAGCCAGGTGTAACCCCTGAGCACCGCTCGGTGTGACCCAAAAACCAAGAAAAACAAAAATAAAAACAAACAAGGGGGCAACCCAGGTCAGACTGGCTTCTATCCCTGGCATCCCATATGCTCCCCCGAGCCTGCCAGGAGCAATTTCTGAGCATGGAACCAGGAGTAACGCCTGAGCGCTGCAGGGTGTGACCTAAAAACCAAAAAAAAGAAAAAAAATCTCTGGGGGCCGGAGAGATAGCATGGAGATAGGGCGTTCGCCTTGCATGCAGAACGGTGGTTCGAATCCCGGCATCCTATATGGTCCCCTGAGCCTGCCAGGAGCAATTTTTGAGCATAGAACCAGGAGTAACCCCTGAGCGCTGCCAGGTGTGACCCAAAAACAAACAAAACAAACAAACAAACAAAAACAAAAAACAATCTCATTCACATTTGTGCCACACAAACTCAAATATCCTGGAGTCAGCTTAACTAAAGAGGTGAAGGACCTATACAAAAAAGAACTACAGGGGCCGGAGAGATAGCATGAGGTAGGGCGTTTGCCTTTTTTTTTTTTTTTTATAGCTCCTGGCAGGTACGGGGGATCATATGGGACACCGGGATTTGAACCAACCACCTTTGGTCCTGGATCAGCTGCTTGCAAGGCAAACGCCGCTGTGCCATCTCTCAGGCCCAGGTGTTTGCCTTGCATGCAGAAGAACAGTGGTTCGAATCCTGGGGGACCATATGGGATTCTGGGGATCAAACTAAAGTCTGTCCTGGATTAGCTGCATGCAAGGCAAATAGGCAAAAGCCCTACCACTGCACTATCGCTCCGGCCCCTATCTTGACAATCTTTTCTTTTTGTTTTTGGGTTATAGTTGACAGCACTCAGGGGTTACTCCTGCCTCTATGCTCAGAAATCACTCCTGCCAGGCTTGGGGGACCACATGGATGCCAGGATTCGAACCAATGACCTTCTGCATGAAAGGCAAACGCCTTACCTCCATGCTATCTCTCCAGTCCCTGTCATGACAATCTTAATGAGTGAGAGAACTAGAATGCCTGTCTCAAATACAGGCAAGGGTTGGGAAAGGGGGCATTGGAGGTGGGAATGTTGCACTGGTGAAGAGGGGTGTTCTGTTTATGACTGAAATCCAACTACAATCATGCTTATAATCATAAGATTTTATATATTAAAAAAAGAAGGGGCTGGAGAGATAGCATGGAGGTAAGGCGTTTGCCTTGCAATCAGAAGGTCGGTGGTTTGAATCCCGGCATGCCATATGGTCCCCCGAGCCTGCCAGGAGCGATTTCTGAGCATAGAGCAAGGAGTAACCCCTGAACACTGCCGGGTGTGACCCAAAAACCAAAAAAAAAAAAAAAAAAAAAAGACTGCGACCTTAGACCGCTTGGCCATCCTAAAAAAGAGAAAAAAAGAAAACAAGGGGCTGGAGCAGTGGCAAAGTGGTAGGGCGTTTGCCTCGCATGCAGCTGACCTAGGGTGGACTACGGTTTGATCCCCGACATCCCATATGGTTCCCCAAGCCAGGAGCAATTTCTGAGCACAGAGCCAGGAGTAATCCCTGAGCGTCACTAGGTGTGGTCCAAAAACCAAAAATAAATAAAATCAGATAAAATTTTGTTAGCATGGAGTCAGGTAAGGACATTTAATTAAGGCACCCCACAGAGGGGTACTGTTGGAGGGAAGTTGACACTGGTAGGATGATTAGACACGTATGTCTAAAACTCAACTATGAGGTTACTCCTGAGCAGAAAGTCAGAAGTAACCCCTAAGCACTGTTGGGTCTGCCTTCCCCAACTTATTCATATTCATCATACTTATCATATTCATCAGCTCAGGTGGCCTTACAGATTCTTACAGACTCCCTAAATGGCTTCAGTAGCAGGAGCTCGCAGGAGTTCACAGATTTTGAGGTTGGATGTCCAGATTACCAAGCTGGTAGGGGCTGTTTGCTATGGCCCTCTTTCCTGCCTCATGGATTGCCATGTACTCTTCATATGGCACCATCCTGATAAAATTAGACCTTTTTTTTTTTTTTTTTTGGTTTTTGGGCCACACCCAGTGGTGCTCAGGTGTTACTCCTGGCTGTCTGCTCAGAAATAGCTCCTGGCAGGCATGGGGGACCATATGGGACACCGGGATTTGAACCAACCACCTTTGGTCCTGGATCGGCTGTTTGCAAGGCAAACACTGCTGTGCTATCTCTCCGGACCCCATCTTATTTTTTTGATTTAGTTTTTGGGTCACACCCTGCGGCAGCACTCAGAGGTTACTCCTGGCTCTGCATTCAGAAATCACTCCTGGCAGGCTCTGAGAACCACATGGGATGCTGGAGATTGAACCCAGGTCAGACCTGAATAGGTCGCATGCAAGGCAAACACCCTACTGCTGTGCTATAGCTCCAGCCCTGTCTTTGTTTTTGATGCCTTTTTTTTTGGGGGGGGGTTGGTGGGCCACACCCAGTGATTAGGGGTTACTCCCAGCAGGCTTGGAGGCCCATATGGAATTCCAGGATCAAACTCAAGTAGGTTCTGGGTCAGCGCATGCAAACATCCCACCCACTGTACTATAGCTCTGGCCCCTTTCATTGCCACATAAGGCTCTTTCTCCAAATAAGTCATTCTGAGGGTAAATTTCTTCAATATGAATTTGATGGGTAATGTGGTGGCAAGTAGAAACTGGAGCACAATGAAGTTCATAGAATTCTTTCTCTGTCTCTCCCTCCCTCCCTCTCTCCCTCCTTCCCTCTGTCTCTCTCTCCCATCCCTCTTTTTTTTTCCAGCCACACTTGGTGATGTTCTGACTATGCGCTCAGAAATCGCTCCTGGCTTGGGGAACCATATGGGACACTGGGGGATCGAACCGTGGTCCATCCTAGACTAGTGCATACAAGGCAGATATCTGCCTTATGGCTTGCGACACCGCTCTGGCGCCTCTCTTGAACACCTACCTGTGTTCAGAGCTTATTCTTGGCTCTGTACTGAAGTGCTGGTGCTCAGGATTCTGAGGATTGAACCCATGTTGGCTGCTTACAAAGCAAACAACCTACCTTTTATACTATTCTCCAGCCCCCTTCCTTTCCTTTTTTCATTCCTGTTTTGTTTTTAGACAACACTTAGTTGTGTTCAGGGTCTGTTATCAACTCAAGTGCTCAGGGATTTTTCCTAATAATTTATTTTTTGTTTTGGTTTTGGGGTCATCCCAGCAGTCCTCAGGGGTTACTCTTGGCTCTATGCTCAGAAATTGCTTCTGGCAAGCTTGGGAGACCATATGGGATGCCGGGATTCGAACCACCGTCCTTCTGTATGCAAGGCAAATGCCTTATCTCCATGTTATCTCTCCGCCCCTTTCCTAATGATATTTGAGGAAGACAACACATAGTTGGAATTGCTCTTAAGCCCTTTTAGGCATGATCTAACCCCTGTGCCCCACAAAAATGAAAGGGGTCAGAGCAATAGCACAACAGGTAGGGTGCTTGCCTTGCATGCCCCTCACAGTGGTTTCCCATATAGTTCCCCAAGCTCACCAGGAATGATTCCTGAGTGGAGAGCCAGGAGTAACCCCTGAGCATTGCTGGGTTTGTCCAACAAAAAGAAACAAGTAGAAAGTGCCAGTACCAGGGGCCGGGCGGTGGCGCTAAAGGTAAGGTGCCTGCCTTACCTGCACTAGCCTAGGACGGACCGCGGTTCGATCCCCCGGTGTCCCATATGGTCCCCCAGAAAGCCAGGAGCAACTTCTGAGCGCATAGCCAGGAGTAACCCCTGAGCGTCACCGGGTGTGGCCCAAAAACCAAAAAAAAAAAAAAAAAAAGAAAGTGCCAGTACCAGTATGTAAAGCTTTTGTTCTTTTTTTTTTTTTTTTTTTTTTTTTTACTCCTTGCAATAATTTGGCGAATCTAGCAGAGCCATTCAATCTGGGTTTGAATGCTCAGGGCCAGCCATGCAGTGCTTTCACAGTGCTTTCAGGTCTACATTCAGAGGAGCTGGAGTAGGAAACAATATAGTAATATAGTACCTGGGATCAAACATGGAGCCTTGTGTGGTTCTCTGACTCCTGAGCTATTCCCTGGCCACCTGTCCTTTTCTGAGGAGTGACACACTTAACTGTGCTGAGGTCTTACTCTTGGTTTTGAATTCAGGAGACCATATCTGGTGCTGGGGATCTTTCTCTCTGGTCCCCTCTACTTTTTTTTGTGGAGGGGGGGGTCACATTGTTGGTGCTCAAGGGTTATTTCTCACTCTGCACTCAGGAACCACTCCTGGCAATGTCATGGGACCATATGGGAATCGAGGGATCGAATTCAGCCACGAGTAATGCAAACACTCTATCTGCTGTACTATTTTCTTTTGTTTTTGTTTTTTGGGTCACACCCAGCAGTACTCAGCGGTGACTCCCGGCTCTATGCTCAGAAATCGCTCCTGGCAAGCTCAGGGGACTGTATGGGATGCTGGGATTCGAACCACTGACCTTCTTTCTGCATGCAAGGCAAACACCTTACCTCCATGCTATCTCTGGCCCCTATCTGCTATACTATTTCTCTGGAACCTCCCTATTTTTTGGGGTGTCACACTGTTCTTCCACCTTTTGATAAGTAAAGTTCAATAAAAATGTTTAAGAGAGGGGCCAGAGAGATAGTACAGAGGTAGCGCGTTTGCCTTGCATGCAGAAGGACAGTGGTTCAAATCCCGACATCCCATATAGTCCTCCGAGCTTGCCAGGAGAGATTTATGTTTTTTTGTTTGTTTGTTTTTGGGTCATACCCGGCAGCACTCAGCGGTTATTCCTGGCTCTACGCTCAGAAATCGCTCTGGCTCAATCTCCTGAATTCCATATGATCCCTTGAGCACTACCAGTAGTAATTCCTGAGTGCATAGACATGGATAACTCCTGAGCTCTGCCAGATGTGGCCCCAATACAAAGAAACAAACCAAAATCTGACACTTTGTGAGAGGAAGGAAGGTGATCTGAATAGCAGAGGATAACATAATGAAATGGGTAAAGAGGAGGCTGGAGAGATAGCTCAAAGGGCTGGAGAGAACCAGATTTAACTCTTCTCTGCTCTCACCTTGGGGAGATTCCCCATCTCCTCTCAGTACTGAGCCAGGAGCAGTCCTTGAGCACTCCAAGGTGTGCCCCTCCACTCCCAGTTAGTAATTAGTACCAGAGAGATAGCTCAAAGGATTAGTGAGCATGATGTCAGAGGACTGGGTTAGGTCCTGACACTGCATTATCACCTGATGCCAGAAGTCATCCCTCAGCAAGAATGGACCCTGTAACAACAGCCTCTGTCCCTCACCTGTGGGTGCTCAGGGATCATTCTTGTTGGGCTCAGGAGAATACATAGAATTCTAAGGATCCCTACTGGGTCTATCGTGTACCAGGTAAATGCCCTACCCATTATACATCATTCCTGCCCCTATAATGGGTTTCTGAAGTTCTGAATGGCAAGGTTAAAGCGGAATTTTCAGATCAAATTAAATGCCGCAGTGCAAAATTTAAAATGTAAAGGTTTAGCTCTTCAGAGAGTAGATTTCCACGAGGGGGTGCTGTTTCAAGCCATAGATTCCCCCCTCAAGCTAAGGTGGAAAGGCATGCATGGCAGGTAGAAAGAACGTCAGACAAAGAGAACTCCTATCGGGCAGTCGGGCAAATCCCCAAAACTAATCAAATACGACCATATTTAAAAATCTCTTTTTTTTTTTTTTTTCACTTCGAACCGCTCCACTCGGTGCATCCGCGCGGCGGCACCACCAACACGATCTATAAAAAGCCTTCCCGAAAAGCTCAAGTAACACACACTCTGCGTTCCCGGCCTCCCGTAGGAACGCGACTACAACTCCCAAGATCCTTTGAGAAACCACGAAGGCCTCTCCTCTCTTTTCCGGGGTGGGCGAATCCTCGCCTCGCCGCAAGGCCTCCCGGGATCTGTAGTCTTGGGGGCGGCGCGTGTCGGGAATCGTAGTTCCCGGCCCAGCCTTTCGGCAGGGCGAGACGGCGCTCGCCGGCGCTGGGAGCTGCGCTGGTTGGTGCGGGGTGTTCAGGGGCCAAGATGGCGGCGCGCCGGGGACGGAGAGACGGAATCGCGCCGCCTGCGAGCGGCGGCGGCCCCGGCCCGGACCCGGGCGGCGGAGTCCGCGGCGGCGGGTGGGGGAGTCGGAGCCAGGCGCCCTACGGGACTGCGGGCGCGCTGAGTGGCGCAGAGCAGGTGAGAGCGGAGCAGCTGGCGGGCGGGGCGCACGGTCCGCAGCTGGCCGAGCCCGAGCGGCGTGTGCCGGGCGTGACACGTGGACGCCCGGGACTCGGGGCGGGCGGCGTTTGGGGCGCCTGGGGGACCCCTCGCACCGCACCGGCTGTGGCTGCGAGGATGCGGGGTCCTGAGGGCCGTGCCTCGAGAGCGGCGTCTCCGGGTGTGGGGGGACGCCGGCGCGAGGCCACGGAACCGGGGGCCGGGAGGCGGGAGGCCACGGGCCGCGCGGGCGCTCTCTAGACGCGGCGCTGGTCGGCGGCGGTGCTGCTGGGGTGCCCCGCGCCCCGCTTTCTGCACTCGCTGCAGGTCGGGCCCCTTCCCCAGCCCTCCACGTGGGCCTTGGGGGAAGAGATTTTATCCCCCCCCGGGAGAACTTCTCCCGTCCTCCCCCCCTCCGCAACCCGGCTCCCTTCTCCCCACACGTGGACCGGGCTCCTCCCGGTTTCGAGGGGCAGCGGGCCGCGAGCAGTCCGTGCACGTGGGGGCGGGGAGGCCCCTGTCCACGTGGCTCCTGCTGCCCGGCGTCCGGGAACTTCACTGGGTGTGTCTCCTCTCTCTCTTCCCTCCCCTGGGTCCCCCCCGCCATCCGGAATGGGAATGAACGTGGGGGTGCCGCTGCGGGGACGGTTTTTGGTTGCCGTCTGCAACTTTGTTAACCCCGAGCCTAGTAGGAAAGAGTCCTTTTTTTTTTTTTCTTTCCCTTTCCCGCCACCTCTCAAGGCCCGCAGCTGGTTAGAAGGACTTTCCAGATGTGCCGGGCAGCTTATCTTCCCTGCGGCGTGGCGTTGAATGTGGCGTTTTGTTTTTTTTTTTTGAGGGGGGGGTGTAGGGCTGAGGCGTGCGTGAGCTGGTTGGTCTGACCGGCTTGTGTAAAGTGAGTCACCCCACCCGCACTGGCGTTGCTTGGGGTTGCCTGCAGTCCTGCCTCATCTTATTCCTGGTCGATTCCCGGGTGCCAGAGTGCACGCCCGCAGACACTCGGCTAGCTGCAGGAAGGGGATGGAGACATGTCGCCTCGCCTGCCCCTTGCTTTTTCCCTCCCAACTTCGCAGATCTCCGAGGCCTGATGATGCCCCGGACTGGCTGACAATGCCGGCGGGAGTTGGTATTGTGGAAGGCGCACAGGGAGAGAGAGAGAGAGAGAGAGAGAGAGAGAGAGAGAGAGGGCAGGCCAGGGTGGGAAAAGTTGTAGGCCATTGAGAACTGTTCTCTCCTTGCTCAGCCCCTGGATTTGGGGGGAAGGGGCTGTTGTTTCTGTCCAGAAAGCTGCCTTTTTTCCTGGGCCTTTAGTTCACCTTATTTGTGGTCTGTGCCCCAGTGTCCACTTCCAATAGTTCTCAGGGTGGAAGAGCCCTAAGTTTCATGGGAACTGTTGCTGTCTCTTGGAAGGAATGAGCTGAGTATCTTTAAAATATATTGGGGCTAGTTGGGAGTTGTTGGGACTGCAGGTTGCCAGGTAATGTCAGGTTTAACAGACACATCCGGATCCTACCTACCTTCTCAGGGGGAGAAAGGCTTCTGGGGCCCTAACTTGGAACTTCACACCACCTATTCCCTTTCTTTTTGAAGTGCTCTTGTGGGACATAGTACTACCTAAGCTATGACGGAGAGGTAGAAAGGATCCATGGTACCTTCTAGTTGAAGTGACATGGGATGGGTCCCACCAACACACACAAAGTTGGGTCAACCAAGCAGCTGTTTGTTTTTATTTTTATTTGGGGGGGCACATTCTGTAATGTTCAGAGGTTATTTCTGGCTCTGCACTTAGGGATCACTCTTGGAGGGTTCTGGACCATAACTTAGATCTAACTTGGTTGGCCACATGCAAGGCAAGCACCTTACCCACTGTATTGTTTGGGTTCCAGCTCAAGCAGCCATTTCTTGAGCTCCTTACTGTGTTCTAGCTGGGGGGGGGCACTAACCAGCATGCCCCCCTTGTCATCCAGATCGTAAGAGTTTTGTCAGACAAAATCTGTCTAGATAACGAATGGTGAGGAGACAGACAGAAGTATTCCTAAGATGGAGCATGTTCTGTATACTCTTCCATAGATCTATGTAATCTAGTTTGTAAGCTGAGACTTGAAGACTGTGCATGTGGAAACGGTCATCAGAAACTTTCATTAGATAGGATGTGAAGCCCTTAAGGTGAGAGAAGAAAAAAAAGTAGTTTTTTTTCTTTTAGAGATGGAGAGAGATATGGATGGCTGTGTTAGAAAAAGATGTGCTATATGGTGGAAGAAAGTGCTGGAGTAAGGGAATCAGTTGGGGAAATTCAGGACCCCTTGTAAACTAGAGGAAGGAATTTTCAGACCAGTACTAATAGTAACATTGTATTGTATATATTACTGTTGGAAGGATATAGAAAAACTCAGGGATTGCCAGAGAATAGAATGTAGTTTAAAAACTTCTGGCTGGTTTTGAGCCCTGCAGAGACAGAATTGAATCCAGAAAAACCCAAGTGCTTAGTCCCTGGGTAATCTCACTGTTCTGCTGCTGGGGACTGATGGGGCGAAGAGTCTGATTGTTGCTCAGGCACTGTCTGATGGAGGTGTGATGAGTGGTGCCTCAAGCTTTGCCTTGCCTTGAGATTCTTGCTGAGTGGCTGGGTCAAAGAGGTGGCAGGACAGGTCACAGCGCAGGTTTCTTGCTCACCCAGGATCTGCTGAGCCAGGCGCTCTTCAGATGCTGGTTGTAATTACAGGATTGTGAAGGTCTGGGAGGGAGGGAGGGAGGAGTGGAGTGCCTAAAGCTTGCCACCTTTCACTTCATCTCCAGACCTGACCTCCTGAGCTGTCCCTGTCTCAACTTTCCTCTCCCTGGGCATCAGAACTCAGTAGTCACACCTGTTGCTTTTTCTCTTTTGAAGAGGTGCCTTTTCCCTTTGCAGGAAGGCAGGCTTGTCTGCTGGAGCCTCTTTTACATCATGTTTCATTGAGTAGATAGCCCTGGGTCTGGCCCATGGCCTTGCCAGTTCTATTCCAGCCACTTGGGGCCCTGCCCACGCCCACACTCTTGACAGGCCTGGGCGGGCATCTCTGAACCTGACAAGGTGAAGACATTGGGTGGGGCTGCTCCATATGCAGAAACTCCCTATGCAGTTTTCTCTTTTGTAGTGATAGGAAAGAGGCTCCTGCCTGTGAAGCTGCCATTGAGATTTTGTGCAGTACAGGGTACAGCCTGCAATATAAAAGTGAGGTTAGGGGCTGGAGAGGTTGTACCGCAGGTAAAAACCCATTCAATTTCGGTGTTCCACTCCAAGCCCACCATGAGTGATTCCTAAGTGAAGAGCCAGGTTTAATTCTTGAACTCTGCCAGCTAGGTGTAGCTCCAAAACAAAACAAACAAAAAGAAACAAAAACCTGTGAGATTTGTGCTGGAGAGATAGCACAGCTGTAGGGTGTTTGCCTTGCAAGCAACTGACCCAGGACAAACTGGTTCAAATCCCAGCCTCCCATATGGTCCCCGTGCCTGCCAGGAGCGATTTCTGAGCACAGTCAGGAATAACCCCTGAGCACCGCCGGGTGTGGCCCCAAAACCAAAACAAACAAACAAAAAATTGAGATTATTGTGACTATTAGTTGTGTGAAAGACACTGTGCCTAACATCATGGCATAAACAGTTAAAATATAAGCAGTTTAACCCATGTAATAACTGAGGATATAAGCTAATAAAATATAAAGGATTACATGCTCCAAAGGAACTTGGTCCCATTTTGGGGGCAGGGGACTGGGCCACACCCATACCTCTTAATCCTGCCTGAGCTCTGAGGACCACAGAGCGGCTATATGATAGGAATCTTGGTAAGGTAAATGCCTTAATGCCTGTACTACCTCTTATGTCCCAAAGGAACTTGGAGTCTAGTTTTATTTATATATTTTGCTGTGCCAGGGATGATCCCAGGGCCTCACACATTATAGAACAAGTGTTTTAACACTGAGCTGCATCCCTCAGGCCCTGGGAATCTAGAGGGATTGAGTCAGGTTATGACAGCCAGAAAAGAAAGTGGTACCAAAATCCATGAATCCAGGAGTGCAAGGAGAGTTCAGTGTGGACAGGGGGAGCCTGAGGTGTCTTCCAGAAGATGGGATGTGAGCTAATAGTTAGGGCATGACTGCCAGAAAAGCGAGTGGTACTCAGACCTTTGAGTCCTGGAGTGTGAGGGGAGGTCAGCATAGGCATCTTCTGAAGAAGATGGCATGTGACTAAGCATAGAGAGATTGGACTGCTAATGGTGCTTTGGGAATCCCTCCTGGAGGTCTTGAGGGACCATATGGGATACTGAATTGAAACTGGATGGTTGCATGCAAAGCAAGTACCCTATCCACTGTATCATCTCTCTGGCCCTTCCAAGCTTGATCTTTATTATTATTATTTATTATTATTATTATTATTATTATTATTATTATTATTATTTTTGGTCACCCTACAGTGCTTAGGGGTTCCTCCTGGCTCTATGCTCAGAAATCACTCCTGGCAGGCTCGGGGGACCATATGGGATGCTGAGGGATTCAAACCACAGCCCTTCTGCATGCAAGGCAAATGCCTTACCACCATGCTATCTCTGGCCCTAAGCTTGATCATTTTGTTTGTTTTTGGGCCACACTTGAAATGTCTCTGCACTCAGGAATTGCTCCAGGGGAAGAGGGCTCAGGGGACCCTATGGAATGCCAGGGATGGAACTTGAGTCTCTGTGTGCAAAGCAAGTGTCTTACCTGCTGTCCTAACAACTCAGCCCCTCACATTTCTTTTTCATTTGTCCAGATTTATTTGTTTTTGAACCACATTCTCATGGGAGAAATTCTCATGGAAGCTATTCCTAGCTCTGCTCAGGAATCACCCCAGCTGTACTTATTTTGTTTTTGTGTTTTGGTTTTTGGGTCACACCCGGCAGCAGTCAGGGGTTACTCCTAGCTCTGTGCTCAGAAATCGCTCCTGGCAGGCTGGGGGACCATATGGGATGCTGGGATTCGAACCACCGTCCTTCTGCATGCAAGGCAAACACCCTACGTCCATACTATCTCTCTGGCCCCCCAGCTGTACTTATAAGACTACATGTGGTACTAGGGATCCAACCGGGATGGCAGAATGCAAGGCATTCTCCTGTATCTCCTCCTCTTCGGCCCCTCTCCAGAAGATTCTTGAACACTGCCACGGTTTGGACTTCCACCGAGTCTGGCCCATTGGTGGGTGGCTGTGCACCTGGCTTAAGGGTATACCAGTCAGCTTTCTGCCCCACAGCTTATACATGAATACTCATGCGCCCTTTGGTCTTTTGCCACAGGTTCTGCTCCAGGAGGAGGGGGATGATTCTGGCTTTGTCAGTCTGTCACGATTGGGCTCCTCTCTGAGGGATAAGGACCTGGAAATGGACTCCCTGATGCTACAAGATGAGACACTGCTGGGGACCATAGAGAGTTACATGGATGCCTCACTAATCTCCCTCATTGAAGATTTTGGGAGTCTTGGAGAGGTAAGCAAGGACTGGCCATGGAGATCTTCATCTTCAGGGAGAGGCTTTGCATGGAGCTCTGTAGCTTTTAATTTTTTTTTTTGTTTGTTTTTGGTCAACATTCGGCCATGCTCTTGACTCCACACTCAAGAATCACTCCTGGCTAGCTGAGGGGACCAAATGGGACTCTGGGATTCTGGAGATTGAACCCCTGGAGTCATCCCATGCAAGGCATGTGCCTTACCCACTGATTAGCTCTGTAGCTCTTTAACTGATCCTCTCCAGAAGCACAGCTTTTGGGTGCTTTGAAACTTGGAAAGTGTTTTGTCTCTTGGGTAGGGTTAGGTTGTAGATTGACAGCTTATGTTCCTTGGAACCCTTTTTTCCTGTCTGCCTGTGTCCTTATGTCCAGAGAGTTCTAGTAGTTGAACCCAGTACAAGCCTAACCAAAGTTTTTTGTTTATTTATTTATTTTGGTTTTTGGGCCACACCTGGTGATGCTCAGGAGTTACTCCTGGCTTTGCGCTCAGAAATTGCTCCTGGCTTGGGGGATCGTATGGGACTTTGGGATTGGAATCACCATCCTTCCTGGATCGGCTGTATGCAAGGCAAATGCCCTACCGCTGTACTATTATTTATTTTTTGAGGTTTATTCTTTTGGAGGGCATACTTGGTAATGTTCAGTAGTTATTCCTGGCTCTGTTCTGAGAAATTATTCCTGGAGATATATGGGAGACTATCTGGGATTCTGGTGTTTGAATCTGGGTCAACTGTGTGCAAGGCAAGCACCCTACCTGCTGTACTGTTGCTCTAGCTCCTCTTAGTTTTTTGTTGTTGTTGTTGTTTTGGGCCACACCCGGTGACTACTCCTGGCTATGCGCTCAGAAATCGCTCCTGGCTTGGGGAACCATTTGGGATGCCGGGGGATGGAACCTTAGTCTGTCCTAGGCTAGTGCTTGCAAAGCAGATGCCTTACCTCTAGCGCCACTGCTCCGGTTTTTTTTTTGTTTTTTTTTTTTTTGGTTTTTGGGTCACACCCAGCAGCACTCGGCTTTACACTCAGAAATCGCCCCTGGCAGGCTCAGGAGACCAAATGGGATGCCGGGATTCGAACCACTGTCCTTCTGCATGAAAGGCAAATGCCTTACCTCCATACTATCTCTCCGGCCCCTGTTTTTTTTTTTTTTTTATCAAAAAAATAAAAATGCTGGGTGTTACTCAAGGGCTATTCCTGGCTCTCTGTTCAAGAATGACTCTGACAGGGCCAGAGATTGACACAGCAGTAGAGTGTTTGCCTTCATGCTGTCAACCTGGGATGGGCCCAGGTTCGATGTCCAGCATCCCATATGGTTCCCCCGAGTCTGCCAGAAATAACTCTGAATGGCCCAGGGTATGACCTAAAAACCACCACCCCCCCAAAAAAAAAAAAAAAAAAAAAAAGACTGGGCAGTGCTTAGGTGACCATGCTTGTATCGGGTGTGAACCAGCATTGTAGCAGAGGGAACTATAGGGAAGGCACAAGTGCCTTACCTCCTGGATCTTCTGTTCAGCCTAGCCTAAGTTTATATGCTGAACATTCACTTCTGGGTGCTGGAAAGAGAATTCAGGTAGTAGGACATTAAACCTAAGATGTGTAAGGTCTTGATGTACTACTCTCCTTGTTCATTTTGAGCCATACTGGGTGTCTCTTGGGGGCTGCTTCTGGCAGTATTCAGCAACTGTGCTGTGCAGAGGAAATTAGCCTTTTCATGAACGCAGGTGCTCAGCCCATCGAACTCTCGCCAACTTAAGACCCTCAGTTTGAGTTCTGGCACTTCATGGTCTTTAAAGTACCACAGCTAAAAAAAAAAAAAATAAAAAATAAAGTACCACAGCTGATGAGCTCCATAAAATAAGACTTATTGTTTCTTGGCTTTTTGGCTAAGGGAAAATGTATGTCATTATCAGTTTAATATCTGATATGGCCTATATTCAAGGTTGGTATAGTAAATGGGGATTTTTGGAGCAGAGAGATGGAATTTGAGCTTGCTCTATGTATGTATATAGTTTGCTTTAACTGTATGTATTGACTGGGGCTTGTCCTTTACTGGTTTGTTTTTTGGACCACACGGAAATGCTCAGGGATCACTTCTATCTGTATTTAGGGATCTCTGCTATTGGAGCATGGGGGCATCATACCAAATATTGGGGATTGAGCCCAGGTTGGCCAGATGCAAGTAAGCCCTGTCCATTGAACTATCTTTCTGGGCCCTTCGACTTGTTCTTGTAGTCCTCCAGGGATAGTGTATCAAAAAAGAAAACAAACAAACAAAAATACTCAATTTCAGGCCAGGGAGATAGTACAAAGGGCCTGAGTAGAGCTGGGGGTGTAGCTCAGTAACTCAAGGTCCCAAATTCAAATCAATCTCTGGCATAATATAGTTCCCATGAGCACAACCTGGTGTTGCTCTGGGGATTCCCAAGCACCATTGTATCACCTTGCCCAAGTACTGGCCCTGCTGGCTAGGTTGGCTAAGTATTATTCAGAGTTGTCCAGGTTCCCAGAATCTATCTCCCAAAATCTCAGTTCTGAAGTCTCTGTTGACCATGGGGGTGCTAGATGATAGGAAAGGGGAGTGGAAACCATGCTCCTAGATTTCTCAGGCAAGTTGGCTGAAGTGATCCTGAGAGACAGATTCTCTTGGCACTAGGAATATTAGTACCACATCTTTTTTCTTTTTGGAGCAGAGCAGGTTATCTCTGGAGGACCAGAATGAAGTGTCTCTGCTGACTGCTCTGACCGAGATCTTGGACAATGCAGATTCTGAGAATCTGTCTCCGTTTGATAGCATTCCTGATTCAGACCTGCTTGTGTCACCTCGAGAGGGCTCCTCTGTGAGTGTGGGACCAAGGAGGGAGGATTGTGGGTGCTGTGGAGGTTAACGCTGCATATGTGGATCCAGTCATGCTGTTTAGAAGTCTAAATCTATTGTATTTCTTTTCTTTCTCTTAGCTACACAAACTGCTCACCATCTCTCGGACACCCCCTGAACGTGACCTCATTTCCCCAGTTGACCCACTGGGAGCCAGCATAGGCAGTAGTAGAATGAGTGGGGTAAGCTTAACCTCACCCACAGGGTTCTCAAGGGCCCCTCTGGAGGGAGGATCATGTGGAATAGGCCTGAGAAACATGTTACTGGGGAACGAACAGCTCCTGCTCCTTCTCTTCTGCAGGTTGAGATGTCTCTCGCAGATCCCTCTTGGGACTTCTCCTCACCCACTTTCTTGGATACCTCTTCCCCCAAGCTTCCCCCAAGATCAAGACCCCCAAGATCAAGACCCCGCAGGGGTCAGTCTCCTCCCCAGCAGCGTAGTGATGGGGAAGAAGAGGAGGAGGTAGCTTTCAGCCACCAGATACTTGCTGGGGAGCCTGACAAGCCTGTGAGCAGCATCCCAGACTTCCCCATGCACCTTGCGTGTCCTGAGGAGGAAGAGAAAACAGCAGCAGTGGAGATGGCTATGCAGGTGTCGGGAGATGAGAGCATCTCCTCCCTGAGTGAGCTGGTGCGAGCCATGCACCCCTATTGCCTGCCCACCCTCACCCACCTGACCTCACTGGAGGGTGATCTGCAGGAGCAGCAGGAGGATTTGGCCCTGCCTGAGGACTGTGTGGTCCTGGAGATTGTGGGCCATGCAGCCACAGCTGGCAATGACTTGGAGATTCCAGTTGTGGTAAGGCAGATCCCTCCTGAACCCCAGCCAGGGCTCCTGCATGATGCCCTGGAGGCCAGCTCGACCTTGCAGCTGCTCATACCTACACTAGAGTCAGGAGCTGAGGCAGCCATGCCTGAGGAAACCCTCTGCCCGGAGAAAGAGGGGCTGTCCTTGGAGAAGGGGGAAAGGCTAGAATTAACCTGCTTATTGGAGCCCAGGAACATCATGGAGCCAGTGGCAGCAACCGGGCCTCCAAACCCACCAGACAGCTCTGGACTGAGTTCGCAGCGGACTCGGAAGGGCAGGAGGAAGAAGAGCAAGGAGCAGCCAGCTGCCAGCAATGAAGGCTCTAGGAGGAGGCTGAGGTCATCCTCTTGCGCCAAGTGTCAAGTGACTGGAGAGGTCCCTGCTCAGGCAGAACCCTTGCCTCCGAAGGAGCTCCAGAGAGCAGCGGGGCCCACCTGTGGTCGAGGGAAACCCCGGGCCTGGGCTCGGGCCTGGGCAGCGGCATTGGAGAAGCCTAATTCCGAGAGTCCTGCTGGGGAGAGTCCTCGAGATATCTGTCCCTCCCTGCTCGACACTATTCCAGACAGCTCTGTCCTGGCTCATCTCTCAGTGGGTGACTCTGCTCAAGCCAACCCCATACCACTTGCCTCTGTTGAGGCTGATCCTGCAGCAGGTGACGTCGTTCCTGCTGATGCTGACTCTGCCTCAGTCGACCCTGCTTCAGCTGACTTCGAGCCGGTTGACTCTCTCTCGACTGACCCAGTTTTGACTGACTCTGCCACAGTGGACCCTCCGGTGGTGGTTCCTGTCTCAGATGACGTGCCACCAGCTATTCCAGTGCCCTCAGACCCGCCTCCAGTTGACCCCATGCCAGTGAAGTCTCGGCCCACTGATCCCCGCCGAGGCGCAGTGTTATCTGCTCAGGCGACTTTACCCTCTCAGTTCTTCCAGGAGTCAGAGGCCTCAGATCTCTCAAATGCTGTTCCTGAAGGCAAGGCCGTGGGGCCTCCAAAGGTGAAAAGTGGCACCAGTGCCACCACGCAGGAAGCCAGACCCCGACCTCTTAGCCTGTCTGAGTACCGGAGACGAAGGCAGCAGAGGCAGGCAGAGGCAGAGGAGAGGAGTTGGCAGCGCCCTGCTGGGAAGTGGCCCAGCCTTCCCGAGACCCCCACTGGGCTGGCAGACATTCCTTGTCTTGTCATTCCAACTGCCCCAGCCAAGAAGACAGCTGTGCAGAAAAGCCCCGAGGTTCCCCCGGAACCTTGCTCCACCCTGGTGGCTCCCAGCCCAACCTCTCCTAGTCCAGAGCCACCTGCAAGCAAACCTCCAGCCTCAGTGACTCCTGAGCAGGTGCCATCCCAGGAGATGCCTCTGCCTGCAACACCTGTGCTTCCTGATGTTCAGTCCATGCCCCCCCCAATGCCCACTGCTCTGCCTTTCCCCCCTGGTGGACTGGGCATTGCCCCCATGCTGCCCCTTTCTGCTAGTGGGCAAGGAGTCCCCAGTCTCCCGCCACCACCCTTGCAGACTCCTAGTCTCCCAGTATCCGTGGGGCCGGTGCCACCTGATCCTTATACTCACTATGCCCCTGTGCCACCTTGGCCTTGTTATCCCCCTCTGTCCCCCTCTGGCTATCCTTGCCTGCCTCCCCCACCAACGGTACCCCTAGTGTCTGGTACTCCTGGTGCTTATGCTGTGCCCCCCACTTGCAATGTGCCTTGGGTACCCTCTCCAGCCCCAGTCCCACCTTACAATTCCAGCTGTACCTATGGGCCCTTGGGATGGGGCCCGGGGCTGCAGCACCCTCCATTCTGGCCTGCTGTGCCCCTACCCCCACTGCCTTTGACTGCAGTTGCTCCCCTACCCACAGTAGAACCCAGTGGCATCCCAGCTGGCCCCTCTGAAAGTGTACTTCCGGTGCCACTGGCTCCCTCCCATGGCCATGGATCAGCCCCCCTAGGAGGTGCACAGGTAGAGGCCGACACGGTGGAGGCTAAGCCAGTGCCTGCGTCACATCTGAAGCACAAGGTGCCCTCTCCTGGGCAGAGTGCCCAGATCAAGGCTCCACCATGTGTAACTGTTGAGGAACCTGAAACTGTGAGGCTGAAGCCTGAGACACAGGAGACTAGGCCCAGGGAGAAGCCCCCTTCTCCTGTGGCCAAGGTGGTTTCTGCTGGCACACCTAAACAGAGCACTGCTCCTAAGCTGCCTGCTCTCCACCCAGCTCGTCTCCGACAACTATCATTCCTGCCTAAACCACGCACCCAGGGTTCCGAGGATGTTGTACAGGCTTTCATCAGTGAGATTGGTGAGTGTCAAGAGGACCTGTTGGTGAGGAGATAACACAGGAGTTAGGTGGGGTTATTCTTTGTAGGCCAGGATAGGCTTGATGCTGGCCTTCATTGGAGTCCTCTGGAGGTGTATGCAAGGCAGAATTCTGGGTTTGCTCACTCCTTTTTGCTTTGTGTTGCTAGCTCGATTACTGAGTATTGATACTGGGAAAGGGGAGCATCAAGGGAGAAGTGAGTTACTTTAGGGTTTACTGATACCCATGACTTCAGTCCTTCCAATTTGGTTTGCTTGCACAGGAATCGAGGCATCGGACCTGTCCAGTCTGCTGGAGCAATTTGAGAAGTCAGAAGGTGAGGGGACCTGGGTAGCTATTCAGGTGTTTTGACCTGGGTCCAGGACTAATTTCTTAAACCAGGGGGAATTTCTTAAACTGAAGAGGCATTCTCAGCCGTTAGAATAGCCCTGTAATTGGAATGAGACAGGATTCATCAGTGATAGTGTTAGCGTGGGAGAGGATGATAGTTCAGCATGGTAGGACAGAAGGACAGGGAACTCGGAGTTGGCTAGGTTGTTTGGAAACAGGTTTCACGAGTAAAGTAGTGCACAAGCTAAGCCTGGAAAAAAGATGGGACTTTGTCAGGAGTGTGGTAACTGAAGGCAGAGGGATCAGTGGAATGCATGAAGGTTTGATTGGAAGGCTCTGGCAGTGTGGTATGACTGGAAAACTTCGTAAATGCAGTGCAGGGTATTAGGAGCTGTAATGGATGCTGTTCTGAGGGATGTCAGTCCTGTTCTGAATCAGCTTCTGATCTTAACCTGTGGGTGAACAATCTTCAGAAATGGCTCCTGAGTTAGTCACAGGTATCTTTTTTTTTTGTTTGTTTGTTTTTTTTTGGGCCACACCCAGTGCTCAGGGGTTACTCCTGGCTATCTGCTCAGGAATAGCTCCTGGCAGGCATGGGGGACCATATGGGATGCCAGGATTTGAACTGACCACCTTTGGTCCTGGGATGCTGCTTGCAAGGCAAATGCCACTGTGCTATCTCTCCGGCCCCAGTCACAGGTATCTTAATAGGATAAAGCAAAGTACAAAATATGATGAGTCTAAAACAAGAACAGGCTGTTAGGCATGTCATGTAAAACTTTGAATGTCAGATTTAGAAGTTTAGACTCTGTTTCTGAGTGGAGAAGAGATCATTGGAGATAGTACCTGGGGGGGGAGTCAGGGCTGGGTGAGGCCCTCAAGTAGTAGAGCATTTGTCTTGCTGCATTCTCAACACTTCATCACCCTTTGGATCCTACTGGGTATGAGTGACCCTAGTGGATCACAATCGGGAAGGCTGGATCTCTTTGGCAGAGCTCAGTGGAATATGTAGGCAAAGCAGATGTTCTTTCTTAGGGTGTCAGAGTCAGCTCTTGCGCCTCCTCAATCTGGAACATCCGGTTGGCTTTTAACTAGTGTGGTTTCTTTGCAGCCAAAAAGGAGTGCCCTTCCCCGGCTCCTGCTGACAACTTGGCTGTAGGAAACTCAGGGTAAGTATGGTGACTTCTGAGCGAGTTACCCTACAGCTATTGGTCAGCAGCCGGCCGGCGCTCTAGAACCTACTGGATGCCCCTGTGGCAGGGATGTTTAGTCTGCTCTCAAGTCTGCCTGTTGCCCACCCCTGCTCTGCCCAGCACACGTGGGTGTCTTGAGTAGAAAAAGAGGGAGGATGTGTGTTGTCCTCCTGTCGAGGTCTGGACATAAACTTTTTTATCTTCTGGTAAACTCATGCTTTTAGGGATTTCTTTCCTGGAACAGTTCTAATCTAATCAACATGGGATGGTATTAAAAAAAAAAGGTGGAGTTGTGGCAGCTAGGACTCCCCTTATGGACTCCCTGGACATCAGTGTCCGAGACCACCTTATTTTCCATTTTCTAGCCTGGAGAGGCCATTTCTCATGTTCATGATACCCATCCTATTCTATGAAGTGTTTCCCTTCATCTTAGTGTGGGCGGGGTTGGTTTGACCTGGGCAGACGAGGCTCCTTGCTTGAAGTGGGTGGTGGTATTGCACGTTCTGTGGTTGGGCTCCCTCCTGGAACTGGATAGCACTTTGTTGAGACCCCTACAGTTTGGTCACTAAAAAATACTTCTTGTGGGGCCGGGCGGTGGCGCTGGAGGTAAGGTGCCTGCCTTGCCTGCGCTAGCCTAGGACGGACCGCGGTTCGATCCCCCGGCGTCCCATATGGTCCCCCAAGAAGCCAGGAGCAACTTCTGAGCGCATAGCCAGGAGTAACCCCTGAGCGTCACAGGGTGTGGCCCAAAAACCCAAAAAAAAAAAATACTTCTTGTGTCTGAGGAGAGTGATAAGGGCAGTTTGCACACCTTACTTCCTCTCCACACACCTCTCCCGGTGCTTTGTGAGGAAGCAATGAATCAGGCTTTTCATTTTCCCCCCACCAGCAGCGATGACACTTCCCAGGAGAAGAAGCCCCTAGACCGGTTACAAGCCCCAGAACTGGCCAACGTGGCAGGTGGGTTAAGGGTGGGGAACTCTTGCCTCTGATTAGGATGACTGTAGAAGCTGCTCTGCACCAAGTGCAGAGATCTGATCCTTGCCCTCGAGGATGTGCAAACAAATGAGCATGCTGGTATTTAATGGAATGTTAAAGATGTCTGGTTCATAGTGGGAGCAAAGAGGTACAGTTAAGGAAGGGGACCTTCAAAAGTGACCCTAGTAGACTGAGGAGATGGTGTATTCTAGCAGGCCAAAAAGCCTAAATGAGCAGAAGAAACAGAACTAAGCTGTTGTCTGTGTTTGGGGGGAATCACCAGTGGTCAGTTCTGATGAGTTTGGTGACTGGCCAGAGTGGTGGGCAGAGCTAAAGCAGGATAGAAAGCCAGAGTGGCAAATCTGAAGTCGGATCACAGCAGTTCTGAGTGCCAGGCTTACTGTTTAGACTTGATCCTGTGCATTGAAGAAGCAATGGGAAGAAAGCCTTGCCAAGTTGGTTTTTGGATGCTTTCTCCAGGAAATGTGGGAGACAGGGAGGAGGAGGTCCTCAGAAGATTGAGTCCAGGCAAAATGCAACTGAGAAATTGGCGAAGTTCTAGGAGGATAGAGTGGGTGAGAGGATGAAGAAGTAGATGGGTAGATGCTTCAAAGTTAGGGCAATGAAAGGTTGAGTTCAGGGCAACTCTGGCTGGGTTTCTCTTGTAGGTGCCAAGATTAGGGATGTTGGGGGGATGGAATAGTTGCAACAGTGGAACAGCTGGGCTGTTGACCATTGTTAGTGTACTTTGTGAGATGGGGTGGGGGGTCCTCTGGATCCCCTTACACAGTGTTTGGAGGTATAGACCCAGATCTCATTCTGCTATCAATCCTCCCTCCCCTCACAGGGCTCACCCCTCCAGCCACCCCTCCCCACCAGTTATGGAAGCCCCTGGCTGCTGTCTCACTGCTGGCCAAAGCCAAATCTCCTAAATCCACCGCCCAGGAGGGAGCCCTGAAGTCTGAAGGAGTCACAGAGGCCAAGCATCCAGCTGCAGTCCACCTCCAAGAAGGGGCCCAGGGCCCTAGTCCAGTTCATGTGGGCTCCGGGGACCATGACTATTGTGTTCGGAGCAGGACACCCCCAAAAAAGATGCCTGCTCTGGTCATTCCAGAGGTGGGATCCCGATGGAATGTCAAACGCCATCAGGACATCACCATCAAACCTGTCTTGTCCCTGAGTGCAGCTGCCCCAGTGCCCCCACGTACCGCAGCCTCTCAGGAACCGCTTGATCACAGGACTAGCACTGAGCAGGCAGAGCCCCCTGCCCCTTGCCTTGCCCCATCCGCCTTGCTTTCCCCTGAGGCCTCGCCATGCCGGACTGACACTAGGACTCTCCCCGAGCCCTCAGCCAAGCAGCGGTCAGTGCGCTGTTACCGAAAATCCTGCAGGTCGGCCAGTCCCCAGAACCGGGGCTGGCAGGGCCGTCGAGGCCGCAGCAGCCGCTCTGTCAGCTCTGGGTCCAACCAGACCAGCGAAGCTTCTTCCTCATCCTCATCGTCGTCCTCCTCATCCCGGTCCCGGTCCAGGTCCCTCTCCCCCCCACACAAGAGGTGGCGAAGGTGAGCTCTAAAGGCCTGTTGCGTCTTCTCCACTGAGAGGACCCAAACTGCTATTGAGTTTGATGCTTCCAGGCACTAAGGCTTCTTTGTAGGCCCCTTTTCTGGGTTGTTGGAAAGCAAATATATTTTTTTTCTTTTTCTGTAGGGGGCTTCCTCAGGGATGGGGGATGAGTCTCCCTTTTTCTTTTTTGGGTTTGGACCCAACTTAGTCATGCTTGGGGACTCTGCTGTGCTGCGGATAAAATCCAGATCTCATGTATGCAGAGAATGTGCTCAGCACATTGAAAACTCTTGACTTTTCTTGATATGCTTTGGGGAAAATATAGGGTCTGATTGTGAGTGATCATGTTTATTTCTTCACATTTCTGTGCCAGTCCTTATTGGCTGAGGTATGTTGGTAGGTGGGAAATACAGGGGTATTAGTCCTTCCTTTAGTTAAAAGACTTCCTTTAGTAAAACCTGTCGAGGGAAGTATCTCTGGTAGTCTCTTGGCTGTTACTGTGTCTGGTACTTCCTGGGAGTGCTTTTTTCCTCAGTAATAGGCCCACATTTTCCCACTTACTGAAGATTTTTATTTTTGGGTTTACACCCAGCTGTGCTCAGAGGTTAGTCCTGGATCTGCATTCAGGGATTATTCCTGGTGGGCTTGAGGGACCATATAGGATCCCGGGGATTGAACATGGGTTGTCCATGTGCAAGACAAATGCCTTACCTGCCATCCAGTTGTTGAAATTTTTATTGTGTGTATGGGGTCACCTCCTGTATATACAGTGCTGATTTCTGGCCCTGTGCTCAGGAATCACTTCTGTCAAACTTGGGGACTAAGAATCAAGCCCAGGTTGGCTATGGCAAGGCAAGCACTTTATCTGCTATCCTATTGCTCTGGCTTCTCAAGACAATTAAAAAAATTTTTTAAGGGGTTTTGGGACAACACCCTGTGATGCTCAGTGTTTACTCCTGGGGGAGTAAATTTTTTTTTTTTCGGAACACACCCATTTGATACTCCTGGCTAAGCGCTCAGAAATTGCCCCTGGCTTGGGGAGACCATATGGGACACCAGGGGATCGAACCACGGTCCTTCCTTGCCTAGTGCTTGCAAGGCAGACACCTTACCTCTAGCGGCACCTTGCCGGCCCCAGGGGGAGTAAATTTTTGGGGGACCAGAGCGATAGCACAGTCTTGCCTTGCACGTGGTCAATACAGGACGGACCCAGGTTTGAATCCCAGAAACCCATATGGTCCCCCATGCCTGCCAGGATTGACTTCTTTTTTTTTGGTTTTTGGGTCACACCAGCGGCGCTCAGGGGCCACTCCTGGCTCTACGCTCAGAAATCACCCCTGGTAGACTCGGGGGACCACATGAGATGCTGGGATTCAAACCACCGTTCTTCTGCATACAAGGCAAACGCCCCACTGCTATGCTATCTCTCCGGCCCCCAGGAATGATTTATGAGCACACAGCCAGGAGTAAATCCTGAGCGCTGAGCGCCACCATGTGTGGCCCAAAAACAAACAATTTTTGGATTTTGAGAATTAGGCATGTCTTCAGAAATGGTCCCTCTTACAGTAAGCTTAACAGTCATTTTTCCTTTGTTGGCACAGTCTAAGCACTCTTTAAACGTGGATTCAAAAACCCAGACCTGGCCTCAAAGCTAAAATTTCAATAGTATAAGATCTTCATTTATTTTTCTTTTTGTTATCTTAAGATTTTTTCCATGATTTTGTGGGGTGGGGTGGGGTGGGGTGAGGTGGGGGATCTGCTCTTAAGAATTACTCCTGGTGGGCCCGGAGAGATAGCACAGCGGCGTTTGCCTTGCAATCAGCCGATCCAGGACCTAAGGTGGTTGGTTCGAATCCTGGTGTCCCGTATGGTCCCCCGTGCCTGCCAGGAGCTATTTCTGAGCAGACAGTCAGGAGTAACCCCTGACACTGCCGGATGTGGCCCAAAAACCAAAAACCAAAAAAAAAAAAAAAAAAAAAAAAGAATTACTCCTGGAAAAAAAATTATTCCTGGCTGGCTTAGGGGGGACATATGGGATGCCAGGGATCGAACTTGGGTTAGCTGTATGCAAGTCATGTGTCTTAACTGCTGTATTATTGCTCTGGCTCCAAATAGTAAATATTTATAAACTCATTATTAATATACTATGTGCCAAAATGTTCTAAAACATTTTCAGCTAGATATGAAGTTCACATTCGGGTCTCAGGTCGTGAAATTTTCTCTACTTAGTCTCTCGTCCTGAGATTCTTACCCAGGAAGCAGGACTGGAGCCAAAGGGAGGCCAGTGAAGTAGCTGCATCACTCTGAGCATTCCTGTGGACCCCTCTATCCCCCAGGTCCAGTTGCAGTTCCTCTGGACGTTCCCGAAGATGTTCTTCCTCTTCCTCCTCTTCCTCCTCCTCATCTTCCTCTTCAACATCCTCATCATCATCCAGTTCCCGAAGCCGATCTCGTTCTCCATCCCCCCGCCGAAGAAGTGACAGGAGGCGGCGGTGAGCATGTGTTCAGAGTCAGCATCTGGGAGACAACGTGCCTGACGGGTCTAGTAATGTCTGGGGTTTTCTTGTCAGGTACAGTTCTTACCATCGTTCACACGACCATTACCAAAGGCAGAGAGTGTTGCAGAAGGAGCGTGCAATAGTGAGTAGAGTCCTGGGAGGAGGGGACTTGTGCCTGTGCTGTTTGCTCAGGGCTCTCTGCCCCTGTGCTCAGTCTCATAGTGTGTCAATGTGCCTTGTCAACACAGGAAGAGAGAAGAGTTGTCTTCATTGGGAAGATACCTGGCCGCATGACTCGGTCAGAGCTGAAACAAAGGTTCTCTGTTTTTGGAGAGATTGAGGAGTGCACCATCCACTTCCGTGTCCAAGGGTAAGCTCTACCCTAAATGTCAGGACCTGCACTTGGGCTATTCATCTCCCTGATGCTTTTGCTTCACTCACTGATTTTTTTTTTTTTTTTTTTTGGTTTTTGGGCCACACCCTGTGACGCTCAGGGGTTACTTCTGGCTATGCGCTCAGAAGTTGCTCCTGGCTTCTTGGGGGACCATATGGGACGCCGGGGGATCGAACCGCGGTCCGTCCTAGGCTAGCGCAGGCAAGGCAGGCACCTTACCTCCAGCGCCACCGCCCGGCCCCTCACTGATTTTTTTGTTGCTATTTTTTTTTGTCTTTGTTTTTGGGCCACACCCGGTGGTGCTCAGGGTTTATTCCTGGCTCTGTACTCAGAAATTATTACTGGCAGACTGGACCATATAGGATGCCAGGGATTGAAACCAGGTTGGCCATGTGCAAGGCAAATACCCTACCTGCTTTGCTATCGCTCTGACCCTATTGCTCTGTCTCTCTCTTTCTCTTTGGTATGCTGGCCAATGGGGATATTTGTCTTTCATTGCTACAGTCAGAAGGATTGGCTCTTTGGGCAATGAGCCATCCCAGTTTCCCTCTCTTGGGGAGCCTTCTCTTCTGGTCTCTTCTCTGGTCTGTGCCTAGATAGCCATCCTCACTTTTCCCTCACCCTCTTGACCAGTGACAACTATGGCTTCGTCACTTACCGTTATGCTGAGGAAGCCTTTGCAGCCATTGAGAGTGGCCACAAGCTGAGGCAAGCAGATGAGCAGCCCTTTGATCTCTGTTTTGGGGGCCGCAGGCAGTTCTGCAAGAGAAGTTATTCTGATCTTGGTGAGTAGGAGGCGGCACTGGAATTATGGCATACTTCATTTCCTCCCCAGAAGGGTTCTCAACCATTTCAGAGTAAGGCTGAGTAGTCTCACCAGCCTTAAAGTACCTAAGAGGGGGATGAGAGCAGAAATGAAAGGTGGGGACTCTGACTTAAAATCTTCAACCTAAAATTGGTTGGAAGCCTGTAGCTTCCCTCCTTTACTGGTATGGGCCCTTGAGGACTCATGGTTGGGAAGAGCACTCTTGAGTTTGTGTTGTTGTGTTTCTCTCTCTAGACTCCAATCGGGAAGACTTTGACCCAGCTCCTGTAAAGAGCAAATTTGATTCTCTTGACTTTGACACATTGTTGAAACAGGCCCAGAAGAACCTCAGGAGGTAACCCTGGGCTCTTTTTCCCCTTCCCTTTATCTTTGGAGGTTCCCAACCTCATCCCTCCCCCCGCTGTAGGGGGGAGAGCTGCTAGTGAGGGATGACTGTTTTATAAAGAAATGGAAAAAAAGTGAAATAAAAATGTGTTAAATCAGATTTTTTAAAAGGGACTTTTCTTTTTTTATAATAGGTATTAAAAAGTTAACTGGCATTCTTGTGTAACACGGAGGGGGCTGTGAGGTTCCTCCAGTATTTAGAACATCTAAGTAACTATGCAGATTAATAAAAATCAACTCAAACGAACTTTCAAGTGTTGTGTTTCTTTTTTATTTTAAATTTTATTTTAGTGCTCGCTTCGGCAGCACATATACTAAAATTGGAACAATACAGAGAAGATTAGCATGGCCCCTGCGCAAGGATGACATACAAATTCGCGAAGTGTTCCATATTTTTAACAATAAACTTATTGACCAAAATTTTTTAAATTTATTATTTATTTATTTTTTGGTTTTTGGGTCTCACCCAGCAGTGCTCAGGGGTTACTCCTGACTCCATGCTCAGAAATCACTCCTGGCAGGCTCAAGGGACCATATGGGACACCGGGATTCGAACAGATGACCTTCTGCATGAAAGGCAAACACCTTACTTCCATGCTATCTCTGGCCCCTAATTTATTATTTATATTTGTTTTTTTGGGCCACACCCAGCGGCGCTCAGGGGTTACTCCTGGCTCTGCACTCAGAAATCACTCCTTCCAGGGTTGGGGGACCATATGGGATGCCAAGGATTTGATGCCAAGGATCAAACCTGTGTCTATCCCAGGTTTGCCATGTGCAAGGCTAATGACTCACCGCTTTGCTATTGCTCCAGCCCTTGTTTGTTTCTTTCAATGGTATGAATTTTGGACACACTTCTTTTCCCCTATTGATGTCCTTCATCAGTAGTTTTGTTGAGCTCTTGGAATGCTCTAGTCAGGTAAAAAATTCTATTGGATTTAAACACAAAACTAGAACTAAAATGTGACAGTGACTTCACTATCAGTCAACTAGGGTGATGCTTCTCAAAGTTAGGGGGCGGGGCATCAGATTGTATAAGGGTGAAGGTGCTTGCTTTATATCCTGCCAACTCTGGTTTGAATTCCTGTGAATTGCCAAAGTTATTTCTGAGCTCAGAGCCAGGAATAACTCCTGAACATTCCTGGGTGTGTAACCACTCTGTACACGTGTGAACACACACACACACACACACACACACACTCTGGAGGCTTTTGAGATAGTTCAGAGTTAAATGTATGGCTTGTACTTAGGAACCCTGCGTTCAACAACCACTACTCCATGATCACTTGAAAACACACACACACACACACACACACACACACACACACACGTCTTGTACTTAGGAACCCTGGGTTCAACAACCACTACTCCATGATCACCTGAACACACACACACACACACACACACACACACACACACACACACACACACACACACACACACACACACACACTGGAGGCTTTTGAGATAGTTCAGAGTTAAATGTATGGCTTGTACTTAGGAACCCTGGGTTCAACAACCACTACTCCATGATCACTTGAAAACACACACACACACACACACACACACACACACACACACACACACACGTCTTGTACTTAGGAACCCTGGGTTCAACAACCACTACTCCATGATCACCTGAACACACACACACACACACACACACACACACACACACACACACACACACACTGGAGGCTTTTGAGATAGTTCAGAGTTAAATGTATGGCTTGTACTTAGGAACACTACTCCATGATCACCTGAACACACACACACACACACACACACACACACACTGGAGGCTTTTGAGATAGTTCAGAGTTAAATGTATGGCTTGTACTTAGGAACCCTGGGTTCAACAACCACTACTCCATGATCACCTGATTGCACAGTATCCTGAGCATTGCCAGGAGTGGGTCCCAGCACTTGTGGGATCTTGGGTAACGAACCTCACAACACTGCTGGGTACAACAAAATACAGGGTAGGTGAGTGGGGAGTTCAACAGGCTGAGTTCATGATTTATATGTGGGAGACCTGGGTTTGGTCCAAAAACCAAATAGCAAGTTCTCCCAAGGCTTCTTGGTTCTGTACTTAGGTATCACTCCTGGTAGTGTTAGGTTGGCGAACACCTTGCTGTACTATTCCTCTGACCCCCAAAATAAAACAATTTTATAAATTGTTCAGAATGCAGCCTGGCTTGGTAGGATGTAAGATTATGCTTTTTTGGAGGTTATTTTATTGCCTCAGTGTTCAGGAACTACTTGCTCTTCCACACTATTCGGTACCAGGAATAGCCATTGAGATGCCTCTTCAGCCATTTTATTTTTAATCTTTATTATTATTATTATTATTATTATTGGTTTTTGGGCCACACCTGGCGGTGCTCAGGGGTTTACTCCTGGCTATGCACTCAGAAGTCGCTCCTGGCTTGGGGGACCATATGGGATGCCTGGGGATCGAATCGCTATTCATCCTAGGCTAGCGCTTACAAGGCAGACACCTTACCTCTAGCGCCACCACGCCAGCCGGCCCTTTTTTTTTTTTTTTTTTTTGGTTTTTGGGCCACACCCGGCAGTGCTCAGGGGTTACTCCTGGCTGTCTGCTCAGAAATAGCTCCTGGGCCGGAGAGATAGCATGGAGGTAAGGCGTTTGCCTTTCATGCACAAGGACAGTGGTTCGAATCCCGGCATCCCATATGGTCCCCTGTGCCTGCCGGGGGCAATTTCTGAGCTTAGAGCCAGGAGTAACCCCTGAGGGCTGCCAGGTGTGACCCAAAAACCAAAGCAAAAAAAAAAAGAAATAGCTCCTGGCAGGCACGGGGGACCATATGGGACACTGGGATTCGAACCAACCACCTTTGGTCCTGGATCAGCTGCTTGCAAGGCAAATGCTGCTGTGCTATCTCTCCGGGCCCCTTTTGTTTTTTTTTTTAAAAACATTCCCATCACCAATGTCCCAAGTCCCAAATGTCCCAATGGCCCCTTCAAAAAATATTTATTATATATATATATATATATATTTTTTTTTTTTTTTGGTTTTTGGGCCACACCCGTTTGACGCTCAGGGGTTACTCCTGGCTATGTGCTCAGAAATCGCCCCTGGCTTGGGGGGACCATATGGGACGCCGGGGGATCGAACCGCGGTCCGTTCCTTGGCTAGCGCTTGTAAGGCAGACACCTTACCTCTAGCGCCACCTTCCTGGCCCCTATATATTTTTATATATTTAAAAAAAATGACTTGGTTCCCGAAAAAAAATATAAAAAAAATTATTCTAGAATCCAAATTGTATCCAGAAAACTCAGGCCCAGAAAATCACCACTAGGGGCCGGAGAGATAGCATGGAGGTAAGGCGTTTGCCTTTCATGCAGGAGGTCATCGGTTCGAATCCCGGCGTCCCATATGGTCCCCCGTGCCTGCCAGGAACAATTTCTGAGCATGGAGCCAGGAATAATCTCTGAGCACTGCCGGGTGTGACCCAAAAGCCACAAAAAAAAAAAAAAAGAAAATCACCACTAGCGGAAAGCCCAGCGCGGGAAATCCGGAGTTTTCCCGCCACAACAGAGGGCGTGACCAATTACGTCACAAGATCCGCCTTCCTCAAGTGGCAGTTGGAGGACTACGCCCTCACCAAGATGGCGACGCTTGTGGGCCCGGAAAGAGTCTGGCCCTAGCCGACGCGGCGCGGTGATACGCCTGCGCAGTGAGGTGTGCCCACCCCCTCCGGCGCAGCTCGATGGCGTCACACGCCCCGTCCCAGCCCTCCGATTCCTGACTTCCGGGGTCGTGCGTCTCTGCGACGGTAGTGACGCGTATTGCCCGGAGGATGGCGGACGCCGGCTTGCGCCGCGTGGTTCCTAGCGACCTGTATCCTTTGGTGCTCGGCTTCCTCCGCGATAACCAGCTGTCGGAGGTGGCCAACAAATTCGCTAAGGCAACGGGCGCTGTAAGTTTCGGGAGTGGGATAAGGCCTGAGCTGGGGCGTTTTCAGGGGTACCGGGTCCGGGGTTCCTGCGGGATCCGCAGCTTGCTGCCGTGTGTTGGGGCTCTGCACGGGATCTGGGGGTCGAAGAAAGCCTACTAGATGGCTCCCCGTCTTGTTGCTTTTTTACTGTTTCTCCTGATTCTTTTAGGGTGGCCTGGGACCCTCGTGCGCGGATCACGTGGCTGCGCCGAGGAGGGCGGGCAGATCTCTGGTGTTGGACTCGAGGCTTGGGTTCCACTTGGGGCTTGATGTGTCTTGATCCTGCATGGTTGCATTTGCATTTGCCCGGGACTCCCCGTTGCAGAAGCGAAGGCTCGGGTGGGGGGTTTCGTTAATTAAAGAATAGATGAGGCTTGCTCTTCAGCCCGTGTCCCCCCTTTGGACACGTCTATCAGTTGCCTGTCTGTTTCTTTACTAGCTTATTTCCACTCATATAAATCCTTGTTGTCCCTTGAAGACATAGTTCTCTCCCCCTTCCCCAAATCTTCTTTTTTTTTTTTTTTTGTTTTTGGGCCACACCCGGCAGTGCTCAGGGGTTACTCCTGGCTGTGTGCTCAGAAATAGCTCCTGGCAGGCACGGGGGACCATATGGGACACCGGGATTCGAACCAACCACCTTAGGTCCTGGATCGGCTGCTTGCGAAGCAAACGCCGCTGTACTAGCTCTCCGGGCCCCCAAATCTTTTTTTAACCCAGCAATGCTTAGAGATTATCCTTGGCTCTGCCTGCTCTCACTGATTATTTCTGGCTGTGCTTGTGGAACCTTATGGGATATACCAGAAGTGAGCCTGGTTGGCTTTCCCCACCGTATTTGCTTTTGGGGCCCCCCCTTCACATTTTCCTCAAAAAAAATCAAATGTATGGGCCGGAGAGATAGCATGGCAGTAGGGCGCTTGCCTTGCATGCAGAAGGACGGTGGTTCCAGCATTCTATATGGTCCCTCAAGCCTGTCAGGAGCTATTGCTGAGCATAGACCCAGGAGTAATCACTGAGCAAAGCCAGGTGTGATCTAAAAACAAACAAAATAATTTGTATGGGCTGGAGAGATACCTTGGAGGTAGGGTGTTTTTGTCTTATATGCAGAAGGAATCCCGGCATCCTATATGGTTCCCCCCCCCCCCCCCCGAGCCTGCCAAGAGCGATTTTGAGGGGCCCGGAGAGAGAGCACAGCGGGCGTTTGCCTTGCAAGCAGCTGATCCAGGAACAAAGGTGGTTGGTTCGAATCCCGGTGTCCCATATGGTCCCCGTGCCTGCCAGGAGCTATTTCTGAGCACCCCTGAGCACCGCCGGTGTGGCCCAAAAACAAAACAAAACAAAACGATTTTGAGTGTAGAGCCAGGAGTGCTGCTCGGTGTGACCCCCCCCCCCCCAAAAAAAAAGTATGAAAGTAGAGTTAGGGTTTTGCTTTTCAATATGGTGAAGTAAGCTGATCCAATGGAGCAAGCCTTTGCATCTTCAACTTGGGGATTCAGACAATTGTTTTAGATTTACCACTGGAGCCATTTAGTGGCGGGCACATGTAACCTGTTCAGGGGTTATTCACACATCTGCACTCAGGAATCGCTCCTGACACTCCTGGTAAGCTCTGGGAACCATGAGCAATACCCATGGCCCGTTTTACCAGTGCGCACATGCTGTTCCATTTCTCCAGCTCCCCCACCCAGCAATACTTTTAAGACCCAGGCAACTTGCTCAGTCGCTGTTCCTTCAGGAATGTGATGTCATCATGCATTTGGTAGAAATTTTCTATTTCAGGGCCCGGAGAGATAGCACAGCGGCGTTTGCCTTGCAAGCAGCCGATCCAGGACCAAAGGTGGTTGGTTTGAATCCCGGTGTCCCATATGGGCCCCCGTGCCTGCCAGGAGCTATTTCTGAGCAGATAGCCAGGAGTAACCCCTGAGCAATGCCGGGTGTGACCCAAAAACCAAAAAAAAAAAAAAAAAAAAAAGAAATTTTCTATTTCAGGGGCTGGAGTGGTGGCGCAAGCAATAGGGCGTTTGCCTTGCACGAGCTAACCTAGAGGGACCTTGGTCTCCCAAGTTAGGAGTGATTTCTGAGCGTAGTGCCAGGAGTAACCCCTGAGTGCTGCCGGGTGTGACCCAAAAACCAAAAAAAAAAAAAAAAAAGAATTTGGACTTATTGTGGGTAATTGGGTTGAAAAAATCCGATTAGCCTCAGAAAGGACAGTCTATTTTTTGTTGTTGTTGTTGTTTTGGGCCACACTGGGTTACTCCTGGCTATTCGCTCAAAACTTGGGGAACCATATGGGAAGCCGGGGGATCGAACCTCGGTCAGTCCTAGGCTAGCAGGCAAGGCAGGCACCTTACCTCTAGCGCCACCGCCCAGCCCAAGAAGGGACAGTCTATTAAGTGCTTACAGATAGTACTGCCAAAGAGATAGCACAGGGCCTGGAGAGATAGCACAGCGGTGCTTGCCTTGCAAGCAGCTGATCCAGAACCTAAGGTGGTTGGTTCAAATCCCGGTGTCCCATATGGTGCCCCGTGCCTGCCAGGACCTATTTCTGAGCAGCCAGGTGTAACCCCTGAGCACCGCCGGGTGTGGCCCAAAAACCAAAAAAAAAAAAAAAAAAAAACACAGCTGTAGGGCGTTTACGTTGTTTGAGACTAACCCAGGACAGACCGTTTTGATTCCCGACATCCCATATGATCCCCGAGTTGCAGGAGCGCAGAGCCAGGAGTAGTAACGCCTGAGCACTGCCGGTTGTGACCCCCTGAAAAAAATGAAAAAGATGCTAAATAAGCCTTTTAGACAGATTCTAAGTCCTTTAAGCAACTTAATAAGATATACAGTATTAATTTGGTTTTTGTTTTGGGGCCACACCCAGCAGTGCTCATGGTTTATTCCTGACTCTGTATTCAGGGATCACTCTAGGCAGACTCAGTGATCATATGCGGTGCTGGTGATTGAACTCAAACCAGCTCCATGCAAGGCAAGCACCATACCTGCTACCAGGCACCCTACACCTGCTGTAGTGTTGTTCTGGCCTGCTTTTTTGTTTTATTTGGTGTTGGGGGCTATACCTTTGAATGCTCCCCCTAATCCCCATGCAGAGGTATTCAGAATTTACTTCTAGCTCTAGGTTCTGGGATCAAACTTGGCCAGCTGCATACAAGGCATGAACCCTATCCTCTATATTTCTCTGGTCCCATATGCAAGGGACCAGAGAAACAATACAGCCCAGAAGCTGCTTGCCTAGTAGGCAAATGACCTGAGTTCAGTATTTACCACAAATGATCCACTGAGCCTGGCTAGGAGTTCAGAAATAGGATTGAGTGCAGAGATAGGAGTAAGCCCAGAGCTCAGCAGGATGTAACCTAAAAAAAAAAAAAAAAAAAAACAATAAATTAAAGACATAATATTTATATTCCAAGAAAAGTATGCAAGTAGGTTGTGTTGGGTCATACCTGGTGGTATCCAGGATTCTGGGTGTGGACCCAGACAATATGTCTGCAAGACATGCAGCTTCCAAGCTCTCTACCCTCTAAAGAAGACCACCTTTAGCAAGTGAAAGAATAAGGCAAAATCTCAACTATCATTTAGCCTAAATAAATAAGGCTCTTTCTTTCTTTTTTTTTTTTTTTTTTTTTTTTTTTGTGGGGAGGTGGGCACAGTTAGTGGTTCTGTGGGCTTACTCTTGGCTCTGTACTCAGGGATCATTCTAGCAGGTTCAGGGACCATGAGGTGCTCCAAGCAGCTTCTGTCTTGCAGCGCCAGTGGGATTTAGATGAATTCACTTCAGGGAGAGTGTGTTGTCTGGACCATCTTACGGAAAAATATGAAATAAATTAAGCCACACAAAGTATGTGGGGTCTACACATCTTCTGGCAGGAGTGCAACAAGTTTATTTTCCAAACGGGTTTTTATAAGAGTAAGCCAGTCACAGGTGCAGAGAAGGATATTTACAATAACAAGGCAAGGTTAATTGCAAAAGAAAAGGTAACACTCTGGACAGCTTTTAACAACCAACCTCAAATGCAAAACAAGGGTTAGGAGGAGGTAAGAAATAGCTAGAAACTTGATCTTCCTAAGCGGGGCTCTATTGTTTTTGGGGTCAAGCACAGGAAGAAACCATATCTCCTGAAATGTGTTTTCCTATTTTCTGAGCAGAGTCAATTTCACCCTTGTTTACCAGAAACTTCAGCTGCAAGGACATATTTGAAAAAGAGACATTGTCTGAACTTTTAGGGCTATATATATCCATAGAAGGGGTTTTCTTAGTAATCTTTGTTGCTAGAATTTCTGAGCCGAATTATTTGATAGAGGCCACAATTTTGCCTGAGATAATGCCAAGCATCTCTTTGGAAATTCCTCAACCATCCACTCGGGAAAAAGGCGTCCACAGCGGGCCTTTTGAGGAACCCCGTGGGGGATATTGCAGTTCTCCCCACCAGGAAAATCTAAGGATACCTCTGGTGGGCTGAATTCCTCTAAAGGTTTATGATGCTGTGGCAACAAGGAGTGACTGGTTGAACTCAGAATGAACACATGCAAGGCAAGACCCCTACCTGCTGTATTGTCACTTTGGCCCCTGTAATAAAATATTCCTAATTTGCTTTCTCTTTTCTCCTGTAAGACCCAGCAGGATGCCAATGCCTCCTCCCTCATGGACATTTACAGTTTTTGGCTCAGGTAAGTCTTCCCTATACCACTGACTTTTGTCTCCTCTGGTGGGCTGGGCTCTCTTCCTTGACTAGGGAACACCTTGATATCCCAGAATTCTACTTCAGTAGGTCTCCGAAGGCCCCAAAGCGGAAGTCACAGACAAATGGACCATTGACAAAGAAGGCTAAGAAGACCTCATCCAGTGATAGCAGTGAGGACAGCAGTGAAGAGGAGGAGGAAGCCCAGTGTCCTCCAGCAAAGAAAGCTGGTGAGGATGAGCAGGAGTTGGGTGGGCATTGGTGATTCTGGGGAAGGATTTATATTCTATCTGTATGTATCAAGTAACTGGTACTTAAGGGAAATTGGGCTTTCTTTTTGTTCAGCTGTACCTGCCAAGCGGGCTGTTGTTCCACAGCATCCTGGAAAGGCTGCAGCCAAAGAATCAGAGAGCAGCAGCAGTGAAGAATCCAGTGACGAAGAGGAGGAAGATAGCAAGAAAAAACCCGTTCAGGTTTGCAGTTTGGGGCTTGCCTAAGGGATTGGAAAGAACCCTCACATCTTTTTTTTTTTTTTTTTTTTGGTTTTTGGGTCACACCCGGCAGCATTCGGAGGTTACTCCTGGCTCTGCTCAGAAATCACTCCTGGCAGGCTCAAGGGACCATATGTGATGCTGGGATTCGAACCACTGACCATCTGCATGCAAGGCAAACGCTTTACCTCCATGCTATCTCTCCGGCCCCAGGGATGAAAATCTTGGGATCTTTCAGAATTGCTAGAATGGGGTAGGGCTGCTATGTGGCCTAATGGTTAAAGGGCCTGACTTTGCTTGACTCTGGTTTCTTGAGGGCTTAGTCTAGAGGATACTGAGTCCATTTTCTCTTAGGCAATATTGGACTTTGTGGGACTGGTGTTTTTTGTGCCACACCTGGTGTGCTCAGGAGTTATTCCTGGCTCTGCACTCAGGATATTGAACCATATGGGATGCCGGGAATTGAAACCAGATTTGTCTCTGGCTGGCCACATGCAAGGCAAATGCCCTAATGCTGTGCTGTCTCTCCGGCCCCTCTGGGACTTACTGAACCTTCAGGAGGAAGTGTCTTAGATGGCGGTGGGGCGCTTTAGGCTGGGGGTGGCAGGGACAGGATGGACTTTCCTCTTGACCATCCTTTTTTCTAGTAAGGGTTCTGCTTATCTTTCCCTTGCTCTTCTGCAAAATTCTGAAAGATAGTAGAGCCTTTTGGTTATCCAGAAGCTTTTGCTGATTCTGCTCTTTGTTTTGTTTTGTGTTTTTTTTTTCTTCATAGAAGGTAGTTAAACCCCAAGCCAAGGCAGTCAAAGCTGCTCCTAAAAAGGAGGAAAGTTCTGATTCGGATTCTGACTCAAGTTCAGAGGATGAGGCACCAAAGCACCAGAAGCCAAAGACAACTCCTGTGGTTACAAAACCCCAGACTAAGGCCCCAGCCAAACCAGGTGCAGTTTCTATTCACAAGAGGAGATACAGGGGGGCTGTGTTTAAATTATTCATTCCACAGTTGTAAGATGGTAAAGTGTTAAACTAGAGGGTATTGACAAGATTCTTTTTTGTTTGTTTTTGTTTCCGGGCATGCTTGGAAATACTTAAGAGTTATTCCAGACTCTGCTCAGAATCACTCCTGGGGGTGTTTGGAGACTATGGGTGCTGGGGATGGAACCCAAGCCTCCCATGTGGCAGTGCATGTATTCATTACTCTGTTCTCTGCCTTTGTATACCCCATTTTGTTTAGTCTTTTTTTTTTTTTTTTTTTGTGGTTTTTGGGTCACACCCAGCAGTGCTCAGGGGTTATTCCTGGTTCCAGGCTCAGAAATTGCTCCTGGCAGGTACGGGGGACCATATGGGACGCCGGGATTCAAACCGATGACCTCCTGCATGAAAGGCAAACGCCTTACCTCCATCCTATCTCTCCGGCCCCTGTTTAGTTATTTAATCAATGTTTTTTTTTTGTGTGTGTGTGTGTGTGTGTGTGTGTGTGTGTGTGTGTCACACTTGACAGCACCCAGGGATTTCTGGCTGTGCGCTCAGAAATCGCTCCTGGCAGGCTCGGGGGACCATATGGGATGTCGGGATTCAATCCACCGTTCATCCTGGACCAGCTGCGTGTAAGGCAAGCGCCCTACCGCTGTGCTATTTCTTCAGCCCCTAACTTTTAGTTTTTTTTTTTGGAGGGATCAGGGAGCACACCCTTTCTCAGGACTTACTCCTGGCTTTGCTCTAGTTGCGATGCTTGGGGGAACCCTGTGGTATGCTGGGAATTGAATCTGTGATGGTTGCATGTAGGGCAAGTGAACTACCTGCTGCTTTTTTTTTTTTTTGGTTTTTGGGTCACACCTGGAAGTTAGGGGTTACTTCTGGCTCTACGCTCAGAAATCGCTCCTGGCAGGCATGGGGGACCATATGGGACGCTGGGATTCGAACCACCGACCTTCTGCATGAAAGGCAAACGCCTTACCTCCATGCTATCTCTCGGCCCCACCTGACTGGGGTTACTCCTGGCTGTCTGCTCAGAAATAGCTCCTGGCAGGCACGGGGGACCATATGGGACACCGGGATTCGAACCAACCTCCTTTGGTCCTGGATCAGCTGCTTTCAAGGCAAACACTGCTGTGCTATCTCTCCGGGCCCTCTTGAGGAATTCTTAAGGAATTGTTCTTGAGCGATTCCTCTGGCCTTTAAAGAGGGTTTTATGGAGCTGGAGGGATAGTACAGTGGATAGAGCACTTGACTTTGATGTGGCTAACCCAGGTTCAATCTTTGGCATCCTGTGTGCTCCCTTGTTCACAGCCAGGAGTAATTCCCGAGTGCAGAGTAATTCCTGAGTATCACCAGGTGTAGGTCCCCCCACCCTGATAAAAAAGGATTTTATTCCTGAAACTGGGCAATAAAGTCATTCTTAGCAGTAAAATTTTTTCGGGGAGGGCCACTCCCGACAATACTCAGATTTACTCCTGGCTTCTCTTAGGAATCTTTCCTCGCAGGTTTGGGATCCCAAATGGGATGCTGGAGATAGAACCCGGTTGGCCCTGTGCAAAGCAAACACCCTGTCTGCTGTACTATTGCTCCTACTCCAAAATATACTTTATAGTAGTCTCTCTCTCTCGCTCTCTCTTTTTTAGGGGGGTTTTGGGCCACACCTGGTGATGCTCAGTGGTTACTCCTGGCTATGCGCTCAGAAATCGCTCATGGCTTGTGGTACCACCATCTGGGACACTGGGGTATTGAACCGCTGTTCGTCCTGGGTCAGCCATGTGCAAGGCAAAATGCGCTACTGCTGTGCCATTGCTCCAGCCCCTATAGTCTCTTGTCTCTGTCTCTCTCTCATTCTCACTCCTGACAGCACTCTGGTGACAATATGGGGTGCTGGGGATCAAATCTGGGTTGGCCTTATTCATATAACACCATGATTTGCCAAGTTGTTGATAATACAGTCATTGCAGCCATTACATATTCAAACACCAATCCCACCACCAGTGTGATTTTCCCTTTATCACTGTTCCCAGTTTCCCACCCACCGCCATATCCTGTCTCCATGCAGGTACAAACAAATTCACATCATATTGTTTGCTACGTCACAAAGGCAATCAAAACTTAGATCAACAAGGGTCAATTTGAAATAATTTTTCTATCTCTCCAGGGTGTTACTAAAGTCAGTTTCTAAGAATTTACTGGGCTGTGGTGGGTGCTAGTTGAGCCTTCTGTGGTACTGTTTAGGTTCCCTAAGCTTGGTAGTTTACCATGTAATTTTCCCATCAGATTTCTGGTGCTTGCCACCATCCAGTCCAGGATTTATAGGTCTGAAACAAATGTGATAAGTTTCTGTTGGGGAGGGGTGGCAGTGAGCTTTTATGCTTTAGGCAGAAAGGGTATTCCCTTCACAAACATACAACTATGTGGGAAGTATCAGTGATTATTATTTTCTTTTGAAGCTTGGTAGAGGAGGTAGGACTTTTATTTTGTGTGTGTGGGGGGGGTGTCACACTTGGAGGTGCTCAGGGGTTATCCTGGCAGGCTCGGGAAGAGCTGGGACATTTTTGGCCAGAAAGATGGTGGGTGTGGGCAGAAGTTGCTGGGCTTTTTAGTGGCTGCATAAATGTGGGGGCATAAACCTAACCTCTTTCTGGAAGTAGTCTCAGAGTTTTCTGTCCCATAGTCCAATCGCACCTGAGAAGATTTAGCTGCTCATATTATCTGAGTTCATTTGTGAAGCTGGGCCATTTCTGTTTGCCTCAATATCTCGACACTTTTCCTTTTTCTTGCAAGGTACCCCAGTGCGGGCAGCACCAAAAGTAGTTAATGGCAAAGCAGCTGCTGGCAGCAGCAGTAGCAGCAGTAGCAGTAGCAGCAGTGATGACTCAGAGGAGGAGCCAGCAGCAGTGGTCCCCAAAAAGGTCTGGGCTGGAGTTGGTAGGGGAGGGTGGCTTTTTGATCCAGAAGCACTTACAGACCCATGTAACTGTTTTCTCTGACACAGACTGCACCGAAAAAGCAAGTTGTGTCCAAGGTCCCCGTGAAAGCAGCTGCTACTCCAGCCCAGGAGAGTTCCAGCAGTGAGGACTCCTCCAGCGAGGAAGAGGAAGAGCAGAAGAAACCTGTGAAGAAAAAGCCAGGTGCTAGACCAGAGACATGCTGCAGTGTGACTGGGCTCTGTTGTCAGGATCTCTCCCTGGGAGCCTTTTTTCTTTTTTGGTTTGGTCTTTGGATCATGCACAGTGGTGCTCAAACTTGACTTCTAGCTCTGTGCTCAGAAATCAAGCCCAGGTCAGCTGCCTTACCTGTGAGCCTCCTGACATATGACCCTCATTCAGCTTCACCCTCATTTCACCCTTCCAGGGTGAAAAGCCCCTGTAACCTGTGCTCAAAAGCTACCTGCCAGTTTCTAGTTCTAGTCTTAACCTGAATTAAGTTCCACTTTGGTTACCTTTTTCAGAGATTTTATTGTTGTGTGTATACGTCCAAACCCAGCTGTACTCAAGGTTTACTACTGACTCTGCTCAGTGATCAGTTCTAGCTGATCAGTTCTAGCTGAGCTTGGGGATCCATGTGTGGTACGAGGGATTGAGCCTGGGTCAACACCTGCACAAGGCAAGTGCACTACTTGCTGTATTGTCTTTTGCCCCAGGTTATTAACTTTTTTTTTTTTTTTTGGGTTTTTGGGCTACACCCGGCGGTGCTCAGGGGTTACTCCTGGCTGTCTGCTCAGAAATAGCTCCTGGCAGGCACAGGGGACCATATGGGACACCGGGATTTGAACCAACCACTTTAGGTCCTGGTTCGGCTGCTTGCAAGGCAAACGCCGCTGTGCTATCTCTCCGGGCCCAACTTTATTTTTCTACTTTTTCTTTTCCTTTGTTGTGAGGACCAGTATTGCACACATGCCTGGCTGTGGTTCTTGTTTCCTGTTACACTTTTTTTTTGAGGGGGGATCACACCCGGTTACTCAGGGGTTACTCCTGGCTCTATGCTTAGAAATTGTTCCTGGTAGGTTTGGGGGACCATATGGGATGCCGGGATTTGAACTACCTTCTGCATGCAAGGCAAATGCCCTACCTCCAGGCTATCTGTCCAACACACATTTTTTTTCTTTTTTATGGTTTTTAGGCCACACCCAGCAGTACTCAGGAGTTACTCCTGGCTCTTCTCTCAGAAATCACTCCTGGCAGGCTCAGGGACCATGTGGTTTCCTGGGGATTGAACCCGGATTAGTCCCGGGACAGCAGAATGTAAGGCATATGCTCTACCACTGTGCTACTTTTTTGGCCCCTTCCGTTACTTTATTTTATTTTATTTTATTTTGGTTTTTGGGCCACACCAGTGGTGCTCAGGAATTATTACTGGATCTGTGCTCAGAAATTGCTCCGGCAGGTGTAGGGGACCATATGGTATACTGGGAATCTAATCTGGGTCTGTCCGGGTCTGCCTTTTGCCCTACTGCTGTGCTATCACTCCAGCCCCCCTTCTATTTTTAACTCCTCTATTCCTTGCTTTGTGTTCATGAGATTATTTCTAAATGGAATCTTAGAGCACATACTCCAGCTTTCAGCTGGAGTCCTTGAAAAAAAAAAAAAAAGGTTTGGCTATGCACTCAGAATTCGCTCCTGGCTTGTGGGACTCTATAGGATACCAGGGGATCAAACTATGGTCAGTCCTAGGTCAGCGTATGCAAAGCAAATACCCTACCTCCACCACCGCTTTGGCCCCTGAATACTTTTTTTGGTTGAGGAGTGATGAGGGTTGGGTTGTGACCCCTGTTAGTGTTGGGGATTGTTGAACAAGTGAGGCAATGATCAAGCTTCTGCCGCATGCCAAGCAAGTACCTCACCCCTGTACTACCGTCAGCCTTCTTGTACTGTGTCAAGGTGCTTGTCAGTTGGGTGCCCACTGAGGTCTGTGATACTTAAGTTGTGGATTTGGTGTGCCTCTAGGGTCACACTCTTTGTTGAAGCACACAAATATGGTTGTGTTTGCTGTGTTCTCCTTTTCAGTTGAAGTACTTGCTTGGTGGAAGGGGGCTTATACTTGTTTCTGTGGTCATGTGTACTGGATGTGTTGTGAAGAAAAGTTGGTAGGGATGGGGCGGGGCAGCTGTTCAGTTTGGGCTTTTGTCTTATACAGGGCCAACCCAGGTCTGTCCCTATCATTGTACATGGTCTCCCAAGCACTGCCAGGAGTAATTTCTGAGTGAAAAGTCAGGAGTAACTTCTGAGCATTGCTGGGTGGGTGCCTCTCCCCCCCCCCCCACACACACACACACAAAAAAATGGAGGTGTCAGATCAGATAGAAGAGCTGTGGGCTGGAGCAGAGCTACAGTACTGCAGTATAGGCTTTGCCTGTGCATTTCACCTAGCATTTCAGGTACTTGTATTTCACAGTCCAGTGAGCTGGCAGCAGCTGCTGACTACCACCATTTGTGGCCCCCAAAGAAACCAAAAACTCAATATAACTGTCCAGGTTTGCCTCATGCATGCAGACCTTGTGATCATATGCTTGCAGGACAGGCGCTTCACACTCTTGGTCCTCAGTGGCATTTCTGGTTTGTGTTGTCAAAGGTTTTGTGTGCCTAACTTAAAGCATCTTACAGTCTGTCTCTTTCAAACAGGTCCCTATAGTTCAGTTCCACCACCTGCTGCTCAACTACCCAAAAAGTCTTTGGGAGCCCCAGTTCCCAAGAAAGTGGCAGAGAAGAAGCAGCCTGCTGAGAGCAGCGAGGACAGCAGCGAGGAGTCTGGTGAGTGGGTCTGGGAGACGTGCAGAGTGAGCAAGAACAGCGTCTCAGTCTGGTTCCTGTTGAGATTAGACAGGGTGAGGTCTCTGTACCCCACTATCATTTGCTCTTCGAGTTGAGACTGTGGCCTCAGTCTAATACCATTGGTCCTCCCCAGATTCAAGTTCTGAGGAAGAGAAGAAGCCCCCAGCTAAGGCAGTCACCCCAAAAGTGGCCGCTAAAGCAGCTCCAGCAAAGAAGACAGAACAGAGCTCTTCCGAAAGCTCAGGTAAGGCCATAGGATGCCTCACTGCCTGTGAGACACTGGGCAGCTCTTTGGGGGCTCCTTCAGGCTGCTTGGGGAACTTTCATTCAGTTGTCTCTGTTTAGACTCTGATAGTTCTGAGGATGAAGCTCCTGCCAAGCCAGCCACTGCCACCAAGAGTCCCTCCAATAAGCCAGCTGCTGCCCCCAAACAGCCTGCAGTGAAACCAGTGCCTGCTCCTAAGCAGCAGTTGACCAGAAAGGCCGATAGTAGCTCCAGTGAGGAGGAGAGCAGTTCCAGCGAGGAAGAGGAAGCTACTAAGGCTGTGACCACCCCAAAGGCCAAGGCACCAGCTAAAGCTGCCTCCTCTTTGCCTGCAAAGCAGGCCCCTTCAGGAGCTGGAGCCAGCAGCTCTGAGTCTGACAGCTCAAGCAGTGAGGAGGAGGAGGAGGAAGAGAAGCCAAAGCTGTCCAAAGTCCCAGTAAAAAAGAAGTCACCCAAGGCAACGGGAGCTGTGCCTGCCCCCAAACCAGCCTCAAAAAATGTGAAGGCTGAGAGCGAAAGCAGCTCCTCTAGTGACTCCAGTGATGATGATGATGAGGAGAAGCCCAAGGGCAAGGGCACCCCAAAACCGCAGACCCCCAAGACCAATGGCACCTCAACTCCTGCACAGAATGGAAATGCAGACTCAGATAGCGAGGAGGAGGAAGAGGAGGGTGGCAAGAAAAAGGTTGGAGCAGCTGTTTCTAAGCCAGGTTTGTGCCCAGAGGCCCTTCCTCCTGGGCTTGGATCCTTCAAGTCATGGTGGGCAGAAATGGGTCTAGGAGGAGGCCCCTTGGCAGCATACAGAGTCCAGTGGCAGACCCTGTGTGGGCAGATGGAGGAGGAATAGGCCTGGTTTCCTGAGTCTGCTTTTTTGGTATTTGTAGGTTCAGGAAAGAAGCGGAAGCAGAATGAGGCTGCCAAGGAGACAGAGACGCCTCAAGCCAAGAAGATTAAGCTCCAGACCCCCAACACATTTCCAAAAAGGAAGAAAGTAAGTTGTCTTCACTTGCTCTCCAGTGCACAGTAGATCAAGCTCTTATATAGAGTCAAGATTAAGCCCTGAGCACCGTGGGATGTGGGCCTTCCCCAGACAAATCGGGCTGGAGAGATGGTACATCAGAAAAGTTTTTACGGTATTTGCCAGCGTATAAGACGACCCCCTTATTTTGCAGTTAAAACATAGGTTTAGGCCTATATTCACTGTATCAGACAGAACGTTCCTGTGCTGCAACTATATGGACCACAGCGAGCCAATCACAACAAGCAAAGGTTCAAAGGTTATACTGTAATAGACTTCCTCTGATTCTGGCCAATCTGAGCAGGCTTTTGACAGTGTAGATTCGGGTCCAGAACATTGTCTAATTTGCATGCATAAAAAGCCTGCTTGGATTGGCTGAGTTAGAGAGGTGGTCCAAGCAGCCTTGCAGTGATTGGTACAGGATCGAGTTGGAAAATTCGTTTTGTGGCAATATTCAGACAATTTTCGTTTAGCGGCATATTGAAACATTTTTTCGGGATATACTCAGCGTATAAGACGACCCCGATTTCTGGTTGACTTTTTTTGTTTCAAAAGTCGTCTTACACGCCGGAAAATACGGTACATGTAGCTGGCTGCCAGGGCTCGGTTCCTGGCATCCCATAAGGTCCCCCAAGCACCCATAGGAGTAATTCGTGAATGCAGAGCCTGGAGTAACCCCTGAGCACTGTCAGGTGTGACCCAAATCTAAAACACAAAAGGGCAGAAGGCAAAGCTGCAGTTACCTGAAATGTCTCTGTGGTCTGAGAGGTTATCTTGGTCAGCCATCACTTCCTCTTTACTGAAATTCCTCTCCAGGGAGAAAAGAGGGCCTCATCCCCATTCCGAAGGGTCAGGGAAGAGGAAATTGAAGTGGATGCTCGAGTGGCTGACAACTCATTTGATGCCAAGGTGAGGTGAGGGGCGTTTCCCTTCTGGGGCTGGGGGTCGGCACAGATGGGAGGGGGTGGAGAGGACAGTTGTCCCTTTGGATACCCACTATCTTGTTTCCCAGCGAGGTGCAGCTGGAGACTGGGGGGAGCGAGCCAATGAGGTTCTGAAGTTTACCAAAGGCAAATCCTTCCGACATGAAAAAACCAAGAAGAAACGGGGCAGCTACCGTGGTGGTTCCATCTCCGTCCAGGTCAATTCAATTAAGTTTGACAGCGAGTGACCTGAGTCTTCTGCCCCACTCCCCCTGGACCTAGAAATCCTCGGCTCCATCATGAAGGCTATTAGGGTTCAGAATTGGCCCGAAGACTCCATCACAACACAACATTCTCTCTGGCCCTTTTCTGTCTTGATAGCTGTGTACAGATTTAATTTGAGTGGTTGAGTAACAAAGGCCTAGGTGGAGGGGTGTGTACGTGTTATTTTTTAAGAAAATTTGTTGGTGGTCTCCTCCCCCTGTCCCCGTGGAAGTCCTCATATTGAGAAAATTTGTATATTTTATATTAAATTGTTTACTATTGATTTTGGTTGTGATGTTCAGAAGTGGGCTAAACACAACAGTGGTGAGACATTTGTAATTTGCTTTGGGAGCCCTTTGCTTACGTGAGTGTCCAGGTTCCCAGTTCTTCCCTCTTATGCTTCAGCTTTAGCGAGGGATGGTGAAGAACGGTTTATGTGTCTGTTTAGTGTGAAATTGCTCATCTTCACTCACTGGAGAAGTTTTCAACCTCTACAAATTTTCCTACTTTTTTTTTTTTGTTTGTTTTGTTTTCGGGTCACACCCGGCGGTGCTCAGGGGTTATTCCTGGCTGTGTGCTCAGAAATAGCTCCTGGCAGGCACGGGGGACCATATGGGACACCGGGTTTCGAACCAACCACCTTTGGTCCTGGATCGGCTGCTTGCAAGGCAAACGCCGCTGTGCTATCTCTCCGGGCCCAAATTTTCCTACTTTTTGAGGTGGTAAAATTCACTCATTACGGGGCCCGAGAGATAGCATGGAGGTAGGGTGTTTGCCTTGCATGCAGAAGGATGGTAGTTTGAATCCCGGCATCCCATATGGTTCCCCAAGCCTGCCAGGAGTGATTTGAGTGCAGAGCCAGGAGTAATCCCTGAGTACTGCCGGTTGTGGACACCCCCCCCCCCCCCAAATTTCATTACAGACAGAATTCTGTTTGGTAAAGTATAAATGTTATGAGTCTTTTGAATGGTTTGGTTTTTGTTACTTTATTGTATATAGAACATCTTTTAATTTGAGCACATAAACTTTTCTATTGTTTAAACATAGTTTTCAATGGCCCATTTTTTATTACTGACTATTCAACGGAGGACTACATGCATTCATTTTTTTTTTTTAACCTTTTAGAGAATAAAACGATCTTAAAAGCACATATCACCTGATAATTCTATCTTGACAGCAGTGGTGACCCAGAATTCATTTCATTAACTCCTAGATTGGTTGAGAATCAATCAAGGAAGTAGAAATACTAAACTTAAAAACTTCAATCCTTGGTAGGAATTAGAATTTCATTAATTAAGTGGATTTATAAGACCTAAATATGTGTTGATGGAGATGGTAAGAATCTTTATGAAAGTATATTAACTAGTAAAATCGGTGTAGAGTGGGATTCGGAAAACATACTAAGATTGTGTTTTATAGTTGTGACATGGAGCCATTAGTATGTCCTTCCAAACATAACTGAAACAGTGAAAGTAATGATAAAAGTCAGTGAGGGCCAGACAAAAGCTCACTGGGCTGAACCACAGACCTCATATGCAGGAATCCTGCATTTGATCCTGATACCACGTGGTCCCTTGAACACACCCTGGGTCTGTTCCACAGCGGGAAAAAAAAAATAGAAAGCAATGAATAGAGGCTCTTAGGTGAAACTTGACTAAATGTGAGATGCTCTCAGAGGTGATTGTAGGCAGAGCTCAGCCTATGGCTTTGTGACCTTGCTCCATAGATTAGCTGTAGATCAAAGATTATTCCTCCTGTTGGAATCCTATACCCACTGAACAGGACCATAATCTGGTTTTCCATGTAACTGCCTCTGGGGAGAAAATGTACTGCTCATGCTGACATCGGTGCTTCTGTCTGCATGGTAGAAGTTATACATCCTGACAAGATAATAAACTGGCTGGTTTATAATGTGTTTTGAGAGTTTTATTGTAGTTTTATTGTGAGTCCAAATCCCTCCCCAACATACCAGAACAACTAGCATCATCAGAAGACGGGTGCAGATCTGGGAGTTCTTAGCAAAGCTTCATTGGCAGCAGCTTGTTGGCTCTTGTTCCATGTCTCTTGGTACCTTTTCCAGACAGTCCAGCCTTTGCCTGCTATAAATTGTGTGGTAAAATGGCCTAATGGTAAAATATAGGCAGGAAAACTTTCCAGCCAACTTCTAAATTTGTTCATTGCAGATTATGATCTCAGTTTTAGGTAGGGGTTTTGTCTTGATTTTCTTTGTATATTTGAATCTGGCTGTGCTGGTTCTTAGTGATTATTCCTGGTGGTGCTCAGGGAACCTTATGGGATGCTGGGGATCAAACCTGGGTCAGTTGTATGCAAGCCAAGTGTCTTGCCCCATATACTATCTGGCCCTGTAAGGCTTTTTGTTTTGTTTTTGGGCCACACACAGCAGCACTCTGGGGTTTTTGTCTCTGCTCAGAAATGAATCCTGGTAGGCTCAGAAGACCATATGGGATGCCAGGGATTAAACCTGGGTTGGTCATATGCAAGACAAATGCCCTACATGTGCTATCTCTCTGGCCACCTGTTTTCTTGACCATGGTTGCCTTCGTTTTCCCCCAACTTTTCATTTTGTTCATTTTTGCATGCTGGTGATCACATTCAGAACCTCAAGGGGGCTGGAGTGATAGCATAGCGGTAAGGCGTTCGCCTTGCATGCGGCCAACAGGACAGACCCTGGGTCGATTCCCAATATCCCATATGGTTCCCCAAGCCTGCCAGGAGCGATTTCTGCGTGGAGTCAGGAGTAATCCCTGAGTGCCTCCGGGTGTGATTTCCCCCTCCAAATTCAGAACCTCATACATGGGAAGCCTGAGTTCTACCACTGAATTACATCCCCAGCCCATCAGTGCCATTTGATCAGACTTGTTCTATAGTTCATTGGAATATGTGCCAATGGATGTCGTATATAGATGCCAATAAATACGTGACATCTCCCAGTTTGGACAACTGAAAGTGATTCTAGACTGCATAATATCCAGGAGACAATATTGCTACTACAGACCCTCTGGGAAAAAGCCCAGAGTATCAAATGCCTTGCTTAGGTTTGATAAAACATCAAGTTAGGGGGCTGGCGAGGTGGCGCTAGAGGTAAGGTGTCTGCCTTGCAAGCGCTAGCCAAGGAAGGACCACGGTTCGATCCCCCATATGGTCCCCCCCAAGCCAGGGGCAATTTCTGAGCACTTAGCCAGGAGTAACCCCTGAGCATCAAATGGGTGTGGCCAAAAAACAAAACAAAACAAAAAAAACCCATCAACTTAGTGGTTCTCTGAGTCAAGAAGCCCAAGTTGGGGCTGGAGAGATAGCACAACACTAGGTTGTTTGCCTTGCGTACAGCCGATCCAGGACAGAAGGTGGTTCGAGCCCTGGCATCTCATACAGTCCCCTGTGCCTGCCAGGAGCGATTTCTGAGTGCAGAGCTTAGAGTAACCATGTCTTACTCTTTGCTAATGGCCGTTGTACCCATAACCAGAATGAATATTTTGTTTAGGCACATAAGTGTGTTAGGGAATGGGTGGTTCAAAGCAGGATTGGAACTAATCTGCAAAGCCATTGCTCTACTGACAACCATTGTGCACCTGCAGAGCCTGCTTAAGCTTTCTGCAGTTACTAAGGTGGTCAGTAGGTGGCACTTGTGCCCATCAAGCAAGGTGTTGGTTTTTTGTGTGTTTTTGGTCTATACCTGGCTCTGCACTCAGGAATTGCTTATTTCTGTGCTTTGAAGATCAGCCAGGGTACCTACCTGCTCCTACGCACACATATTTAGTTGTTCTCACCACGCTGCATATTTCAGTTGCAGAGCTTGTACACATCTGTGCTGGAGCTCACAGATTCTATGATGTTGCAGGGCTCCCTTGAAGGTAGAGTTGCTGGGACCAGCTTGTGAATAGCTTTGGAGTTTGAATTTGTAGCCTTGTGTCTGCAAGGCAAACTCATTGTGGACTCAGAAGTTAGTGTTTCTAAGTGGATGCAATATATTGCGAACTTACATTATTGATTGCTAGATTATACACCCCTGCTATTCCATTACTGACTGTCTCCTAGTGGTTTTTGTGGCTCCAATCTCAAGTCTGGAGCTAACATCTCTCCAGTCCCTTGTGAGGTCTCAGCTTGCAGTTTTTGCACAATAAATCGGTAGAGAGAAAATGCATTTTTGGCCAGGGGTTGTTGAGCAGCTTCTTGGATCTTACTGAATCAGTCAAGCTTCTTTTTTTCCTGCTGCTTTCCCTGCCTTTTTTTTTTTTTTTTGGTCACATCCAGCGGCACTCGGATTACTCTTGGCTCTGCACTCAGAAATCGCCTATGTCAGGCTCAGGGGACCATATGAGATGCCAGGATTTGTGAACCACCGTCTGTCCTGGGCCTGCTGCATGCAGGGCAAACGCCCTGCTGCTGTGCTATCTCTCGGCACCTCCCTGCCACTTTTAATAGCCACTTTTAATCACCTGAATGTCAAGATAGATCTAATTAAGGGAACTTGTGCTAACTAACTCAGAAAAGGTGAAAGGAAAAAGTAAAGTGATTTTACAGGTGTATGACAACAATTATTTTCTTGCCACATCTGGTGGTTCTCAGAGCTGACTCCTGACTGTACTCAAGGATCACTTCTGCAGGTTGTGGAAGACCATATGGGATACCAGAGACTGAACCCAGATTGCTCTGGCTCCCCCTATACTGCATTGTTTTAAATTTTTAATTGTTGTAGGGGCCACACCTTATAGTGCTTGGGGGATCAAAAGGTGCTAGACTAGAGGTTGAACTCAGGGCTTTGTACATGTGAAACATATGCTCTGGCACTAAGCCACATACCTGGTCCCTATGTTCTATTTTTTTGTTTGGGGTTACACCCAGCTATACTCATACAGGGTGCTGGGATTGAAACCCAGGTTGGCTGCATCCAAAGCAAGATACTTACATGCTGCACTTTGTCTCCAGCCCTGTCTTTTTTTTATTTGCTTATTAAGACACACCCAGTAGTGCTCAGGGATTACTCTTGGCAGGCTCAGGGGACCATTTGGGATGCCAGGGATTGAACTCAGGTAGGCTGCCTACAAGGCAAACACCCTACCCACTGTAATATCACTCTGGCCCTTATTTCTTTCTTTCTTTTTTTTTTTTTTTTTTTGGGTCACACCCAGCAGCACTCAGGGGTTACTTCTAGCTCTATGCTCAGAAATCGCTCCTGGCAGGCTAAGGGGACCATGGGATGCCGAGATTCAAACCACCGTCCTTCATGCAAGGTAAACACCCTACCTCCATGCTATCTCTCTGGCCTGCCCCTATTTCTTTAAATACTATTGATTTTTTTTTAAATCTGATGTGTGTTAAGTTACCTGGAATAAAGTAGCTTTTTTTTGGGGGGAGGGCACACCCGGTGACACTCATGGGGGTTACTCTTGGCTATGTGCTCAGAAATTGCTCCAGGCTTGGCGGATCATATGGGATACGAGGTGGGGGGAGAGTGTCTAACTGAAGTCTGTCCTGGGTCAGCCATGTGCAAGGCAAATGCCTTACCACTGTGCCACCGCTCTGGCCCCAGAATAAGTGTGTATTTTTTGTGTGTGCCATACCTTGTAGTGTTCAGGCCTTATTCCTGACTCAGGTGGCCCATTTTTTTATTATCACTTTGTTTTTTGCGCCACACTCAGGGCATATTTCTGGCTCTGAACTTAGAAATTATTTGCTCTCGGGGCCGGAGAGATAGCATGGAGGTAAGGCGTTTGCCTTTCATGCAGAAGGATAGTGGTTCGAATCCCAGTATTGCATATGGTCCCCCAAGCCTGCCAGGAGCGATTTCTGAGCATAGAGCCAGGAGGAACCACTGAACGCTGCCGGGTGTGACCCAAAAAACAATATATATGGGCCCGGAGAGATAGCACAGTATCGTTTGCTTTGCAAGCAGCCAATCCAGGACCAAAAGTGATTGGTTCGAATCCCGGTGTCCCATATGATTCCCCGTACCTGCCAGGAGCTATTTCTGAGCAGACAGCCAGGAGTAACCCCTGAGCATGGCCGGGTGTGGCCCAAAAACAAAAACAAAAAAACAAACAAAAAAAAACCCCAATATATATATATATATTTACTCCCAGTGATGCTTAGGAGACAAATGGTATGCTAGGAATTGAACCTAGGTTGACTATCTGTAAGGCCTTACCTGCTGTACTATCTCTCCAGCCCCTATTGTTATTGATTTTTAATTTAGATACCATGATTTACAAAATTGTTTACAAGTGGGTTTCAAGCATATAGAGTTTCCACCTCCAATTCCACCATCCTTCCACCAATAACCCTGAATCTCCTACTATTTTCCAATCTGACTTCTTGGCAGACATATTTCATTTTATTTTATTTTATTTTATTTTTTTAATAAATTTTTATTGTGACCAAAGTACAATATAAATCTTTCACTGCATCTTTTTTTTTTGTTTGTTTTTGGTTTTTGGGCCACACCCGGCCGTGCTCAGGGGTTACTCCTGGCTGTCTGCTCAGAAATAGCTCCTGGCAGGCACGGGGGACCATATGGGACACCGGGATTCGAACCAACCACCTTTGGTCCTGGATCGGCTGCTTGCAAGGCAAACACCACTGTGCTATCTCTCCAGGCCCACACTGCATCATTTATGGTACACAGTGACAATGAATGAGGGCCATTCCCACCACCAGTGCTGTCCTCCCTCCACCCCTGTTCCCAGCATGTATCCCATATCTCCCTCCTTTACCCCCCAGAATACTAGTGCAACTGGTCTCCACTTTACAGCTTGCTGTAGATTGAGCATCCATTCCTCCAGCAGACACATTTTAAAGTTTAATTGTTGTGTAGTTTTGGTTCCTATGCTTTCAGCAGTGTTGACTCTAGTCAGATGAGTTTAGACATATGCAGAGACCTCACTTCTACACCGCTGAAAAACCCAACGCCCCTGACCTTTGTACCGATGTTTCCTACCTATTGCTCACACCTTCCTTTTCTCTCCTTCCTAGGCATTTTTCTTTTTGTAATCTAGAGACAATCTTTGCTTGTTTGTTTGTGGGGCCACACTCAGCAGTGCTCAGGGTTTACTCCTGACTTTACATTTAGGGATAACTTTTGATGGGCTTGGGAGACCATATGGGGTGCCAGGGATAGAACCTGGGTCAGCTGCATGCAGAGCAATCATTCTTTTTTTGTTTTTTGTTTCTGTTTTTGGGTCACACCTGACAGTGCTCAGGGTTCCTTCTGGCTCTACGCTCAGAAATTGCTCCTGGCAGGCTCCAGAGACCATATGGGATGCTGGGATTCGAACCACCATCCTTCTGCATGCAAGGCAAATGCCTTACCTCCATGCTATATCCGGCCCCTGCAGAGCAAGCATTCTACCAGCTGTAATCAGACCCCCATCTCAGGCTCCCTTCTATCTTTTACATAGTTTTTTTTTTTTAGCATGAGGTATTTTCTTTTTATTCATTTTAATTTAATCACCACATTATTTATGTACTTACATACAAATACATTGAACTAAGTACTGGGGTTGAAGAGGTGACTTCACAGAGTTTGTTATTTTCAGAGGGAAATGAATAAATGCAATTTCAAGTAACTACAATGGTGAGAAATTATGCCATTAAGTCAAGTACTAAGTAAATGAATATAAGAGGTAAGATGTTTGCTTTGCACGTGTCTGACCCCAATTCGAATCACTGTGGTCCCACATATGGTTCCACAAACACTTCAAGGAGTGAACCCTGAGCGCAGAGCCAGGAGAATCCTGACCACAACCCGGAGTGATCAAAGACCAAAAAAGAATTACATTTTATTTATTAAAATTATTTTGGGGGCCGGAGAGATAGCATGAAGGTAGGGTGTTTGTCTTGCATGCAGAAGGACAATGCTTCAAATTCGGCATCCCATATGGTCCCCTGAGCCTGCCAGGAGCAATTTCTGAGCGTAGAGCCAGGAGTAACCCCTGAGTGCTGCTGGGTGTGACCCAAAAAAAAAAAACAAACAAAAAAAGTTATTTTGGGTTTTGGAATACATCTGGTGGTGCTCAGGGCTTACTCCTGATTCTGATCAGGGCTCACACTCTTGGTGGGGCTTGGAGGACAATATGGGATGCCAGGTATTGAACTCAGCTTATGCGATATTACCACCTGAAATATTATTACTCCAGCTCATCCAAAAGTTCAAAATTTTTTTATTTTTGAACCACATCCATAGATGTTCAGGGGTTACTCTGGGCTCTGCACTCAGCAATAATTCCTGGTGGTTCATGAGGAATTTCAGGTCCCTGTTCAGGCACCATTTACAATGGCCAAAGCTGTCAGGGCTGCAGGGCTGCAGGCTGTAGAGGTCCAAGGCTGCAAAGGCCCAAGTTGCACCACTGCTGGATGGGGCCTCATACGCACCCAGGGATGCCAACATGTAGTAACCATCTGCCCAGGACTGAAAGAGAAAAGAGAAGTAGAAATCAAGTATACCTATTTTGGGGGAGAGGGGTGTCACGCCCAGCAGCGTTCAGGGGTTCCTCCTGGCTCTGTGCTCAGAAATCCGCTCCTGGCAGGCTCGGGGGACCATATGGGATGCCGGGATTTGAACCTCTGTCCTTCTGTGTCTAAGGCAAATGCTTTATTGCTGTGCTATCTCTCAGGCCCCCCAAGTATACTTTTTATTCCTTTTTATTCCTCCTGGAGTCTGAGGCCTGCCATTGCTGCCCAGCGGTTTCTTTTTCTTTTTTTCTTTTTTTTTTTTTGGTTTCTGGGTCACACCTGGCTGTACTCAGGGGTTACTCCTGGCTCTACGCTCAGAAATCTCTCCTGACAAAAAAAAAAAAAAAATCTCTCCTGGCAGACTCAGGGGACCATATGGGATGCTGGGATTCGAACCACCAACTTTCTGCATGCAAAGCAAACACTTTACCTCCATACTATCTCTCCGGCCCCTTTGTTTTTTGTTGTTGTTGTTGTTGTTGTTTTTGGGGGTCACACCTGGCAGTGCTCAGGGGTGCCCAGTGATTTCTGAAAGAGGAGAGATAGATGGAAATTCATTGGCCAGAGGTGAAGGTGGCGCTAGAGGTAAGTGCTAGTGTAGGACGGACCACGGTTCGATCCCCCGGCGTCCCATATGGTCCCCCCAAGCCAGGAATGATTTCTGAGTGCATAGTCAGGAGTAACCCCCGAGCATCAAACAGGTGTGGCCCAAAAACAAAAAAAAAAAAGGAGAAAGGAATAAATACAAAGCAGGAAGCATCTCTCTGATGCTTTATCTCTGCCCCTGTTCCCCACCGCTAGCCAGCAGGAGCTGCTCTAGTCGCTATCCTGGGCCCCCCTTCCACCTGTCCAAGTTTTTTCTTTTATACCCAGCATACAGGGGGCATGTCCAAGGGGTGTGTCCAGGTTCAACTGTCATTAAAGTGGGGTTATCCAAAAGGCGTGTCCAAGTCCAGCTGCCAGGGATTGAACCTGTGTCAGCCATGTACAAGGTAAAAACTCCCTACCTGCTATATTACCACACTGTTTCCCAAAAAAATTGAAATTTAAATTACCTTTTATGATCAGAAGATGACAATACAGGGGCCAGAGCGGTGGCGCAAGCAGTAAAACATCTGCCTAGCCTAGGAAGGACTGCGGTTCAATCCCTCAGTGTCCCATATGGTCCCCCAAGCCAGGAGTGATTTCTGAGTGCATAGACAGGAGTAACCCCTGAGTGTCACCGGGTGTGACCCCAAAACAAAACAAAACAAAAAGATGATAATACATATAAATATTGTGGGAATAATTGAATATGATTCTGAATATGTATGTATGTATGTATGTATGAGAAGATAACTGAAGGCTACTCAGAACTTTAATCTTTTTTTTTTTTTTTTTGTGGTTTTTGGGTCACACCCGGCAATGCTCAGGGGTTTTTCCTGGCTCCGTGCTCAGAAATTGCTCCTGGCATGCATGGGGGACCATATGGGAGGCCGGGATTTGAACCGATGACCTTCTGCATGAAAGGTAAAATGCCTTACCTCCATGCTATCTCTCTGGCCCCCAGAACTTTAATCTTAAGCTATGTCACATTACTAGGAGAAGACAAAGGTATTCATGAATTCATCATAGCAGATAAGATAAGAAGAGAGCATTGATAGGCTCATGTAAAATCCTATTTATATTTAATGATAGTAGAGATATCCTGGCCTTCCTTCCTTCCTTCCTTCCTTCCTTCCTTCCTTCCTTCCTTCCTTCCTTCCTTCCTTCCTTCCTTCCTTCCTTCCTTCCTTCCTTCTTCCTTTCTTTCTTTCTCTCTTTCTCATCTCTTTCTCTCTTTCTTTTTCTTTTTTTTTTTGGTTTTTGGGCCCACACCCGGCGGTGCTCAGGGGTTACTCCTGGCTCCATGCTCAGAAATTGCTCCTGGCAGCACAGGGGACCATATGGGACGCCGGGATTCAAACCGATGACCTTCTGCATGAACTGCAAATGCCTTACTTCCATGCTATCTCATCCAGCCCCATCTTTTTAATTTTCTTTTTTTTTTTGGTTTTGGGTCCACACCCAGCGTGCTCAGGGGTTACTCCTGGCTGTCTGCTCAGAAATAGCTCCTGGCAGGCACGGGGGACCACATGGGACACCGGGATTCGAACCAACCAACCTTGGTCCTGATTGGCTGCTTGCAAGGGCAAACGCCACTGTGCTATCTCATCCGGGCCCTCTCTCTCTCTCTCTCCCTCTCTCTCTCCCTGCCTCTCTCTCTCTCTCAATCTCTCCTCTCTCTCTCTCTCTCTCTCTCATCTCTCTCTCTCATCTCATCCTCTCTCTCTCTCTCATCTCTCATCTCTCTCTCTCTCTCTCTTTCTTTTTTGGGTGACACCCAGAAGTGCTCAGGAGTTACTCCTGGCTCCATGCTCAGAAATCCCTCCTGGCAGGCATTGGGGACCATATGGATGCCAGGATTTGAACCAATGATCTTCTGCATGAAAGGCAAATGCCTTACCTCCATGCTATCTCTCCGGCCCCACTTTTTTCTTTTTCTTTCTTTTTTTTTTTTTTTGTGGGTTTTTTTTTTTTTTGAGTCACACCCAGCAGTGCTCAGGGGTTACTCCTGGCTCCATGCTCAGAAATTGCTCCTGGCAGGCATGGGGACCATATGGGACGCTGGGATTCGAACTGATGACCTTCTGCATGAAAGGCAAACGCCTTACCTCCATGCTATCTCTCCAGCCCCATTTCTTTCTTTTTTTTTTTTTTTTTACTATATTTAACCACTAAGTTTATGGTGGCTAGAGAGATAGCACAGTGGGTAGGGCAATTTGCCTTGCATGCAGTCAACACAGGATGGGACAATGGGTTGGTTCCTGCATCCCATAATGGTCCGCCAATCCTGCCAGGAGTGATTTCTGAATGCAAAGCTAGAAATAATCCCTGATGCCCCCTGGTGTGACCCCCCCCATAAAAAAAAACAAATAAAAAATCCACACTGGTTTACAGAATTGTTTTTTTTTTTTTTTGCTTTTTTTTTTTTATTTTTGGGCCACACCCAGTAATGTGTCAGGGGTTACTCCTGGCTATGTGCTCAGAAGTTGCTCCTGGCTTGGGGGGACCATATGGGACACCAGGGGATCGAACCGCAGTCCCGTCCAAGGCTAACGCAGGCAAGGCAGGTGCACCTTACCTTTAGCGCCACCACCCGGGACCCCAGGTTTTACAGAATTTGTTAATGATACAGTTGTTTGGGGGCCGGAGAGATAGCATGGGAGGTAGGGTGTTTACCTAGCATGTGGAAGAATGGTGGTTTCAAATCCCAGCAATCCCAATATGGTCCCCGAGCGTGCCAGAAGCGGATTTCTGAGTGTTAGAGCAAGGAGTAACCCCTGAGTTGCTGCCGGTGTTTACCCAAAAACAAACAAACAAAAAAAATATATAGGGGGGCCGAGAGGATAGCATGTAGGTAAGGCATTTGCCTTTCATGCAGAAGGTCATCGGTTCGAATCCCGGCGTCCCATATGGTTCCCCCCGTGCCGCCAGGAGCAATTTCTGAGCATGGAGCCAGGAATAACCCCTGAGCACTGTGCCGGGTGGTGACCCAAAAACCACACAAAAAAAAATATATAGTTGTTTAGGACATTCAATGGTTCCAACAAACCAAATTGCACCACCTGTTTGATCTCCCCCTCCACCATTGTTTCCCAGTTTTCTACCCACTCCCAAGCATGCCCTCTTGACTGGCACAAGATTATTTTATATTGCTTGTCTAACAAAATTGAATTATCCAAAAATATTTCAGGGGCTTGAGGGATAGTAAAGTTTGATCCCTGGCATCCCATATGGTTCCCTGAGCCTGCCAGATGCAGAGTTCAGGAGTAACCCTAGAGTGCCAACCAAGTGGGGGCAAGCGCCACCAAGCGGCCCCCCCCCCAAAAAAAAAAAACCTTGTGGAAATCGTTGTATCTCACAATGAGGTTATTAAAGTCATTTTCTGAAGATTTACTGAGGCTGTTTGCTGCTAGGGACTTCTGTGTTAAATGTTTTCATTTATTGAGCTTAATGGGCTTCTATGATACTTTCCCATCTCTAATTTGCTATGCTCCTACTGAACTGTCAGTATTGTGTTTTTGTTGTTGTTGTTGGTTTTGGGGCCACACACAGTGATACTTAGGGGTTACTCCTGGCTATGTGCCTCAGAAATTGCTCTTCGACTTGGAGGACCATATGGGATGCAGAGGATCGAACCGAGGTTTGTCCTTGGGTCAGTTGCATACAAGGCGAGCACTCAATCGCTGCACTATTGCTCCAGCCCCAATATTGTGGTATTATGGGGTGTCATATGGCTGCATATGTGATGAGCAGTGCAGGAACTCCAGGATCTGTGAACTGGGACGATCATCAGCCTGCTCCCTTTTCTAGAGGGCCCCAGAATTTTCAGCCTGAATACTAGTGTGTCATGTGTTTCATCACCTTGACTTGGCATCTCTTCAGAGATTAGCTGTGGGTTTGTTTTTTGGTTTTTGTTTTGTTTAGGTTTGGTTTTTGGTTTTTGGGTCATACCCGGTGGTGTACAAGGATTACTCCTGGCTCTGTGCTCAGAAATTGTCCTGGCAGGCTCCAGCTCCCAGAGATTAGTTGTGAAGCAGTTAAACTGGGTTGTTTTTTTGGCAGTGCCTATTGGGTGTGGATACAGCTGCCAGGACTTCAGTAGGGCAGGAACTTGGCCAACTGCCCTCCTAGGATGTCCTAGAGTTTTTAGCCGCAAAGCCAGTATACCCATGGGCCACACCCGATTACACTCAGGGGTTACTCCTGGATATTCACTCAGAAATCACTCCTGGCTTGGGGATGCCGGGGGATTGAACCGTAATTCATCCTAGGTTAGCTGCATGCAAGGCAAACACCCTACTGCTTACGTCACTGCTCCGGCCCCTGGCTTTGTATCACTTCTAAGATTAATATTGAAGCTGTGAAGCTGGGCCATTTACATGGCAGCAGTTGTGGGATATGCAACATCTTTTTCTATTTTAAAATAACTATTAAAATAAATACAAGGGTAGGAGTCCTTGATAGCAAGTTTGCCACAAATAATGGCAGAGTAGAGTTAGGGCAGAGAAGGGCCTGTTGTGACAATAATAGTTGGGAATGATCACTCTGGATAAGAACTGTGGTTGAGCTTGGGAAAGCAGTGAGGCTCTCACCAAGGGAGAGCAGTGAAGGCCTCCATAAGACTTTGCCAGGCCCCCGAAAGGAGCCTTCACAGGCAATGATGCAGGAGAGGCCACCCCTGATGGATAGATGAGCATTTATCAGCACAAGCTGGCCTTCCAAAAGCAGAGCCCGCACCCTGCTTTCCTCTCAGCCACTAAACAATAAATATACACAAACAGCACCTGATGGTCTTAAGACCAGTAACAATCTTCACTTTCCTTTGTTTAAACTTTCTGTGGTAGGCGATCCTTTGAACCTCACTGGCTGAGCACATGTATAACTACAGCAAGCAAACAGGAGGCTTTAGTTCTCGTGATTCCATGTACCCATCGCCTGTCATCTGTCTTCCTGTGCCACCCTGATTGGAACTCACCAGGGGCTCATGAACACTGGCCACAAAGAATGTATGCTGAAGGGGCCGGAGAGATAGCATGGAGGTAAGGCGTTTGCCTCTCATGCAGGAGGTCATCGGTTCGAATCCCGGCGTCCCATATATGGTCCTCCCGTGCCTGCCAGGAGCAACTTCTGAGCCTGGAGCCAGGAATAACCCCTGAGCACTGCCGGGTGTGACCCAAAAACCACAAAAAAAAAAAAAAAAAAAAAAAAAAAAAAAAAAAAAAAAAAAAAAAAAAGAATGTATGCTGAAAGGAAGTAAATTGATATGCATGATATCCCTATTCAGTAATAGTATTGCAAACTGGGGTGGGGGGGGAGAGAGAGAAAAAGAGAGAGACAGAGACAGAGACAGACAGAGAGAGAGAGAGACAGAGAGAGAACCCTGAGCATTGAGCACCATTAGGTGTGGCCCAAAAACCAAAAAAAAAAAAAAAGGTAACCAATAATGATTGCAACTATTGCTAACTCTATCTGGTTGTCACTAGCCTAGCCTCATGCCACTGTCTCTGTCTCTATTTTTTTTTTTTTTTTTTTTTGGTTTTTGGACAATACCTGGTGATGCTCAGGAGTTACTCTTGGCTATGTGCTCAGATATCTCTCCTGGCTTGGGGGATCATATGAGACGCCAGGAAATCAAACCACGGTCTGTCCTAGGCTAGCGCAGGCAAGGCAGACGCCTTACCACTTGTGCCTCTGCTCCAGCCCCTCACTGTCTCTATTTCAGAGGACAAAACTCTCTGGGTCTGAACAAGTCTAGCAATGAGGTTGCTTGTACTGGTGAGTGGGGTCCTATGGGAGGCTTCCTCATGGTAGAGATGAGAGGACAGCAGGGAGTGTATTGATCAAAGCTCCCTATCTATCCTGTTTGTTTGTTTGTTTGTTTTTTGGTTTTTGGGCCACACCCGGCGATGCTCAGGAGTTACTCCTGGCTGTCTGCTCAGAAATAGCTCCTGGCAGGCACGGGGGACCATATGGGACACTGGGATTCAAACCAACTACCTGGATCGGCTGCTTGCAAGTCAAATGCCGCTGTGCTATCTCTCTGGGCCCCCTTTTTGTTTGTTTTAGGAGCACACTTGGTGGTACTCTGAGGTTACTCATGGCTCTACACTCAGAAATCACTCCTGAGAGGCTCGGGAGACCAAATGGGATGTCAGGGATCAAACTCAGGTTAGTTGCATGCGAGGTGAATGAATGCCCTACTCACTGTGCTATTGCTCCAGCCCCACCAATCTGTCTTGACAGTACTATGAAAGAAGGTGCTCACTGCATTGCCTCATCACTCTCTAAAATAATTTATAAGTGTCTCTGTTCCCACTCCAAGAGAACAAGCGGATATCATACAATCCCTTGAGTAATATAGGTTTGTGTTAACTATGACCAGACAAATGAATTGCAAAACATAAACACAACATGATAATATAATGTGGAAAGTTCTTTTTGGGTCACACCCAATGGTGCTCAGGAGTTACTCCTGGCTCTGTGCTTAGAAATTGCTTCTGGCGGGCCCAGAGAGATAGCAGAGCGGCGTTTGCCTTGCAAGCAGCCGATCCAGGGCCAAAAGTGGTTGGTTCGAATCCCAGTGTCCCATATGGTCCCCCCGTGCCTGCCAGGAGCTATTTCTGAGCAGACAGCCAGGAGTAACCCCTGAGCACTGCTGGGTGTGGCCCAAAAACCAAAAAAAAAAAAAAAAAAAAAAAGAAATTGCTTCTGGCAGGCTCGGGGGAACATATGGAATACTGGGAATCAAAACGGAGTCCGTGGGGTTGACTGCATGCAAGAAAATGCCCTACTGTTGTGCTCTCTCTCCGGCCCCTGGAAAATTATTTTTTATTCATTTGAGGTTAGTGATTAATAAACCATGTATAGGGGTCAGTGTTGTAGTACAGTGCAGGGGCACCTGTCTTGCACATAGCTGACCCAGATTTGATATCCAGCATCACATATGGTCCCCAAACAGTGCCAAGAATGGTTCCTGAGTGCAGAGTCAGGAAAAACTCCTGAGTATTTCTCTTTGGTAGCTGTGAGGAAATTAGATTCCAGAACACAATTACTGTAGGAATTTGGGTTAAGGTTGATCTTTTGCTTAACCCTCCAAGAAACACTCTACCTTCCATCTTCTGTGCTCTAGGAACTCTCTTCATCTGACTGATGACCCGGATTCTATACCATTTGGCTGCAGTTGATTTTAGTCACTGAGGAACATGGTGGAGCAATGGGGAGCAAAGTGGAGCAAGGCGTTGGCCGTGAGAACAAGTTGTTCTGGTTCCCAGTCTGTGGAGTGCTGTGGCACTGGGTCATGTAACTGTGCTCCTGTAGTCTCCTCTCCCCATTCTTCAGTTTATTAGTATAATTGTTCCTTTATTCAACTTTTCTAAAGTTTCCTAATTTGGGAGTGCTGAATGTAGTGGAAAGAGCAAAGGATATGCTGTAGGTGGATACCCCGGGCCTAAGGATTGGGGGAATGTTCTGGGTCATACTCAGCTGTGCTCAAGGTTTACTCCTGGCTCTGTGCCTGGGGAGGGCGTTTGCCTTGCAAGCAGTCAAACAGTGGTTCGAATCCCGGCATCCCATATGGTCTCCATGCCTGCCAGGAGTAATTTCTGAACACAGAGCCAGGAGTAACCCTAAGCACCGCCAGGTATAACCCAAAGAAACCAAAAAAAAAAAAAAAAAAAAGGGGCCGGAGAGATAGCATGGAGGTAAGGAGTTTGCCTTTCATGCAGGAGGTCATCGGTTCGAATCCCAGCATCCCATATGGTCCCCAATGCATGCCAGGAGCAATTTCTGAGCCTGGAGCCACGAATAACCCCTGAGCACTGCTGGGTATGACCCAAAAACCAAAAAAAAAAAAAAAAAAAAAAAAAAAAAGAAGCCTTGTGAGAAAATTAAGTTAAGTATTTTGTGAAATTAGGTTGATTTTAAAGTTTACTTAATATGCTAATGTATAAGGAAAGTCAAGAAAATTTTGAAAGTAATGTTGAAGAGGAATAGTCCCCTATAGCTACCAAAACAGTATTTAAAGCACCATAATAAAAGCATTTCAGAATGCTAAACCTCCCAGAAAGCCAGTGATGTGATTCAGTGGTAGAGTACAGCCTCACATGTGTGAGACCCTAGGTTTGATCTCCAGTATAGAAGCACTCCGCCAAGCCAGCTCCCAAGCAATCAACATCTAGGAGCAGAGTGATAGTGCTACAAGTAGCACAAAGTGCTTGGCTTGCACAAACTGCCCTGTGATAAACAAGTTAACAGTGTGTACGGGGCCAGAGAGATAGCATGGAGGTAAGGCATTTGCCTTGCATGCAGAAGGATGGTGGTTCAAATCCCGGCATCCCATATGGTCCCTGTTCCTGCCAGGAGCAATTTCTGAGCATAGATCCAGGAGTAGCCCCTGAGCGCTACCAGGTGTGATCCAAAAACCAAAAAAAAAAAAAAGAAAAAGAAAGAAAGAAAGAAGAAAGAAAGAAAGAAAGAAAGAAAGAAAGAAAGAAAGAAAGAAAGAAAGAAAGAAAGAAAGAAAGAAAGAAAGAAAGAAAAGAAAGAAAGAAAGAAAAAGAAAGAAAGAAAGAGGAAGGAGGGAGGGAGGGAGGGAGGGAGGGAGGGAGGGAGGAAGGGAGGAAGGGAGGAAGGAAGGAAGGAAGGAAAGAAGGAAAGAAAGAAAGAAAGAAAGAAAGAAAGAAAGAAAGAAAGAAAGAAAGAAAGAAAGAAAGAAAGAAAGAAAGAAAGAAAGAAAGAAAGAAAGAAAGAAAGAAAGAAAGAAAGAAAGAAAGAAAGAAAGAAAGAAAGAAAGAAAGAGAAAGATAGTTTAGTAAACTCTTGTTGTTAGGGGCCAGAGAGATAGAACAGCAGTAGGGCATTTGCCTTGCATGCAGGGCTGACGGTGGTTCGAATCCTGGCATCCTATATGGTCCCCTGTGCCTGTCAGGAGCGATTTCTGAGCACAGAGCCAGGAGTAACCCCTGAGCGCCACTGGTTGTGACCTCAAAACCAAAAAATAAATAACTAAATAAAGACTTCAAGATTGAGATTAAGTACAGAGGTGGGCTGGATGTTTTGAGTGCAGGAGGCCTGGATTCCACTGCACTGGATGGTCCCCTGAATACAAAGCCAGGGGTAGCCCCTAATTACCACCAGGCATGGCCCCAAATCAAAACAAAAGGAACAAAACAAAAATCAGAGGACTATGCGGTGCTAGTATGCATGTAAAATGTGTTCAGCACTTAAATATCTCTCTGGTCCCTTAAGCAAGAGGTTTTTGTTTGTTTGTTTTTGTTTGTTTTCGGGTCACACCCGGCAGTGCTCAGGGGTTACTACTGACTCTGCTCAGAAATCGATCCTGTCAGGCTTGGAAGACCATATGGGATGCCAGGATTCGAACCACCGTTGATCCTGGGTTGGCTGCTTGCAAGGCAAATGCCTTACTGCTTGTGCCACCACTCTGGCCTCAGGATCTCTGCTTTTTTATTTTTTGTTTTTGTTTTTTGTGTCATACCCAGTGGCGCTCAGAGGTTACTCCTGGCTCTTCTCTCAGAAATTGTTCCTGGCAGGTTCACATGGGATGTCAGGAATCTAACCTAGGTCTGTCCTGTGTTGATCACGTGTAAGGCAAATGTCCTACTGCTGTGCTATCTCTTTGGCCCCACATGAAGGATCTCTGGCATCCCCCCACATACCTAGTGCTAGCCATGCAGTATTTCCGCTTGGGGTCCCTGACACCTGAAAAAAAAAACTGCAGTTTTATTTTCTTTTTCTTTTTTTTGTTTTTGGGCCACACCTGGTGATGCTCAGAGGTTACTCCTTGCCTATGTGCTCAGAAATCGCCCCTGGTTTGGGGGACCATATGGGACGCCAGGGGATCTAACCATAGTCCATCCTAGGTTAGAGCATACAAGGCAATTGCCTTACCACCTATGCTACTGCTCCAGTCCCAAAACTGCAGTTTCTGACACAGTCTTGTGAATGCTGCAACTAAAGTGTGCAGCCACTGGTAAATAACACAACCAGTCATGTACCTTCCTGTCATTGTCATCGAAAGAAAATAATAAAGAGCATCGGAGGGGAAAATACAAAGCATAGATATAAATAGAGACATTCCACTCTCAAGTATATATAAAATATTGGATATATTGAGTATATACAAAAATGTTTATAATACAAAATATATACAAAATAATTGGGTTTTGAGGTGGTTTCTGTCCATCCTGGTAGAGCAACAACAACCCATGCCCAATAATCATGATCAAAGAAACAAACGTGGTATTTGCACACAGTGCAATGCTATTTGGCCTTAGAAAAGGTCTCTGGGCTGGTGATATAGCAGAGTATTGCATACCTGCCTTGAGCTCTTTGTCCTTGGATTCTATTCCTACACTGAAAACCATGAGAGAAAGGAAGGGTATTCTGACATGTATTATAACATGAATGAAATTAAAGTATAGCATGACACATGAAATGGCCCAGAGGACATTGTGATATGTCCTAGAGATAGAATCAGGAACATAATGGTGGTTTTTAGGGGCTGGAGGATGGAATTTATTATTTGTTGGATACAGAATTATAGTTTCTCAAGATGAAAAGATAACATCTGGAGATGAGTGGTGAGATAGTTTCAACAGGAGGAAAGTGCTTATACCATTGACCTTTACCTTTGAAGAAAACCAGCATTTATAGCTACAAGAACAGTAAAATATATATACAAGCAAGACAAACACTCTACTTACAGTTCTATATCTCTAGACCCTCTAATATTTTTCTTTTCTTTTTTTTTTTTTTATTTTCCACACCCAATGGTGTTCACACAAAGCCCCATTTTTTTTTCTTTTGGTTTTTGGGCCACATCTGGTGGCTCTCGGGTTACTCCTGGCTCTGAGCTCAGAAATCGCTCCTGGCTTTGGGGACCATATGGCATGCTGGGGATTGGTCCTAGGCTAGCATGTGCAAGATAGATGTCTTACTAGTTGCGCCAACATTCTGGCCTCAAGCCCAATTTTTTTTTTTCGGGCTACACCCGTTTGATGCTCAGGGGTTACTCCTGGTTAAGCGCTCAGAAATTGCCCCTGGCTTGGGGGGGCCATATGGGACGCTGGGGGATCGAACCTCGGTCCATCCTTGGCTAGCGCTTGCAAGGCAGACACCTTACCTCTAGCGCCACCTCGCCGGCCCCTCAAGCCCAATTTTTTTTTTTTGGGCCACACCCGGTAACGCTCAGGGGTTACTCCTGGCTATGTGCTCAGAAGTTGCTCCTGGCTTGGGGGACCATATGGGACACCGGGGGATCGAACCGCGGTCCGTCCAAGGTTAGCGCAGGCAAGGCAGGCACCTTACCTTTAGCGCCACCGCCCGGCCCCTCAAGCCCAATTTTTTAAAACAGGTTTCCTTCTAATACCCTTTTGCTATTGTGTATGCTTCCTCAATGCAATCAATAGCTAGCTCAAGTTACTCAAATTTAAGTATATTCCTGGCTGGTTGACAAAGATAAAACTGCACAGACAACACAGGATTTCCAGTGTATCTGTTTCCTCTTTCTTCCTTAGCCTGTCTCAAATGTATGTGTGTGTGTGGGTGGTGGTATTGGGTAGAGTTGAAACTCAGGACTCCACACCTGCAAGGCAAGTGCTCTACCATTGAACTACATTCCTGAACCTGCTTTAAATATTGGAAAAAGAACCCAAAGAGTGGGTATGGTGCTTGCCTTGCATACAGCTAACCTGGGTTCAATTCCTAGCATCTGTGGCTGGAGAGATAGCATGGAGGTGAGGTGTTTGCCTTGCATGCAGAAGGACGGTGGTTTGAATCCCGGCATCTCATATGGTCCCCCGAGTCTCCCAGGGACAATTTCTTTTTTTGGGGGGTTGGGTCACACCCGGCAGCGCTCAGGAGTTATTCCTGGTTCTATGCTCAGAAATCACTCCTGGCAGGTTCAGGGGATCATATGGGATGCCGGAATTCAAACCACCGTCCTACATGCAAGGCAAACACCTTACCTCCATGCTATCTCTCAGGCCCCCCAGGGGTGATTTCTGAGCATAGAGCCAGGAGTAACCCCTGAGCGCTGCCGAGTGTGACCCCCCCCAAAAAAAAAGACAAAAACAAATCAATTCATAGCATTCATGTTGTCCTCTGAGAACTGCCAGAGGTAATTCCTGAGATAGCATGGAGGTAGGGTATTTGTCTTGCATGCAGAAGGATGGTATTTCGAATCCTGGCATTCCATATGGTCCCCTGAGCCTGCCAGGAGTGATTTCTGAGCATAGAGCCAGGAATAATTCCTGAGCGCTGCCAGGTATGACCCAAAAACCAAAAACCAAAAAAAAAAAAAAAAGATTAACCCTGAGCATCACCAGTTGTGGGCCACCCATATTATATATATATATATATATGTGTGTGTGTGTATATATATGTATATATATGTGTGTATGTATATGTATATTAGAACATGATGTGTTTTGTCTCTTCTCTGGCATCGGCTGCTTCCTCTCTTTCCCTCTCATTCAGAACTTATTCATGTCCTGGCATGGGTGTTTTTGTTTTCATTCACATCCTTTTTTGAAGGAGCTCCACAGAGCTTCTAGATGCTACTAGGGCTATCTGTAGTAGTGCTCAGGAGGCCATATGGGGCCATGGATGGGGGCCAAGTCTATGCATGAGAGACTATAGTTCAACCCTGAGCCATCACCCTATCCACTTGTTTTCCTTCATATTGAAGTCTTTTCCTTGTCACAAGGAACAGAGTGCAGTTAAGGCAGAGAAGGGACCACTATGACAATGATAGTGGGAAATGATCGCTCTGAACAAGAAGTGGGTGCTGAAAGAAGGAAAACTGATATCCATTGTATCCCTTTAATAATAATATTGCAAGCCACAGTGTCAAAAAAAAGAAAGAGAGAGATAGAAAAAGTTAGAGAGAAAGGGAGAGAAGAAAAATGCCTGCCATAGAAGTAGGCATGAGTAGGGGGAGAGAGGGAGGGTAGAAGGGAAATTGGGGACATTGGTGGCAGGAAATGTGCACTGGTGAAAGAAAGGATGGGTGTTGGACATTGACTGAAACTCAATATGTTTGTTACTCTGAACCTTATAGTGATTCAATTAAAATTTTTATTTAAAAATAAATAGAAGGGCCAGAGAGATAGCATGGAGATAAGACGCTTGCCTTTCATGAAGAAGGACGGTGGTTTGAATCCCTGCATTCCATATGGTCCCCTGTGACTGCCAGGGGCGATTTCTATCATAGAGACAGGAGTAACCCCTGAGTACTGCCGGGTGTGACCCCAAAACCCCCCAAAATAAAAATAAATAGAATGTGGGGCCAGAGAGATAGCATGGAGGTAAGGCACTTGCCTTTCATGTAGAAGGACGGTAATTCGAATCCCAGCATCCCATATGGTCCCCCGAGCCTGCCAGGAGCGATTTTGGCATAGAGCCAGGAGTAACCCCTGAGCGCTACTGGGTGTGACCCCCCCCCCAAAAAAAAAAAGAATGGGGCAGAAGAGATAGCATAGCAGTAAGGCATTTGCCTTGTACACAGCTAATCCAGGACAGACAGTAGTTCGAATCTCAGCATCCCATATGGTCCCTTGAGCTAGCAAGGAGCAATTTCTGAGTGTAGAGCCAGGAGTAACCCCTGAGCATTTCTGGGTATGACCCCCCCCAAAAAAAAACCAAAATAAATAGAATGGAGTGAGGAGGGGGACAGACAGACAGACAGATACACACACACAACACACACACACACACACACACACACACACACACACACACTTTTTCTTTTTATTCCCCAAATCATCTGTTTTCCTAGAGCTTGCCAAAAATCTCTCTGGAATCTTCTCTGTTAGAAACAAGGACAAGGGCCCGGAGAGATAGCACAGCGGCGTTTGCCTTGCAAGCAGCCGATCCAGGACCAAAGGTGGTTGGTTCGAATCCCGGTGTCCCATATGGTCCCCCGTGCCTGCCAGGAGCTATTTCTGAGCAGACAGCCAGGAGTAACCCCCGAGCTCCACCAGGTGTGGCCCAAAAACCAAAAAAAAAAAACAAAAAAAACATAAATATATTTTCTAGGGGCTGGAGCAATAGCATAGCAGGTAGTCCTTGCCTTGCACATGGTCAACCCAGCATTCCATATGGTCCCTGAGCCTTCTAGGAGTAACCCCTGAGCACCACTAGGTGTGATCCAAAAAAAAACCCAACCAAATGTATTTTCTAATTTTCTTTGTGATTTCTTTTTTGCCTCATTAGTTATTTAAGTGTGTTGCTTAGGGGCCGGGCGGTGGCGCTCGAGGTAAGGTGCCTGCCTTACCTGCGCTAGCCTAGGAGACGGACCGCGGTTCGATCCCCCGGCGTCCCATATGGTCCCCCAAGCCAGGAGCGACTTCTGAGCGCATAGCCAGGAGTAACCCCTGAGCGTCACCGGGTGTGGCCCAAAAACCAAAAAAAAAAAAAAAAAAAAAAAGTGTGTTGCTTAATTTCCACATATTTGTGATTTTTTGAGTTTTCCTTCTGTATTGGTTTCTAGTTTATTATAGCCAGAAAAAATAGTTCAACTTTAATCTTTTTTAAAAAATTTTTTTGGAGGACCACACATGATGGCACTGAGGAGTTACTTCTGGTTCTGTGCTCAGAAAATACTCCTGGCAGGCTCAGGGGACTATATGGGATGCTGGGGATAGAACCCAGGTCAGCTGCATGCAAGACAAATGCTCTATCTACTGTGCTATCGCTCCAGTCCCTAAAAAATTTATTTTAGTTACATCTAGAGATGTTCAGGGATTACTCCTGGCTCTGCACTCAGGAATTACTCCTGGGATGTTCAAGGGATCATCTGGGGTGCCAGTGCTGAACCTAAGCCAGCTGCATGCAAGGCAAGTGGTGTTCTCTCTCTGACTTCTTGACATCAATTTATAACATTTATTGAGACTTAAAATTTTTGTTAAATTTACTTAAAGAACTACAATTTACAAAGTTATCTATAGTTGATTGCTTTAGGCATATGATATTTTATCACTAACGATAACATTTTTTTAACTTTTGTGGGCTTTTTTTTTGGGGGGGGTGGGCACACCCTGTGATGCTCAGGGATTACTCCTGGCTATGCACTCAGAAATCGCTCCTGGCTTGGGAGACCGTATGGGACTCCGGGTGATCAAACCAGGGTCTGTCCTACATTAGTGTGTGCAAGGCAGATGCCTACCACTTGCACCACTGCTTCGGCCCCATAAATGCTAACATTTTAACACTAATCCCTACAGTATTTTTATTTTATTTATTTTTTGAGGGGGAGTTTGGGCCACATCTGGAGTCATACAGGGGTTACTTCTAGCTCTTCTGTCAGGAATTACTCCTGGCAGGCTTGAGGGACCATATGGGATGTGGAGGGTTGAATGTGGTTTAGCTGCATGCAAGGCAAAGACAAATGTTATACCCACTATGCTATTGCTTCAGTCCCTTATCCCCATTTTTTGATCGAGTTTAAAAAAAGTTGTGGGGTTTTTTTTGTGTTTGTTTTTGTTTTTGGGCCACACCCGGTTGTGCTCAGGGGTTACTCCTGGCTCTATGTTCAGAAATCGCTCCTAGCAGGCTTGGGGGACCATTTAAGAAACTGGGGATCAAACCTGGGTTGACTACTACAAGGCAAATACTCTATCTGCTGTGCTATTTCTCCGGCTCCCAAGACTTTTTAATTTTTTGTTGTTGATCTTTTGAAATACTTTATATATTCTAGCTATCAGCTTTTATCTGATGTGTTAAATATTTTTTTCCTACTCAGCTAACTTTTAGTTTTAGTTCATGTTTCTCTGCTATGCAGAAACTCTTTAATTTTTTTATTTCTGGTTTTTGGGCCACACCCGGTGACGCTCAGGGCTACTCCTCGCTATATGCTCAGAAATCGCTCCTGGCTAGGGGACAATATGGGATGCAGGAGGGTCAAAGTTCGGTTCGTCTAGGTTAGCGCTTGCAAGGCAGATGTCTTACTGCTAATGCCACCACTCTAGAGGCCCTATTTTTCTTTTCTTCTTTCTTCTTCTTTCTTCTTTCTTTCTTCTTTCTTTCTCTTTCTTTCTTTCTTTTTCTTTCTTTCTTTCTTTCTTTCTTTCTTTTTCTTTCTTTCTTTCTTCTTTATTTCTTCTTTCTTTCTTTCTTTCTTTCTTTTTGTTTCTTTGTTTCTTCTTTCTTTCTTTCTTTTTTTCTTTCTTTCTTTCTTTCTTTCTTTCTTTCTTTCTTTCTTTCTTTCTTTCTTTTCTTCTTTCTTTCTTCTTCTTTTCTTTCTTTCTTTCTTTTCTCTCTCTTTCTTTTCTTTCTTTCATTTTTTTTTTGTTTTGGTTTTTGGGCCACACCTGGCGGTGCTCAGGGGTTAGCTCCTGGCAAGCTCAGGGAACCATATGGGACACTGGGATTCGAACCAACCACCTTTGGTCCTGGATCGGCTGCTTGCAAGGCAAACGCCACTGTGCTATCTCTCCGGGCCCTCATTTTCTTTTTTGTGAAACTCTTTAATATAGTCCCATTGTTTATTTTGTTGCCTTTGTTATTGGTAACAGATCATTAATCATACCTTTGAGGTCCAACATTTAAAACATTCTGCCTGGGCCCGGAGAGATAGCACAGCTGCGTTTGCCTTGCAAGCAGCCGATCCAGGACCAAAGGTGGTTGGTTCAAATCCCGGTGTCCCATATGGTCCTCCGTGCCTGCTAGGAGCTATTTCTGAGCAGACAGCCAGGAGTAACCCCTGAGCACCGCCGGGTGTGACCCAAAAACCAAAAAAAAAACAAAAACAACAACAACAAGAACAACAACAAAAACATTCTGCCTATGTTTTCCTCAATGTACTTTATAGTTTCTGAAAGGATTATTGAGAATTTTTTGGACCACTTTTGGTGGTACTCTGAATAAACTATGTGGTGGTGGTATTTGGGATTAAAACTGGGGCTCCTGCATGTCTTTTGTCCCACTTAGAGTCATCTTCTTGGTCCCACTTACTAATGATCTGTACTAGAGAATGCTCTGTATGTAACAGATGAGTATCTATTCTAATGTTGCTGGGTAGACTTTTGTATGTATGTGTCTGTTAAGTGTTCAAATCCTCTATTTTTTTTTTCCTTTTTGGTCTTTGGGGTTTGGGGTTACTCTTGATTCTGCACTTATGAATCACTCCTAGCTGGCTCAGGGAACCATTTGAAGTGCTGGGGATTGAACCTGGGTCAGCTGTGTGCAAGACAAGTGCTCTCGGGGCCGGGCGGTGGCGCTGGAGGTAAGGTGCCTGCCTTGCCTGCGCTAGCCTAGGACGGACCGCGGTTCGATCCCCCAGCATCCCATATGGTCCCCTAAGAAGCCAGGAGCAACTTCTGAGTGCATAGCCAGGAGTAACCCCTGAGCGTCACAGGGTGTGGCCCAAAAACCAAAAAAAAAAAAAAAAAGACAAGTGCTCTGTACTATTCCTCTGGCCCCTGTTCAAGGTCTCTCTGTGTGGAACTTCCATTTTACTGTGATGTCAATGTTGGTTTCATTTTTGCTTACATAGAAACTCATATGGGGGGTTCAAAAAAAAAAAAAAGAAAAGAAACTCGTATGGCTATCTGGGGAGGACACAGGTGCTGTCAGCTAGGCTAGGCTGTGCTTCACCACCTGAGCTATTCCCTCCACCCCTTCCTTGTTCAGTCCATTTTTTTTGGGGGGGGTCACACCAGGAAGCACTCAGGCTCTGTGCTCAAAAATCTGGCAGGCACAGGGAACCATATGGGATGCTGGGATTCAAACCACCACCCTTCTGTGTGCAAGGCAAACACCCTACCACTGTGCTATTTCTCTGGCCCCTTAGTCAGTTTTTTTTTTTTGTTTTTTTTTTTTTTGGCCACACCTGGCAGTGTTCAGGGGTTACTTCTGAGTTTGCGCTCAGAAATTGCTCCTGGCAGGCCTGGAGGACCATACAGGGTGCCTGGGATTGAACCTGGTCTGTCACCTGCAAGGCACATGTTCTACCTGCCATACTCCAAGATGCTCAGGGTTTACTCCTGGCTCTGTGCTCAGGGATAACTTTTGAAAGAGCTTGGGGTAACTCAAGACCATATGGGGTCCTAAGGCTCCAACTAGCATTGAATTCATACTAGGTAAGTACTTTAATCCTTATACTATCACTCCAGCTCACTTTAATCCTTTTATGACTGTTCTTGAGCCTTTCTTGTAGGTCTACTTGCAGTTAACTCCTTCAGCTTTTGTTGTGTTTTTGGAGCAACATCTGGCAATACTCTGGGATTACTCCTGACTCTTGAGTTCAGAGATTCCTTATGTCAGGGCTTGGAAATTGAACTCAGGTCAGCTGCATGCAAGGCAGGTGCCCTACATTCTATATTAGGAATCCTCAAACTTTTAAACAGGGGGACAGCTCACTGTCTCTCAGACTGTTGGGGGACCAGACAATAGTTTAAAAAACTATGAACAAATTCCTATGCACACTTTTTTTTGGGGGGCCATACCCCGTGATGCTCAGGAGTTACTCCTGGCTTTGTGCTCAGAAATCGCTCCTGGCAGGCTCTTGGAACCATATGGGATGCCGGGATTCGAAACATCGTCCTTCTGCATGCAAGGCAAATGCCCTACCTCCATGCTATCCCTCCAGCCCCTATCTGGAACTTTTAATAAGCATTTCAGATTATTTTTGTTTAGTTCTGTGGTTGTTTGAGGCTTGTACCTGGTGATGTTCACGGGACCAGGTGGTTCTAGAGACTACATCATGTACTTCCAGAGTAAAGCATTTGCTTCAGTGTGTAGAGCTATTGCCACAACAGAATCGATACCCAATCTACAATAAGCTAGACACAGAGGGGACCACTTATACTAGGAACACCCGGGGTAAAGGAGGGGGATATTGATGCATGGTGGGAACAGGGGATGAGGGAGGATAACATTGGTGGTGGGAATGCCCCTGATTCAATGTCACTATGTACCTAAAAGATTACTGTGAAAGATTTGTAATCCACTTTGGTCAAAATAAGAATTAAACAAACAAACAGGGGCCGGGCGGTGGCGCTGGAGGTAAGGTGCCTGCCTTACCTGCGCTAGCCTAGGAGACGGACCGCGGTTCGATCCCCCGGCGTCCCATATGGTCCCCCAAGCCAGGAGCGACTTCTGAGCGCATAGCCAGGAGTAACCCCTGAGCGTTACCGGGTGTGGCCCAAAAACCAAAAAAAAAAAAAAAAAAAAAAAAAAAAAAACAAACAAACAAACAAACAAAAAACAAATACCCAAACCAAACCAAGGCACCACAATGCAAAGTTTTTAAAGCAAGCCTGTGTCTGATGGTCTTGAGGAATGCACAGTGCTTTGCATGTTGTGAATGTGATTAGAAGAACAATTTTGTGTGGGTCACAGAACTTCCCAGGGTCCGAAGTGACCCCTGATGTTTATGCTTGCCAACCCAGATGCTAGCGAGGCTATGGAAGATGTGGCAGGAGGCAGGACTCAAAACAGGCCCTAGTGGACATTGGAAGTGGACATGGGATGTTGTCTGCTGCAGTACAGGCCTGTTAGGATGGTTTCTGTTTTCTGTTCCTCCTGTTTTCCTTCCCACAGGTTGCCCTGGCCCTAGCTCCCCACCCCCCTCCAACTCGGCTACTATCCACAGCATTACTCGGAATGGTTATTTTCCCCTCTGAGCCAGAAACATTGCTTGAACTGCACTGTAGTTGGGAGATGGTCTGAGGTTCCTTCTAGCTGGGCATTACTATACTGCTGGACAGAAAACAGTCCCATGGCAAAGAAGAGCGCTGTGACAATGATAGTGGGATAGCAGAGCATTCTGGACAAAAACTGGGTGCTGAAAGGAGTTAAAGTGATATGAAAGATAACCCTTCAATATTATTATTGCAAACCACAGTGTCTAAAAGGAAAATAAAGGGGAAAGGAGATAGAAAGAGAGAGAGAGAGAGAGAGAGAGGAGGAGAGAGAGAAGAAAGAGAGAGAGAGAGAAGAGAAGAGAGAGAGAGAGAGAAGAGAGAAGAGAGAGAGAGAGAGAGAGAAGAAAAACATTTGGGGCTGGAGCGATAGCGCAGCAGTAGGGCATTTGCCTTGCATGTGGCTGACCCAAGACAGACCTGAGTTCGATTCCCAGTGTCCCATATGGTCCCCAAAGTCAGGAGCAATTTCTGAGTGCATAGCCAGGAGTAACCCTGAGCATCATCGTGTGGCCCAAAAACCAAACAAAAAAAAAAAAAGAAAAGAAAAAAGGGCCCGGAGAGATAGCACAGCAGTGTTTGCCTTGCAAGCAGCCAATCCAGGACCTAAAGTGGTTGGTTCGAATCCCGGTGTCCCATAAGGTCTCCCATGCCTGCCAGGAGCTATTTTTGAGCAGACAGCCAGAGTAACCCCTGAGAACCGCCGGGTGTGGCCCAAAAACAAAAAAAAAAAAAAACAAAAAAAAAAAAAAAAAAAAGAAAAGAAAAAGGGACCGGAGAGATAGCATGGAGATAAGGCATTTGCCCTTCATGCAGAAGGTCATTGGTTCGAATCCCGGCGTCCCATATGATCCCCCAAGTCTGCCAGGAGCGATTTCTGAGCGTGGAGCCAGGAGTAACCCCTGAGCACTGCTGGGTGTGACCCCCCCCAAAAGAAAAAAAAAAAAGGAAAGGAAAAAAATGTCTGTCATTGTGGCAGGCAGGTGGGAGGGCAGGAGGGAAATTGGCACTGATAAAGGGTGTTGTACATTTTATGACTGAAACTCAATCATGAACAACTTCATTACTGTGTACCTCATGATGATTTAATTAAAATGTTAATAAAATTAAATAAAATTGCAAAGCACTAAGAAAAAATAAAAATAACCTTTTTTGTTTGTTTTTTGTTTTTGGGTCACACCCAGTGGTGCTCAGGGGTTACTTCAGGCTCTGTACTCAGAAATTGCTCCTGGTAGGCTCGGGGGACCATATGGGATGCCAGATTCGAACCACCATAGGTTCTGGGTCGGCCTCTTGCAAGACAAATGCCCTACCGCTGTGCTATCCCTCCGGCCCCATCCTTTATAAATTCTTAAAACACAACGAAAACAAAAAAGAAAACAGCCCCATGGACAAGAATTAGCAAACTTATCCTGAAGCCATGTAGAATGGAACAAAAAGGAGCTCTTTATTTTTTCTCTAGGCACAAATTTAGGGTACATCCCAGGAAACACTGACTGTCTAGGGCCCTATGCACATCGGGCACCACTCCAGACCATGGAGCTGTCTTTCCAGCCTCTCTGGCCAGTCTCATCCATAGCCAGGTCTCCAGTTTCACCCTCTGCTCTGAGGACTGAGGTGAGGCCCAGATATCACTTGAGGGTTGGCCCCTCCACTCGAGTGTTCCTTCTGGCATACAAAAGACCCAAATTGAAATGGAACTCTCCTTTCATTCCCCACTATTGCCATGGATCCCTCTTCTATTAGCTACTATATTGTGAATGGATGGACTCTCTACACTGTGAACTAACCCAGATCAAAAGCAAAGAGGCAAAGGTGATCCAAGATTGTGCCCAGGAGTCATCCTGACTTCAAGGCTATGCTACCTAGGTAGCCACACAGGGCCTGACCCTAGAAGTGCCCTGTATGGGGCTGGAGAGACATTGCAAGGGGCTTAACATGTGCTTTGCATGCAGAAGACCTGGGTGTGATCCTAGTGCCACCTGGTTTCTCAAGTACTTCTGGGAATGACCCTAGCAGAGGGCTAGGAGTAACCTTGAGAACCACTGACTTTGGCCCAAATACAAAAAATAGGAAACAAAATGCCTAGACTTGTTTTCTCTTTACTTGTGTTTTGTTTTGGCTTTTGGACCATACCAGGTGGTGCTTGGGAGTTGCTCCAGCAGAGCTCAGGAGAGCATGTAGTGCTGGGAATCAAAATGCTGGGTTTCTGCTCATGATTCTGATGACCATGCTGTCATCCAACTCTTCTTTTTTAAAGTATTTTTGGCCCCCTCAGATGCTACTTACTGGGACCATATGATACTAGGGTTCAAACCCTGCTTACAGAGCATGTTCTTCAGCCATTCAGGTCATCTCTCTGGCTCCCCATCTTGAAATTTTACTTGCTTTTGGTGTACCATATTTTCCAGCGTATAAGACGACCCCCTAATTTTGCAGTTACAACATAGGTTTAGGCCTATATTCGCTGTATCAGACAGAACGTTCCTGTGCTGCAACTGTATGTACCATAGTGAGCCAATCACAACAAGCGAAGGTCCAAAGGTTATACTGTAATAGACTTCCTCTCTGACTCTGGCCGATCTGAGCAGGCTTTTGACAGTGTAGATTCGGGTCCAAAACACTGTCTAATTTGTATGCATCAAAAGCCTGCTTGGATCGGCTGAGTTAGAGAGGCGGTCTGAGCAGCCTTGCAGTGATTGGTCCCTTATCATAGGCACCTTTTCTGGCAATTCCCTGGTGGCGTCAGTTAATCTCCCCCACTACAAGAACCAAACAACAACCCATCCTCGGACCCTAGCACTGAACCACCAACACGGTTAGCTGGGTTTTGCCAGAAGTGGCCCCCAGATCTCCTGAATACTGTTTGGGAGCCCCCAAGAAAGAGATTTGGAAACTCTGTGGCCTGACTTTTTTTTGTTTGTTTCGTTTAGCAGCATATTGAAACATTTTTCGGGATATACTCGGCGTATAAGACGACACCCCGATTTTGGTTGAGTTTTTTGTTTCAAAAGTCGTCTTATACGCCGGAAAATATGGTACTTCGTTTTGAGACTACACTCGCAGTGCCCAGGGACTAATTCAGTCAATGCACCAAATATCCTGGTGATATTTGGGGGATTATCCAGTCCTTGGAATCCAGCCTAGGATTTCTGTATTAAATTATCTCTCAGGGCTAGAGAGATAGCATAGTAGTAGGGCATTTGCCTTGCATGCAGCCAAACCAAGACAAACCTGGGTTCGATTTCCGGCATCCCATATGGTCCTCTGAGCCTGCCAGGAGTGATTTCTGAGCACAGAGCCAGGAGTAACCCCTGAGCACTGCCGGGTGTGACCCAAAAACCAAAAAAGAAAAAAAATTAACTCTTGAGTCTTCTATCTAGAAATTATTGTTATCGTTATTGTTGTGGTTTTTTTTTTTTTTTTTTTTTTTTTAGTTGGGAGCCACATCCAACTGTGCTCAGGGGTATTCCTGGCTTTGTGATCCTGTGCTCTGTTCCTGGTGGTGCTCAAGGGACTATATGCAGTGCTGGGGTTGGGTCAGTTTCAAACAAGGATCAGAGGGATTTAGGGCAAGTACCAACACCTGTTGAAAAAAATTTTTTTCGGGCCACACTCATTTGATGCTTAGGGGTTATTCCTGGCTAAGCGCTCAGAAATTGTCCCTGGCTTGGGGGAACCATATGGGACGCCGGATCGAACCGCGGTCCTTCCTTGGCTAGCGCTTGCAAGGCAGACACCTTGCCTCTAGCGCCACCTCGCCGGCCCCTCTTGTTGAAATTTTAATTTTTTTTTTTTTTGGTTTTTGGGCCACATTCAGCAGTGCTCAGGGGTTACTCCTGGCTGTCTGCTCAGAAATAGCTCCTGGCAGGCACAGGGGACCATATGGGACACCGGGATTAGAACCAAACACTTTAGGTCCTGGATCGGCTTATTGCAAGGCAAATGCCGCTGTGCTATCTCTCCAGGACCGAAATTTTAATTTTTAAAGTTTTTATTTTTTGGGGAGGCGGAGAAATAGCACAGTGGTAGAACATTTATTTGCCTTGCACGTGGCCAACCTGGGACAGACCTGGGTTTGATTCCTGGCATCCCACATGGTCCCCCCAAGTCTGCTAAGAACTATTTCTGAGCACAGAGCCAGGAGTAACCCCTGAGAGCCACTGGGTGTGGCTCAAAAGTCTAAATAAATAAAATTTTAAATTTTTTTTCTTTTTTTTTTTTTTTAATGGTTTTTGGGCCACACCCGGTGACGCGCAGGGGTTTCTCCTGGCTATGTGCTCAGAAGTCACTCCTGGCTTGGGGGATCATATGGGATGCCTGGGGATCGAACCGTGGTCCGTCCTAGGCTAGCACTGGCAGGCAGACACCTTACCTCTAGCGCCACCACGCCGGCCCCGTTTTGTTTTCTTTTTTTAATTCTTAAAGTTTTGAGCAACTTTAAGAAACTTACTTTTTTTTTTTAATACTAGGAATTGCAAATTATCAATTAGTCTTGTCTAGAAGCCTGGTAGTGACCTTAATAGATAGTAAATTAAGCAAAAGAACAGGTCTGGGAAGATTGTAAGCTGGATTTCTACACAGTAAATATAAGCTGTTTGCAACTCAGGTCAGCCAGGTGGAGGAGTCCAATGCGCAATTGGAATTGTGGGCAAGAACAGAGAGGTCATGAATGAAGAGGCAATTTTGGATCATCTAAGAGATCCACATATGTAATAGTAAAGTCATGAGAGAGAATTATATTGCTAGAAAAGAGTGTATAGCCATAGAAGAAGAAAAAGTAAGGGTCAGGGACAGGCTTTAAGAAAGAACAATATTTTTATTTGTTTCTTTGTTTTGGGGACACACTGTGCGGCAGGCACTCAGGGATTACTCCTGGCTCTGCATTCAGAAATAGCTCCTGCGGGGCCGGAGCGGTGGCACAAGCAGTAAGGTGTTTTGCCTTGCATGCACTGACCTAGGACGGACTGCAGTTTGATCCCTCAGTGTCCCATATGGTCCCCCAAGCCAGGAGCAATTTCTGAGCGCATAGTCAGGAGTAATCCCTGAGTGTCACCAGGTGTGGCCCAAAAACCAAAAAAAAAAAAAAATGCTGTTATTTGGGACTGGACTAATAGTACAGTAGGTAGGGCATTTGCCTTGCCAGTGGCCGACCCAGGTTCAATCCCATGCATCCCCGAGCCTGCCAGGAACAATTTCTTTCTTTCTTTCTTTCTTTCTTTCTTTCTTTCTTTCTTTCTTTCTTTCTTTCTTTCTTTCTTTCTTTCTTTCTTTCTTTCTTTCTTTCTTTCTTTCTTTCTTTCTTTCTTTCTTTCTTTCTTTCTTTCTTTCTTTCTTTCTTTCTTTCTCTTTCTTTCTTTCTTTCTTTCTTTCTTTCTTTCTTCTCTTCTTCCTTCCTTCCTTCCTTCCTTCCTTCCTTCCTTCCTTCCTTCCTTCCTTCCTTCCTTCCTTCCTTCCTTCCTTCCTTCCTTCCTTCCTTCCTTCCTTCCTTCCTTCCTTCCTTCCTTCCTTCCTTCCTTCCTCCCTCCCTCCCTCCCTCCCTCCCTCCCTCTCTCCCTCTCTCTCTCTCTCTCGTTCTTTCTTTCTTTCTCTTTTTTTCTTTTCATTTTTTTGTTTTTGTTTGGGGCCACACCTGGAGGTGCTCAGGGGTTACTCCTGGTTCTGCACTCAGAAATCACTCCTGGCAGGCTCAGGGAACCATATTGGATGCAGAGGATCGAACCCAGGTCTGTCCTGGGTCAGTCACATGCAACACAAACGCCTTACCGCTGTGCTATCGTTCTGGCCCCATTTAAAAATTTTTTTTATTTCACTAAGTTGCAAATTCTCAGGTGAGAAACCTGGTCAATAGGCTCTTGCTAAGTGATACCTAGGTATGTTTCTAAAAGGATTATGTCAATATATCTGTTTTCCTGAAGCCTGACCAGCGTTGGGTATTTAATTTTTACTTGGTCTAATGGCTGTTAATTGGGACTGAACTATACATAAGCCTTTAATTTGTCTCTCTCTAATTACTAAGGAAGTTGAGTCTTTTTTTTAATATCCATGTTTATTGGTGGTACTTCCTCTAGGGTACTTATTCAATTCATAGCCACAGACACATCTGAGTGCCCACCACACGCCAAGTGCTGTGTGCCACTCTCAAGATGAGTGAGCCAAGGGATGCTATTTCTGAAGCAACCTTCCCCTCTTCCATCCCTGCTCCACCCCAAATTGTGCCAATGAAAACTATCTCTGAGAGATATTTATATTTGAAAGATTATATTTGAAAGAAATTCAGAACTAGGTACACAGTTTTTATATGCCTTTGTAAGCTTCCCAGAATGATTCATCCTGACATTTCCCAAGTGTCTATTCTACTAGATCCTTTTATTGTCATCATCTGACTTATATTGTGACTCTGAACTTGTGAGATGGGTAAGGCAAAAGCAAAAGATAGTCCAGAAGTTAAGGCATTTGCCTCGTGCAGCCAAGCCAATCCCTGACACTGCCTAGGGCCCACTGAGCCCTCCCAAGCACTGTCAGGTCTGGCCTAACACTCCCTCCCTCCCATTGCCTATAAAAGGACATTTTACTGATGAAGAGTCGCAGGTCCCCAAACAAACAACAATCACAACCATCGCCATTCTTCTGCTTATTCACTTATCTATCAAACCTGGGACTCTTCTATTCCAACCTTCACAAAAAGTATTTTTGTTTTTTCTCTCTCTAGATTCTAAGTCCTTCTTCTTCTTCTTCTTCTTCTTCTTCTTCTTCTCTTCTCTTCTTCTTCTTCTTTTCTTCTTCTTCTTCTTCTTCTTCTTCTTCTCTTCTTCTTTCTTCTTTTTCTTTCTTCTTCTTCTTTCTTCTTCTTCTTTTTTTGGTTTTTGGGCCACACCCGGCGGTGCTCAGAGGCTTCTCCTGGCTGTCTGCTCAGAAATAGCTCCTGGCGGGCACGGGGGACCATATGGGACACCGGGATTTGAAATTTGAACCAACCACCTTTGGTCCTGGATCGGCTGCTTGCAAGGCAAACGCCGCTGTGCTATCTCTCCGGGCCCATTCTTCTTCTTCTTCTTCTTCTTCTTCTTCTTCTTCTTCTTCTTCTTCTTCTTCTTCTTCTTCTTCTTCTTCTTCTTCTTCTTCTTCTTCTTTCTTCTCTTCCTCCTCCTCCTTCTTCTCCTTCTTCTTTTTCTTCCTCTTCTTCTTCCTCTTCTTTCTTCTTCTTCTTCCTCTTCCTCCTCTCCTCCTCCTCCTCCTTCTTTAGCTCCTTCTCCTTCTCCTCCTCCTCTTCTTCCTGTTCTTTATCATCTTTTTTTTCCTTTTTCTTCTCCTTCTCCTCCTCCCCCCCTCTTCTCTTCTTTCTTCTTTTTTCTTCTTCCAGGGGGAGGGGTGTCAAGGCCCACACCCAGCATTGTTCAGGGGTTACTCCTGGCTCTGATTCAGGAATTACTCCTGGTGGAGTTTAGGGGACCATATGGAATGCCAGGAATCCAATGTAGGTCAACTGCATGCAAGGAAAAGCATCCTACCAGCTGTACTAACATTCTAACCTCATTTTCTAAGTCATAGATGTAGATTTTTTCCTGAGTCAGAATCGTAAACCAGTAGGTTTATATTGTTTATATAGTTGGGAAAGATGACTTTCTTTCCTATCATCATGATTCAGAGAGAGAGAGAGTGAGAGAGGGAGTAGAGAGAGAGAGAGCGAGTGAGAAAGAGAGAGAACAACATTCAGAGAGAAAGTAGGCTTCTTCAGAGTGAAGAAAGAGCCCAGAACATATCCCAGCATTCAAATATAAAAGTACACATCTCATGGGACCGGAGAGATAGCATGAAGGTAAGGTGTTTACCTTTCATACAGAAGGTCGGTGGTTCGAATCCTGGCATCTCATATGCCCAAGTCTATCTCATATATCCCAAGTCTGCCAGGAGCGATTTCTGAGCATAGAGCCAGGAGTAACCACTGAGCATTGCCAGGTGTGACCCAAAAGCCAAAAAAAAAAAAAAAGTACACATCTCGGGGTTGGAGTGGTGGCGCAAGCAGTAGGGCATTTGCCTTGCACGCAGCTGACCTAGGATGGACCGCGGTTCAATCCCCCAGTGTCCCATATGGTCCCCCAAGCCAGGAGCGATTTCTGAGCGCACAGCCAGGAGTTACCCCTGAGCGTCACTGGGTGTGGCCCAAAAACAAAACAAAAAAAAAAGTGCTCATCTCAAGAGAGGAGATGTGGGAGTCAACTATGTCTCAAAGCTATTTTCTTTGCATTTCTTTTTTGTTTTGGGGTCACATCCAGTGGTGCTCAGGGGTTATCCCTGGCTCTGCACTCAGAAATCACTCTTGGTAGGCTGAGAGAAGACCAGATGGGATGCTGGGGGATCGAACCCGGGTCTGTCCTGTGTCTGTCTGCCATGTGCAAACACTCTACCTGTTGTGCAATTGCTCCAGTCCCGGCATTTCTTTTGTTTGTTTGTTTGTTTGTTTGTTTTTTGGATTTTTGGATCACACCCGGCGGCGCTCAGGAGTTACTCCTGCTTCATGCTCAGAAATTGCTCCTGGCAGGCACAGGCATATGGGATGCCAGGATTTGAACCTTTGTCCGTCCTTGGTTGGCAGCATGCAAGGCAAATGCCCTTACTGCTGTGCTATCTCTCCGACCCAACCCCAGTATTTCTTAGTTTTGGTAAGTAAATTTGTGGCTGAAATACTTTAAATATACTAGAAAAGGCAAGAAACATCTGTTGCATCTGATTTTATTCCACTTGCAATAGCTACTTTGGTAAAAATGAACAATAGGTTACAGATGTCTTAAAATTACATAAATTGAGGGCTGGAGAGATAGTGCAGTAGGTATGGTGCTTGCCTTGCATGTGCCCAACTAGGGTTTAATCTCCAGCATCCCACATGGTGCCCTGAACATTGCTTGGGGGCAGAGCTAAGAGTGTACAGCCAGGAATAACCCCTAAGCATTGCCAGGTGTGATCCTAAAACTAAAATAAATAAACAAATAAGTAAATAAAATAAAATTACATCAGTTGGGGTACTCAAGTGGTAAATAGTACAGTAATAGGGGGCCCGAAGAGATAGCACAGCGGCATTTGCCTTGCAAGCAGCTGATCCAGGACCAAAGGTGGTTGGTTCGAGTCCCGGTGTCCCATATGGTCCCCCGTGCCTGCCAGGAGCTATTTCTGAGCAGACAGGCAGGAGTAACCCCTGAGCACTGCCAGGTGTGGCCCAAAAACCAAAAAAAAAAAAAAAGTACAGTAATAGGGCACTTGTCTTGCACATGGCCAATCAGGTTTCATCACTGGCTTCTCATATGGTCTTCTGAGCACTATTAGGGGTGAACCCTGAACTGGGAGTAGCCACTGAGTACTGCATGGTGTGGCCCAAAAAGCAAACAAACAAATTACATCACTTGAGTTTTCTTATTTCCCTCATTTAAGAAGGTTAGAGTGGTGTATTAGAATGGAAGAAAGTTGGGGCCGGAGAGATAGTACAGTGATAGGCATTTTGCCTTACACACAGCTGATCCAGGACAGATGGTGGTTAGACTCCCGGTATCCCATATGGTCCTCCGTGCCTGCCAGGAGCGATTTCTGAGTACAGACCCAGTAGTAACCCCCAAGCACCGCCTGGTGTGACCCAAAAACAAACAAACAAACAAAAAGAATGGAAGAAAGTTGGGGCATATAGCTGACCCTCGGCACCCATCATCACCTGAGCCCCATTAGGGGTGATCCCTGAGTGTGGAATATAAAGAAGCATAATAGTGAGGTAGTGAACATCCAAAAACATTGGAAACAAAAATATGAGAACTTGTATCAGTAGGAAACATTGCCACTTAAGGGGGCTGGGGGAGAGGACAGGGAGGGGGCAATGACTACATTGTAATAAGCATTCAACTGAGAGGAAGGGTTCTAAAAGGTGGGAAACGTGTAACAGTGTCTAAAAGGAATAAAAAAGGAAGAGAGGAGAGAAGCAAAATGTCAGCAGGAGAGAGGGCAGAAGGGAAACTGAGGACATTGGTAATAAAAATGTGCACGGGTGGGCCCGGAGATATAGCACAGTGGTGTTTGCCTTGCAAGCAGCCAATCCAGGACCAAAGGTGGTTGGTTCGAATCCCGGTGTCCCATATGGTCCCCCGTGCCTGCCAGGAGCTATTTCTGAGCAGACAGCCAGGAGTAACCCCTGAGCACCGCCAGGTGTGACCCAAAAACCAAAAAAAAAAAAAATGTGCACAGGTTATGGGTGTTGTACATTGCATGATTGAAATCTAATCATGAACAACTTTATAACTGTGGAAAAACTGGGGCTGGAGCAATAGCACGGGGGTGGGGGGAGGGTGTTAGGCTTGCAAGTGGCTGATCCAGGTTCAATCTCTGGCATCTTATATGATCTCTCGAGCCTTCCAGGAACAATTTCTGAGTGCAGAGCCAGATGTAACCTTTGAGATCTACCAGATGTGACCCCAAAACTCCAAAATAAATAAAATAAAAGGTTCTAAAATGTTATGTATGAAACTTTATTAACAATATTACTGGGGCCGGGCGGTGGCGCTAAAGGTAAGGTGCCTTCTTTGCCTGCGCTAGCCTTGGACGGACCGAGGTTCGATCCCCCGGTGTCCCATATGGTCCCCCAAGCCAGGAGCAACTTCTGAGCACATAGCCAGGAGTAACCCCTGAGCGTTACCGGGTGTGGCCCAAAAACCAAAAACAAACAAACAAACAAAAAAAACAAAACCAAAAAACAATATTACTGTAAATTACAGTACAAAAGCACACATTCATATATATATACACATTTGTATATATAGACATATATATATGTGTACATATGACCTCTCAGAGGAACACTGGTAGGTAGAAGACAAACAGGGTTCGTTTTGGGGGCATTGGTGTAGGGAAGCTGTTATGGGTGAAGGGATCATTATTGCAACATTGCATGCCTGAAACTCATTCATGAACAGTTTTGTAATTTATTTTTTGTTTTTGTTTTGTGGCCACACCTGATGATGCTCAGGGGTTATTCCTGGCTTTGTACGCTAGAATTACTCCTGGCAAGCTCAGGGGACCATGTGGATTGCCGGGCTGGCTATGTGGAAGGAAAGTGTCATACTGCTGTACTATTGCTTCAACCCCTAATTTTGTAATTTCATGGTGACCAACTTTAAAATAAATGGGCAGAAAGTGAAGTCAAAGAGATATATAGGGGTTAAAGTTCTTGGCTTGCATGTGGTTGACTGTTTCATTCCCTATTACTGCATATAGGTGAGCACCACTAGAAGTAATCTCTGAGCACAAAGCCAGGAGCAAGCCCTGAGAACTGCTGGATTTGGCCCCCAAACTAAAAGAAGACAGAAGGTTTAGTCATTTCTCCTTACTAACTCAAGAACTTTAAATTTTTTGACCTTTGGTGAAGAATGCTAAGAATAATTATATTTTTGGGGGATGGAGGTCACATCCGGTGGTGCTCTGGGTTTATTCCTGACTCTGCACTATGGGATCAGTCCTGGCAGTCTTGGGGGACCTTATGTGGTACTGGGGATCAAACCTGGGCCAGCTGCATGCAAGGCACAACCAGGTCCCATTGTGCTTTTTCACTGTTATTTAGTTTAAAGTCTAAAAAGAAATAATTATTTCTAGGTCTTGTTTTCTTTGGCAATGTGATTTGATGATTGCAAGCTCTGATTTCCCTATCATGAAATCTGTGTAAAGAGGAAGTGTACTGATAATCTTGGCACCAAGTCATTTTATGTTGTTCATAAATTTAGAATATAGGAATATTTATTCTATTGTATAGAATCATATTATTAGAACAATTACTTTCTTTAAAAAGTACTTATTTTATGTTGTTCATAAATTTAGAATTTAGAATTAGGAATATTTATGTTGCTCATAAATTTATGTTGTTCATAAATTTAGAATATAGGAATATTTATTCTATTGTATAGAATCATATTATTAGAACAATTACTTTCTTTAAAAAGTACTGGTTAGGAGGCCGGAGTGGTAGCACAGTGGTAGGGCATTTGCCTTGCATGAAGCCAACCCAGGGTAGACCTGGGTTCGATCCCTGGTATCCCATATGGTCCCCCGAGCCAAGGGTGATTTCTGATCACAGAGCCAGGAGTAACCCCTGAGCGCAGCCCAAAAACAAATAAAAAAAATAATACTGGCTAGGGGGCTGGAGTGATAGCACAGCGATAGGGCATTTGCCTTGCATGTGGCTGACCCAGGACAGATATGGGTTCAATCCCTGGTATCCTATATGGTTCCTCCGAGCCTGCTAGGAGTGATTTCTGAGTATAGAGCCAAGAGTAATCTCTGAGCAATGCTGGTGTGGCCCAACTCCCCCCTGAAAAAAGTAAAGTACTGGTTTGGGGCTAAAACAATAGTATAGCAGCAGTAAGGTGCTTGCCTTTCACACAGCTGATCAGTGTTCAATCTCAAGCATTCCATATGGTCCCTGAGTATTTTCAGGAGTAATTCCTGAGTGTAGAGCCAGGAGTTTTGCTAGGTGTGGCTTTCCCCTCCATCCCCCCTAAATAAACCACCACAAACAACAACAACAAAAAAAACTCCACTGATTAATTCTTTATATTTCAGTGATTTATATGAGGCATTTTTCTCTGGGTAGGTTTTCAACTATCAATGTAAAAATATCGGAAGGTGGGCTTTTTGTTTGTTTTGGTTTTTGTTTTTAGTTTTTGGACCACACCTAGCATGGTCCAATATAGGTTTTAGAACACTACTGTAAGAGTGAACAGGAAATGAAGATTTCCAAGCATGATCTAGAACTGCCTACTGGGTCAGAATCTTCCCTTCAGCCAGAATTGGTTACTGTTACTAGAGTCTAATGCAATAGAGAGAAAAGCACAATATTGGAGAAGTAGGTGTTGCAACCAGTTAATATGTCAGAGTAAGGTGTTGTCTGTGGTAACCAAGTGAGAGGTGATGGGATACTGAAACAAAATGTTGCATTTGAGGGTCAGAGAGATGATACACCTAGTTGACACAGATAAGATCCTTGGCACTCTATATGGTCCCTGAGCCAGCCAGGAATGATCCCTGAGTACAGTTAGGAGTAAACCTTGAGCACTTCCAGCTGTGATCTAAACACAAACAGAAACAGAAAAAGGGATGGCTTTGAGAGCCTTTCCTACAGCATGGACAAGGCCTGGACTGTGGCTCAGTGGCAGAGCTCCCCTGTCACCACATGGCTCCCAGCACTGCAGCAGCAACGTGGCCTGGTCAGGACCACCCCTTCTGCCCATCCCAGAAAGCAGTTGAGCTTCCAAAAGCAGGGGATTCCGTCCTGAAGTCTGATCTCAGAGACTCGAGGCTTTACAGCCCAGAGCCACTGATAGCTACAACTTGTCGTTAAATCTTCCATATTTATGCTTTATTTTATTTATTTATTTATTTTGGTTTTGGGGTCACACCCGGCAGCACTCAGGGGTTACTCCTAGCTCTACGCTCAGAAATTGCTCCTGGCAGGCTCGGGGAACCATCTGGGATGCTGGGATTTGAACCACCGACCTGCATGCAAGACAAACACCTTACCTCCATGCTATCTCTCCAGCCCCCATATTTATGTGTTTTTTTTTTGTTTTGTTTTGTTTTTGTTGTTGTTTTTTGGGCCACCCCCGGCGGTGCTCAGGGGTTACTCCTGGCTGTCTGCTCAGAAATAGCTCCTGGCAGGCACGGGGGACCATATGGGACACCGGGATTCGAACCAACCACCTTTGGTCCTGGATCGGCTGCTTGCAAGGCAAACTCCGCTGTGCTATCTCTCCGGGCCCCCATATTTATGTTTTAACACTGGTTTTGCAAAGTGCTATTTTATTTCAAAGAGCCTTCAAGACTTTTTCTATCTTTCAAAATGTCTATGAGAAAAATCCTGGACAGATCTATTTGGTTTTGGGGCCACACCTGACAATGCTAAGGCTTATTCTTTTTTTTTTTTGGGGGGGCCACACCCGGCTGTGCTCAGGGGTTACTCCTAGCTGTCTGCTCAGAAATAGCTCCTGGCAGGCACGGGGGACCATATGGGACACCGGGATTCGAACCAACCACCTTTGGTCCTGGATCGGCTGCTTGCAAGGCAAATGCCGCTGTGCTATCTCTCCGGGCCCTGGCTTATTCTTGGTTTGGGGCATACCTGGCAGTGCTCAGGGCTTACTCCTTGCTCTGCTCAGGAATCACTCCTGGTGGGGTTTAGCGGAACAAATGGGGTGCTCGAGAATCGAACCCAGATCTGCGGTGGACAAGGCAAGCGCCCTGCCTGCTCTAGCCCAGATCTTAAAGGGTTTTAAGTATTTCTTTGTCTCTGGGTATACACTGATGAGGAATGAGTAGATCTGATTAGACAAGCAGGCTGAGGGGGATGGAGGTCACAGGCAGATTCTGAAGTGCAATGGCTCTCTCCTCCTAAACCATGGGGGCCAATACAAAACCCAGAGGTTGACCCCATTTCCTCTCGAGATTATTACTGGGCGTCAGACTGGAGCAGTTTAGGAATCCAGGAAGCTACAAGGAAACTACCACATCCAAGTCCTCAAGCAAGCAGAGCATCCTCAATGATAAAACACTATTTATCTCCTTACTGCCAGAAACCCGAAGCTAGTGTTTGGGGGAACCACCGATCAGACCAGCTGGCAGGTCAGGATTAAGGTAAACCGAGGCAAAGGTGAAGATTGACAGTGTCCAGGGAAGTCCGGCCTGCCCCACCCTAGAATGAGGCAAGGAGGTGAAGGAGTAAGTGCAGGGTTGAAGGGGAGTGGGCGTGGCGAATATCGGGGCGTGGCCCAGGAATGGGCGGGGCCGGGCGAGTCTCGGTTCCGATTGGAGAAGCTCCAAGAGCAGGGCGGGGCCTCGCGCTGGGGGCTAGCAGCTGGCTGCTCCCGCGTTATAAACTGTCTGGGCACAGTGGCGAGCAAAGCTGCCCTGCATGCAGCACACGTGCCCGAACCGGCTTTCGTGCCTTAGCTCCCGGGTCCTACTTTCTGCACCGAGGTTCGCTGCATCCGTGGTCCCCTAACACGCCCAAGATTGCAAGCTCACGACCTCGACAACTGCAAAACGAAATGGCCATCCCCTTGAATATCACCCAAGAAATGGAGCTGCGGTACAAGCCCTACAAATTCGAGGAGCTCAAGACACTGAGTAACTACATGGATGAGTACTGGTGAGACCCGGGGCAGAAGGGCAGTGCCAGAGTCCAACTCTGAGGATGGCTACTGGGGGGACATTTGCCTGCGGTCATCTACTTAAAAGAGCTATTGAGCTACCCAGTACTCTCCAGTACTGTCCCCAGTACAGGGCTCCACGCCCTTGTGTCCAAGGCCTTGTCGTGTAAGCACCTTGAGTTTAGAACCAGGGAGGGAGGAAAGGGGAAGGAAAGAAGGAAAGAAACCAACCAATCTTTAGACCCAGCTCCGTCCTGTGTGCTACTTGAAGATAGTCAAGAGGATTTAGTCTTTTTATTTATTATTATTATTATTGTTATTATTATTACTATTGGTTTTGGGGCCACACCCAACGGCGCTCAGGGGTTACTGCAGGCTCGGGTTACAAATAAAATCCTGGAAAATCGAACCCAGGTCTGTCCCAGGTCGGATGCATGCAAGGCAAATGTCCTACCGCTGTGTTATCACTCCAGCCCCTTAGTTTCCCATTTATTTAGTTAGTTAGTTAGTTAGTTAGTTAGTTTTTCGGCCACACCCAGCGTTGCTCAGGAGTTACTCCTGGCTGTCTGTTCAGAAATAGCTCCTGGCAGGCACGGGGGACCATATGGGACACCAGGATTCGAACCAACCACCTTTTGTCCTGGATCGGCTGCTTGCAAGGCAAACACCGCTGTGCTATCTCTCCAGGCCCTAGTTTCCCTTTTAAATAAGAAAACTTGGAGCTGGAAAGATAGCTTAACATCACTAAGTAGTAATAAAAATTATCAGACTTTAACACCAAATCCAAAGCCAATGACAAAAGAATCGATACCCAATCTACAAGCTAGACACAGAGGGGACCACTTATTACTAGCAGCCCGGGGGGTAAGGGATATGGGATGCAAGCTGGGAACAGGGGGGGAGGACAACTTTGGTGATGGAAATCCCCTGATTTAATGTTAATATGTACCTAAAATATTACTGTGAAAGATATGTAATCCACTCTGGTCAAAATAATAATTATTGGTGCCGGAGAGATAGCATGGAAGTAAGGCATTTGCCTTAAATGTAAAAGTACAGTGGTTTGAATCCCGACATCCCAAATGGTCCCCTCAGCCTGCCAGTAGCGATTTCTGAGCGTAGAGCCAGGAGGAACCCCTGAGCGCTGCCGGGTGTGACCCAAAAACCAAAATAAATACATAAATAAATAAATAAATTATTATTAAAAATATTAAAAATAATAGTTTAACAGAGAAAATACATTGTATGCTGGAGGAATCTCAGACACTGCATGGTTTCCCAGCATTGAGCCAGGACTTGCCTCTGAGCAACCAAAGCCAAAATATAGTAAGAAAATGTAGGCCAAGTAGATTTCTCAGTGGCCAGCATCCCATGCCCTCCCAGCCCCTAGACTCCACTGAGGGTAAAATAGAACTTGGCCAGCAGAAGAGCCCATGTCTACCATGTGGGAGGCCCAGGCTTAGAAAACTGGTCTGGGGGCCGGAGAGATAGCATGGAGGTAAGGCGTTTGCCTTTCATGCAGGAGGTTATCGGTTCGAATCCTGGTGTCCCATATGGTCCCCCGTGCCTGCCAGGAGCAATTTCTGAGCCTGGAGCCAGGAATAACCCCTGAGCACTGCCGGGTGTGACCCAAAAACCAAAAAAAAAAAAAAAAAAGAAAACTGGTCTGCCTAGAGTTCCTCAGCTCATAAGTGGCACAGCTTTGACTTTGACTTTGGAAAAAGCCTGGGAAAAGCTTGGGAAAAGTGGGCATTTTTCTAACTGGACCCAGCCCTGAGCCAGCCCAATGTCTTCTGCCTGCCAGGGCTACTTCCTTCATCATAGTTCCCATTTACCTGCTGCTTATTTTTGTGGGAAAGACCTACATGAAGAACCGGAAGGGCTTCAACCTACAGAAGCCCCTCATCCTCTGGTCCTTTTCCCTGGCGGTCTTCAGGTAAGATGCCCACCCCCCCTCCTCCATGCCTACCTTTCCTATACCCTCGTTCTATTCCCAAAGCTTCCTAAAGACTCATTTTGCCAATTGCCCTTGCATGCCTCCTGTATCTCTCTTCCTATCTTTAGCTCAACTCCAGCTACCCCTAGTTCCCACACTCCTCTCTCTTCTTTCCCATAACCTGACAATCTGCTTTCTCCTCCTTCCTTCCTTCCTTCCTTCCTTCCTTCCTTCCTTCCTTCCTTCCTTCCTTCCTTCCTTCCTTCCTTCCTTCCTTCCTCCCTCCCTTCCTTCCTTCCTCCCTCCCTTCCTCCCTTCCTCCCTCCCTTCCTTCCTCCCTCCCTTCCTTCCTTCTTTCTCCCTCCCTTCCTTCTTTCTCCCTCCCTCTCCTTTCTCCCTTTCTCTTCTTTCTTTCTTTTTCTTTCTTTCTCTCTTTCTTCATTCTTTCTCTCTTTCTTCTTTCTTTCTTTCTTCTTCCTTCCTTTCTCCTTCCTCCCTTCCTTCCTCCCTTCCTCCCTTCTTTCTTACTTTCTTTCTTTTTCTTTCTTTCTTTCTTTCCTCCTCCTTCCTTCTCTCCCTTCCTTCTTTCTCCCTCCCTCTTTTCTCCTTTCCTATCCTTTCTTTCTTCTCCTCCTTCCTTCCTTCCTCTCTCCCTTCCTTCTCCCTCCCTCTCCTTTCTCCCTTTCTATCCTTCCTCCCTCTCCTTTCTCCCTTTCTATTCTTTCCGTTCCTTCCTTCCTTCCTTCCTTCCTTCCTTCCTTCCTTCCTTCCTTCCTTCCTTCCTTCCTTCCTTCCTTCCTTCCTTCCTTCCTTCCTTCCTTCCTTCCTTCCTTCCTTTACTTTCTCTCTTTTTTCTCTTTTCTCTCTCCTTCTCTCCCCCACCCCCACCCAGCTGTGCTCACTCAGGTCTGGGCTCTGCACTCAGGATCACTCCTAGAGGGCTCAGGGGAATCACATGTGGATTGAATCAGGGTCCGCCACATGCAAAGCAAGAGCCCTAGCCTCTTTTCTGTCTCTCTGGTACCAGTCATGTGTTCATGGAGTCTGGATTTGCAACAAAGTTTCTCACCATATAATACTGCCAGCTCCTAAAACCCTCTCCCAGGACACTTCAATAATTTCTCAGCTTCACCTTCTCATATTTCTCCCCCAACTTCTTCCATCATCTCCATGCTGCTACCCATCTCCTCCGAGGCATCTTTCCATCCCAAGAACCCCATTAACTAACTCAATTTTGAGTTTCTTTTGGTCGATGTTTGTTGGTGGCTGGCTATGTGCAAGACATGTGCTTTGCCCACTATTATATGGCCTTCTAACTCAGCTTTTAATCTTGTCCTCCATCCTTCTCTGGGCCTTCCTGAGTCCTCATCTACTCTGGATTAGTAGTTGGCTTAGTAACCCAACTGAGTCTCAGGATCTCAGAAACTGGGCTGTCCTCATGGAAGAGTGGGGAGGTAGAGGAGTGGCTGAGTACTTGAGAATGAACCTTACACCTGTTTATTCTGCTTCAGCATCATAGGGGCAGTCAGGATGTGGGGCTACATGAGCATCCTGTGGCACAACTACAACATGATGAACACCGTATGTTTCAGCATCTTCATCGATTCTACCACTGTAAAGTTCTGGTCATCCATCTTTGCTGTCAGCAAGATCGTTGAACTTGGTGAGTGGTGTGATTTTGCCTTTGTGGTACCCATGAGACTATATCTCTTCTCAGGGACCTCCTTTCTCTGCCCCTTGGAGAGTAAGAGCCTTGCTCAACCCTAGGTCCTAACAGTGCCTCTCCTCTAGGTCTCATGAGGCTTTGAGACTCAATCCCAAACATACCTCTTTCCACCCTAAAAATTGCTCGTACATGTCCTCATACCCACAGTGGAGGGTGGGCCCCAATGCTGGGTGGTATACCAGTGAAAACTCTTTATTCCCCAGGAGACACAGCCTTCATCATCCTACGCAAGCGGCCTCTCATCTTTGTGCACTGGTACCATCACAGCAGCGTGCTGATGTTCACCTTCTTCGGATATTATAAGAAGATGCCTGGAGGTGGCTGGTTCATGACCATAAACTTTGGGGTGCATGCCATCATGTACACATACTACACTCTGAAGGCATGCCACATAAACACCCCCAGGATCCTTCCCATACTCATCACCAGCCTGCAGATCCTGCAGATGGTAGCTGGACTTCTTGTGAGCATAATGGTTTACTTCTGGAGACAGGAAGATGGCTGCTCCACGACAGAGAATGAATTATTCTGGTCTGCCTTATTGTACATATCCTATTTCATCCTTTTTGCCAATTTCTTCATCCGAGCTTACATCATACCCAAAGACAAAGCCAAGATCAAGAGCCAGTGAAAGGTGGCAGAGAAATGAGAATTCTCCCACCATTTTTCTCATCCAGGGGCAGTGAGGGGGCTGAATTTGGGTTTGGAAGAATTATTTTGGTGCCTTCTCTGCATGGTTTCCTCATAGGATGGTTCCCCCCACAAGGTGTCAGGAAGTTATGACCGACAAGAAGGATATCTGGAACATGGATGTGTTCTAGTACTTCAATGCTTCTTTCTTTCACCTTTTTTTAAATGTGAAGGCCAAAAAGGTCCTGGGCTGGGCAGGTGGGTGGGGAATGACTGAAGTGGATCCACAGAGCTAAGTTATTTATATTTCTATCCAGAACTCTTCCCTCTTCTTGCTCTATTTTTTTAATTAAAGATATCAAAAGACTTGGTGCTGGAATGATAGTATAGTTTCTAAGGCATTTGCCTTGCAAGCAGACAACATGGTTCAATCCCTGGTGCCCCAGAATTTCCCCCAAGCATTGCTGGGAGTTATCCCTAAGGACAGAGTAAAGAATACCACTGCGAGTGGTCCAAAAATGATTTGGGGGCTGAAAGGAATTGTTTTAAGAGGAAGGGAGGTTCTGGGCACTGGGCTGAGGAACACAGGAGAAGCCTGAGGGTGTGTGGGAAGGTGAACACACACAGACACTCAATAAGAACCCTAGGCCAGCTAGACACTTAAGAAATGTCTGTTACAGACCAGAATTTTATTTCTGTAAAAGGCCCAACCCTCTCATTGGAACAGTGAGTAACAGTTGAAAAAAATAAAAAACAATAGAAACTTATGTAACACTAGAGGCTTCCTAAATTGTAGAATTGAGGGGCTGGAAAGATAATACAATGAGTAGGGTGCTTGCCTTGTACACCAGGGTTCTATCCCTGGCATCCCACACAGTCCCTCCAAGCACTTCCAGGGGGATAATTCCTAAGTGCAGAATCAGGACTAACCCCTGAGCATTACCCAAACAAACAAAAACTGAAGTAAATTAAAAAAAATGTACAACTGACCCCTGCTAGCAGTCTCTAAATCTAAGCTATCCTCCCTGAGACCACGAGGCGGCACTGCAATACCAGCTTTGGCTGAAGCCGCCTTGGCGCGCTTGTCACCGAGTCATTCCCCCAACTCGGGCCTCTGCACTCTGGGCATCCCCCCCACAACCCGGTCCCGGCTCCCCCAGCCTGGTACTGACAAGCGAGGGACCCTGGGACCCATAGAGTCCAACCCTCAGCGTTTTCCTAGCTATCCCCGCTCTCCTTGGGACGGACGTGAGAGTGACAGGGGCCACAGAGCCTTGGACATCAATGAGCCTTTGACAGATATTTGACATCTGTCAAAGATCTTCTACAGATGTTTATTTCATCTCGCTTTGCAAAGGAGGGCGGGGGAGTGTGGAGAAAGGCGGGCCGGACCACGGGGGAACTGGTCCCTGTTCCTGGCCGTCGTCCCAGGGGGCTGGCTAGCTTGGACTTGTGTGTCTAGAGTCCTGCGCACCCCAGGGGGGCAGTGGGTGCGGGGAAAGACCAGGCCGTCTCCCCGAGTTCGCTGATGATCTCCTCCAGCAGCCCCCCATGGGCATGGGGCACACCTCGTTCGGACCGTGGAGCCCAGCGATGCAGCCCGCCGGGTCGTGGATGCTCTCCGGCCCGAGGGATGATGCCGGCGGCTCTGCTGGCTCAGACGGGCCGCTCCACGGCGTACTGACACGGGCTGAGGTTGGCGGCCGGAGGCGGCCCGGGCACGGCCGGGTAGCTGAAAGAAGCGTGCTGCTTGGCCTTGAGCCGCAGGCTGGCCAGACTCGAGTTACATGGGTCCCGGTAGACGTAGGGGGAGGCGGCGGCGGCAGCGGCCGAGGCATAGGGGCACGACACGGTCCCGGAGGACACGGCGGCCGGAGCCAGCCCGGGGGGACCCCCGCCGAGCCCCTGCAGGGCCCCGGGACCGGGCACGGCGCCCGGCGCGGCGGCGGCGGCGGGCACCATGGAGGCGGCGATGGAGCTGGGCGGCGAGAAGACGGGCTGCGAGGCCAGCGGCCCCACGTTGACCGAGTTGAAGGCGAACGGGAAGGTCTTGGCGGCGAGCGGCGGGCCGAGCGCTTTGGGCGGCCAGTTGCCGTACGAGTAGCCGGGGTACACCTCCTCGTAGGGCGGCACCAGCCCCCCGAGCGGCGCCGCGAAGCCCCCTTTGCACAGCTCGGCCTGCTGGCTGCGCTCGCGTTTGCGCCACTTGGCCCGGCGGTTCTTGAACCACACCTGCGGCACGGGAGACACGACACGGGGCAGGCGGGCGGGTCAGGGCAAGGGGCCGCCCGGCTCAGCGGACCCCAGACCCGGCTTCCCTCTCCAGCCCCGGGGAACGGGAGTGCGGGGTCCTGGCGCGCAGCAGGAGGCCGAGAGCAGAAGCAGGGGGATGCACACGCGAGTCTGGTTTTGGGGTTGAGGAGGAGTGGGGAGCAAAGGAAGGGACAGCCGGTAGAGACCGAAGTTCATTAAGGTCAGTGGCAAGGCTCTCTCCCTCCCTCTCTCCTCTCCTTTCTTTCCTCTTTTCTCTCCCTCCCACTCGTCTCTCCCTCTCTCCTTTTCTCTCTCCCTCTCTTCATCTCTTTCTCTCCATCTCTCTCCCTGCCTCTCTCCATCTCCCTCTCTTTCCCTGTCTTCCTGTCTTTCCCTCCCTTTCTCTCCTCCCTCTCACTCTCTCTCCCTCTCCCTTCTCTCTCCCACACTCTTTCTTCTCCTTCTGCTGTTCATTTTCTCTTGCTCTTCTCCTTACTTTGCACCCATATATCTGGGAGGCCCAGTAGAAACAGTCTAATAATTTGGTACTCAGAAAATGAAAAAATAACCCCTGAGCACCGCCGGGTGTGGCCCCCCCAAAACAAAACAAAACAAAACAAAACAAAAAACAAACAAAAAAAGAACAAGAAGGAGGAGGAGGGGAGGAGGTGGGGGAGTAGAAGGATGAAGAACAAAGAGGAGGAGAGGAAGAAGGAGGAGGAGGAAGAAAGAAGAAGAAAGAAGAAAAGGAGAAGAGAAGAAAAGAAGAAAAAAGAAAAAGAAGGAGGAGGAGGGGGAGGAGGTGGGGAGGAGGATGATGGACAAAGAGGAGGAAGTGAAGAGAGAGGAAGGAGGAAGAAGAAGAAGAAGAAGAAGAAGAAGAAGAAGAAGAGGAGGAGGAGGAGGAGGAGGAGGAGGAGGAGGAGGAGGAGGAGGAGGAGTCAGACAGAAAGGTCGGTGGCAAGAAGACCGACTGCGGGACCATGCCCACGGGGCTCCGAGGTGGGCGCACGCAGGCCGCTGGCCAAGCTCCCCGGTAGGTAGGAGGCGAGGGCTTCGTCCTGCTGGGGTGCTCCCGCACGTACCCGCACGCGGGCCTCGGTGAGGTTGGTCCACACGGCGATCTCCTCGCGCGTGCTCATGTCGGGGTAGCGGTTCCTCTGGAAGGTCGCCTCCAGCTCCTGGAGCTGCTGGCTGGTGAAGTGCGTGCGCTGCCGCCGCTGCTTCTTCTTCAGCGAGCCGTCTTCGGGGGAACCGCCGGGCAGCGAAGCCGAGGCCTTCTCCGAGTCTGGGGGCAGAGGGAGGTGATGGGGCGCCCCGGGTGGACCTGATCCCCTCCACCGCCCGCTCACTCGCACCCAAGGATGCTGCTGCTGATCCCGGCTCCCACCCCGCCTAGGGACCCCTTTGCCCACCAGGGGGCGCGCTCACCACTGTGCTCCTGGCCCTTGCAGCCGTGTTCCGGCAGAGGAGGGTGGGGCGTGCCCGCGTCCGACAGCGAGAGGGCCGGGCTCCGGGCCTCCGCCTCGCTCAGCAGGCCGAACTCCATGGAGCGTGGCCTCTGGGGGGAGAGAAAGCACAGACTAAGTTAGCAAGTTTCACAGATTGTTCGTCTTTTGCCAGGGTTTCCTCAGAAATAACCTTTTCTTAATCAGCCACTGATACGACTTCCCTTTGGGTGGGGTGTTAAAAGACAGAAAGGGGAAAGAGCAGTCTAAGGGGCAAAGATATGGACTTGGAGGGTCCTGCTTTTATGTGTTTGTTTGGGGGTTAACCCTGGAAATGCTCAGGGGTTACTCCTGGTTCTGCTACTCAGGGATCATTCCTGGTGGTATTCTGGTGAGGATATGGGATGCTGGGGAACCAACCTGGTTGGTTAGCCATGTGCAGGCAAACGCCCTGACGTTGCACTCTAGTCCTGACCCTGTACTTGGAGGTTTTTGCACACTGGTTTGTTCATTGCTACATATCTAGAACTCTTGTGTTCTCATAGTGACTGAATTAATGAAAACCACACAATTGCATATTGTATACCAAATACCATATGCTCCAAACTTTCGTTGCCTCTTTCTTACATAAGTGTCCAGTATAGACTCAGAGAAACCCCTTGCCCAATCATGACTGACATACAAGCTGGGCTTCTGTTATTCATGCTCCTCTCTACAGATTTGATTTTGATCAGGTCTGATATGTGTCCCTTTAGGCTAATCAATGTGATCATCACGATTATCTTTATTCATAATTACTTCCACATGCCTTTCCTTCATTATCTCCCCTCTCTCTACCAGAATGAATCACCCTTTCAGGTGAGGAAAATGAATCTTGAAGTAACCTGATGAAGGTCACAGATCAGAATCAGGGCTGTAAGAGTTCAACATAAGGGGCCGGGCGGTGGCGCTGGAGCTAAGGTGCCTGCCTTGCCTGCGCACGGACCGCGGTTCGATCCCCCGGCGTCCCATATGGTCCCCCAAGAAGCCAGGAGCAACTTCTGAGCGCATAGCCAGGAGTAACCCCTGAGCGTCACAGGGTGTGGCCCAAAAACCAAAAAAAAAAAAAAAGAGTTCAACATAAATACTTTTTCTTCATTTGCTTTTTCATATTGTGTTCTTTGGAAACTCCTTCTAGAATTGGAACTCTTCAGGGACAGAACTCAAGTTTGAACTTAACCCTGTTAGATTTATTTTGTTCATCACAGAGGTCTCATTTGAGGAAGGTTATATGTGAAAATTAAGTTTGAGAACAGGAATTCAAGTTTTTACCATGGGGCTGACGTGATAGTACAGCAGGTAAGGGGTTTGCCTTGTAAGCAGCTGACCCTGGTTTGATTTCTGGCATCCCTTATGGTCTTCTGAGCACCTCTAAGAGTGATCTCTGAATGCAGAGCCAGGGGTAACCCCTGAATATTTCCAAGTTTGAACAAAAAACCAAAAACAATCCCTGTCACTGCATATGGTCCCCTGAGTATTGCTAGGGTTTACTCTTGAGCAGGGAGCTAGGAATAATCTTGAACACTAGTAAGAGTGTCCCCCCCAAAATTGCCATCAGGAGATAGCTCAACAGGCTAAGCATGTGATTTACATGTGGGAGGCCCAGGATCAATTTTCTGGAACCATATGGTTTCCTAAGCTGCTGGGAATGGCCCCTGAGCTAGGAGTAACTTTTGAATACCACTGGATGTTGCACTGAAACAAGACCCTAACATTGCAAATCATCTTAGTCTATATATTTCTTTTTGTTTGTTTTTGTTTTTGCTTTTGTTTTTTGTTTTTGGCCACACCTGCAACACTCAGGGGTTCTTCCTGGCTCGGTGCTCAGAAATCCCTTCTGGCTCAGGGGACAATATGGGATGCCGGGGATCAAACCCGCATCCATCCTGGGTCAGCTGTGTGCAAGGCAAATGCCTTGCTACTGTGCTACCACTTCGGTTCCCTTATATTTCTTTCTTGATCCAGACAAACATCATATTTCACCATTCATAGGAGCAAACAAGGAGCCCCTTTGCATGCCATTCATATACTTCAGCTCTTTGAGCTACTTCCTTGGCCCTACACATGGATTCCTTTTTATTTATTGTTGGATTGATTGGTTTTTGGGCTACACCTGGAGGTGCTCAAGGATTACTCCTGGCTCTGTGCTCAGAAATTACTCTTGGCAGGCTAGGAAGACCATATGGGAAGCTGGGGATCAAATCCAGGTCGGCCGCGTGTAAGGCAAATGCACTACCCACTGTTCTATCACTCCAGCCCCTAGACATGGCTTCCTTAAAGTTGCCTAGCTCAGGATTTCCTGATCTCACAGCAGCCCCCCGTCCCAGCTTTGCTGCTGATTGGCCCAATCCCCTGGTGGGTCCCAGAAAGGGCATCCACGGAGATCTGAGTCAAGAATTCCAGGTGCCTCTTTTTTTTTTTTTTTTTTTGGTTTTTTGGGCCACACCCGGTAACGCTCAGGGGTTACTCCTGGCTATGTGCTCAGAAGTTGCTCCTGGCTTGGGGGACCATATGGGACACCGGGGGATCGAACCGCGGTCCGTCCAAGGCTAGCGCAGGCAAGGCAGGCACCTTACCTTTAGCGCCACCGCCCGGCCCTCTTTTTTATTTTTTTCTTTTGGTTTTGGGTCACACTGGTAGCGCTCAAGGGTTACTCCTGACTCTGTACTCAGCAATCACTCCTGGTGATGCTTGGGGGGACCATATGTGATGCCAGGGCAGGAATGGAGAACAGGATTTTTACCCTCACTCAAAATGGCAAAATGCAGTATGTGTTTAATATATTATTGTTAAAATTATATGCTTTTGTGTGTTTGTCTGTTTTGGCAGGTCACTGCGTGGTGTGGCTCTCTGACTCTCACAGTTTAAAATTTTGGCTCTTTGTGTCGAACTTGTTCGCCACCCCTGTGCCAGGGATTGAACCCAGATGGCTGAGAGCAAGGCAAGTATCCTATCTACCGTAATATCTCTCCAGTCCCTCGTTTTTATTTTTTAATTTTTAATTATATATTTATTTATTTATTTTTGTTTTGGGGCCATACTCAGCAGTGCTCAGAAATCACCCCAGCAAGCTTTGGGGATCATATGGGACCCTGGGAATCAAACCCAAGTCCATCCTAGGTCAGCTGTGTGCAGGGCAAACACCCTATCATTGTGCTATTGCTCTGGCCCAACCCTGATGATTTTTTTTGGTTGTTGTTTTTGGGTCACACCCAGCAATGCTCATGAGTTACTCCTGGCTCTATGCTCAGAAATCGCTCCTGGCAGGCTCCGGGGACCATATGGGATGCCAGGATTCAAACCACCGTCCTTCTGCATTCAAGGCAAACGTCTTACCTCCATGCTATCTCTCTGGGCCCTGATGATGATGATGATGATGATGATGATGATGATTTTTTTTTTTTGTTTTTTGGGCCACACCCGGCGGTGCTCAGGGGTTACTCCTGGCTGTCTGCTCAGAAATAGCTCCTGCAGGCACGGGGGACCATATGGGACACCGGGATTCGAACCAACCACCTTTGGTCCTGGATCGGCTGCTTGCAAGGCAAACACCGCTGTGCTATCTCTCCGTGCCCGATGATTATTTTTTTTAATTAAATTTTTTTTTTGGTTTTTCGGGCCACACCTGTTTGATGCTCAGGGGTTACTCCTTGCTAAGCGCTCAGAAATCGCCCCTGGCTTGGGGGAACCATATGGGACGCCGGGGGATTGAACTACGGTCCTTTCCTTGGCTAGTGCTTGCAAGGCAAACACCTTACCTCTAGCGCCACCTTGCCGGTCCCTTAAATTAATCTTGGTTCTGCTCAGGGATCACTTCTGGTGGGCTTGGGGTTGAACCCAAGACAGCCACATGTAAGGCAAGCACCCTAACCACTGTACTATCTGTCTGGCCCCTCCAGATGCCTCTTGTCAGGGGAGAGCCCAGAAACAGGGGACAGGACTAAGAGGTGTGACGAGCAGGAGGAGGAGCTGCATCTCCCCATGAGCAACATTAAAGCTGGCTGTGTGGGTGGCATTAATGCAATAGATTAGCCTGGATTGAGACTTGTGTCACTTGGCTGCTATGAATTGATGAGGAGGTTTTTCAGGGTGCAGCAGATGGGTAGTGGCTATATTTGCTCATGAAATGCCCCCCCTAGCCAGCTCAGAGATGACAGCATCCCTTCCCCTCAGGCCAGATAGGGGGTAGGACAGAGGTCAAGACTGGAGGCTGAGAAATAGTCCTGGCTTTCCCTTTGGCTAAGAGGTCCAGAGGCTCAGATTGTGGCCTTGGGCTGGAGGATTGGAGTGACAGGGGACCCAAGAAGAAAGAGGAGAAGTCTGAACTGGGGTGGGGGGTGCTGTGTCCCTCCCCTCCAGCCCTGTTTGGAGAAAAGGCCAATGTTCTCAGAGGTACTTTCAGTGACCCTGATTCCCAGTTCTTCCTGAATAGACAGCAGGCTCGACACTAAAAGCTGAAGTTAGGGTGCTCTGGAGTCTTTGTATCTAGCAGGCCCTCTATCTGGAGAGATCCAGAGCAAGGAGAAGAGGGATCCCCTATTGGGCTCTCCTGTGGGTAGAGTGGGGTGCTACTACTCCCCACCCTGGCCTTTATCTTCCACTCAGCTTTCCTCAGGACTTTAACATTTCCAAACTTCTGCCCACCCCACCCCACATCCCCCACAAATTCCATACCTGTGTCTTGGATTCAGCCTTTATTTCAGCAGAAAAAGGCAGGAGAGGAGAGGTAAGGACCAGAATGAAGAGGAGGCTAAGGCAGCAGAGTTCAGGCTGAGGGTTCCAGAGACAGACACACACACACATGGGCTCCCATCCAGACAAAATAAGTACTTGAACTTGGAGCTCTTCGTTTCTCTGTCTCTCTGTCTTTCTATGTCTCTCTGTCTCTGTCTCTGTCTCTCTCTGTCTTCTCTCTCTCTCTCTTTCTCTCTCTCTCTCTCTCTCTCTCTCTCTCTCTCTCTCTCTCTCTCTCACACACACACACACACATACACACACAAACACACACGTCCACATTGGGGCAGACACACACCGTCACAGTCTGTCTCTGTGACAGGGACAGCTGCCTGGCTGTTTCAGAACTAGCTACCCCCACCCCCTCCATTTCCTCCACCTCCCAATCTCAACTCTCAGCCTGGCCACTAAGGGTGAGTGTGGGGAGGAAGAGGCCAAGGGGCCCTCAGGGAAGGGTCTGCATTCTGTGGCTGCCAGGGAGAGCCTGTTTGGCTAAGTGGGGAGAGGCATGAAATTGCTGGAGGAAGAGGACTAGGGGCAGTGGGAGGTGGTGGTGGTGGGACGAGTATGCTCTGCTCATCTCAAGAACATGAGGGCCCGGAGAGATCGCACGGCGGTGTTTGCCTTGCAAGCAGCCGATCCAGAACCAAAGGTGGTTGGTTCGAATCCCGGTGTCCCATATGGTCCTCCGTGCCTGCCAGGAGCTATTTCTGAGCAGACAGCCAGGAGTAACCCCTGAGCAACGCCGGGTGTGGCCCAAAAACCAAAAAAAAAAAAAAAAAAAAGAACATGAGTTTGTATAACTCAAGGAAATAAAGTTTGGAGCCCAAATACCTGAATTCAGAACCTGCTATTCTCTGCTAACTTGCAACCATGCAAATGACCTATTTGGGGACACTAGTCCATCTTTCAAAGGGGGCTCATAATTTCTACCCAGCTTCAGGATTGTTAGAAAGTTAAAATAAAACATAACAAAAATAAGTAGGTGGGGACTGGAGAGATAGTGTCAGGGTTAAAGAACTTGCCTTGCCCTTGGCTGACCCTGGTTTGATCCTCAACACTACATATGATCCTCTAAATACCACCAGGAATGATCCCTGAGCACAGAGCTAGGAATAAACTCTGAGCACTGCTGGAGTGTGTCCCCCCCACCCCAAGAATAGGTAAGGGTAAAATTCTAGCCAAGCTTTTTTTTTTTTGTCTTACCTGATGATGTTCAGGGGTTACTTCTGGCTATATGCTCAGAAATCGCTCCTGGCTTGGGGGACCATATGGGACGCTGGGGATTGAATGGCAGTATGTCCTAGGTTAGTGCATGCAAGGCAAACGCCCTACCGTTTGTGCCATTGTTCTGGGCCCTAGCCGAACATTTTTTTGGGGGGGGTTTTGGGTCACACCTGGCAGCATTCAGGGGTTACTCCTGGCTCTACATTCAGAAATTGCTCCTGGCAGGCTCGGGGGTCCATATGGGATGCTGGGATTTGAACCACAGTCCTTCTGCATGCAAGGCAAACACCCTACCTCCATGCTATCTCTCCGGCCCCCTAGCCAAGCTTTTTTTTTGTTTTGTTTTTTGTTTTTGGGCCACACCCAGTGTTGCTCAGGGGTTACTCCTGGCTGTCTGCTCAGAAATAGCTCCTGGCAGGCACGGGGGACCATATGGGACACTGGGATTCGAATCAACCACCTTTGGTCCTGTATCGGCTGCTTGCAAGGCAAACGCCTCTGTGCTATCTCTCCGGGCCCTAGCCACGCATTTTTAATCACTTCTTGAGTAAATGGTTCTTTGGTTTTGGTTGATTTTGTTTGGTTTTGGGGCCATATCCAGTGGTTTTTTATATCCTATTTCTAGCTCTGTGCTCAAGGATTATTGCTTCTCGGCCTTTTGGCTAAGATCAAGTGTAGTACTCCTGGCAGTGCTCAGGGGTCCAAATGTGGTGCTGGGGGCAAACCAGTGTTAGCCATATGCAAGGCAAGCACCTAATCACTATATTATCTCTCTGCTGACAAGCAAATCATTCTGTCTTTGGTAGTATCTGTGATTTGGACATTGACTAAGGCACAGAGGTAAATAATGCTGCACATAATGTCTCAGCCCTTGCTGGAGGATTTCACCTTTCTGGACTCTAAATGTCCCAGTGAGAAACTTCTCTGGGGAATAAGATGAATCTGGTACACTGTAGAGGGTACAAATACATGTGGTGAGTCTGTCTTGGATAGAAAGAAGGACCTTCCCTGAGCCTGCCAGGAGCGATTTCTGAGTGTAGAGCCAGGAGTAACCCCTGAGCACTGCCGAGTGTGACCCAAAAACCAAAAAAAAAAAAAAAAAAAGATCACCTTCCTATCAATAAGGAACCAATAACCAAGCTGGGGATTCTTTGGTGATCAGAATCCGATAGACAAAAGAATGAAATCTCAGACTCTTGACTGGGTGTGTAGAAGCAGACAGAGGCCAGGATGCTGAGGAATTGCAGAGAAATAGCAGGAACTTGAACCAGCAAGCAGGAGGGAGAGAGGGTGGAGGCATAGGCCTCAAGCCAACTGGAGTCTGGGTGGGCTGCTCAGGAAGGGGCTGGCTGGGGGCATCAAACTGCTGTGTGGGCTGGAGACAGGCTGTCTGAAAATTAAGCTTCTTCAGTCTGCAGGAGGTCAGGAAGCTGGAAAGTGGGGACTGAGACGGGGCACTTGGTCCTCTGGGTGGATAGAGAAAAGCTATAGGTTTGGAAGTGGCAGTCTCGCCTGATGTCTATACAAAGAACTAGGCAAGGCCAAAGTGAGTCAAGAATTATAGTGATAGCCTCGGGGCCAGGGATGTGGCTCAGTGGTAAAGCACTTGCTTTGTTTGTTTGAAGCCCCCAGAAGCACAGTGGTGGCAGAAGAGTTGATCAATGGATGGAGCACATGTTTTGCATGGGTTGGATCCCTAGTACTGCTTGACCCTCCAAGCACCTCCAGAGCAGACCCTCAGCACTGAGCCAGAAGTAGCTCCCAATAACCTTGAGTTCCCAAACCAGACCAAAACCAAAACACAAAACCACAGTGATGCTGAGCTTGGTCCTGGCCTGCTCTGTTGCCAGCTTTGCTGACACTCTCTGCTGGGGCTTCTTGGTCTGGCCCCACTGGGGTCCTGGTGGCAACCACAATTCTAGGAAGAACATCTTAGGCCTGTGAGTGTATGCCAACTTGGAAGTTTGGACTGGAGCCAGCAAGAAGTGAAATCTGCATGCAAGATTCAGGTGGAACCTGGAGCTGGCCAAAGGCTGTGAGAGGAGATCACACTTACCAAAGGATCAAATGCAGGCAAGAAGGCAACTGCATTGTGAGCCCATTTTTGTCCTGAAGTCAAAGCAAGTTAAAACAGGGCTACTGGGGCTGGAGAGATAGCATGGAGGTAAGGCGTTTGCCTCTCATGCAGAAGGTTGGTGCTTCAAATCCCAGCATCCCATATGTTCCCCTGAGCCTGCCAGGAGCGATTTCTGAGCATAGAACCAGGAGTAACCCCTGAGCACTGCTGGGTGTGACACAAAAACAGAAACAAAAACAAACAAAAAAAACCCAGGGCTACTGCCAGTGAGGCCCCTCCCTAGCCAATGTTGCAAAAATAGGTATGGGAGAGAGCTTGAGTAGGGTTGCTACTCCTCTCAAGTAGCTCGAGAGGCTGGAGTAAGATGCTTTATAAACTGGGGCCCGGAGAGATAGCACAGCGCCGTTTGCCTTGCAAACAGCCGATCCAGGACCAAAGGTGGTTGGTTCGAATCCCGGTGTCCCATATGGTCCCCCGTGCCTGCCAGGAGCTATTTCTGAGCAGACAGCCAGGAGTAACCCCTGAGCACCGCCGGGTGTGACCCAAAAACAAAAACAAAACAAAACAAAACAAAAAAGATGCTTTGTAAACTGGAGCCCTAAGTTGGATCCCTGGTACCAGAACAAATCAACCCCCAACTTCCAAAAGCAAGCAGTTTGCAGTAAGTAAGGCTGGAGGGATGCCTGGAAAGAGGGTGGGAGAGAATATTTCTTTACAAAAGTTGAAAAGGACAGAGATGGGAGAGGACGGAACAGAGCTGTGGAGCCTCAGCTGAACCAGCAGGAAGTTGGAGTGCTGAGGTAAACTACCCCTGATCTAGGGTTGAGCCCCCTCTCTAAACTAAAACTGAGGAGAGGCTTCTGGGGCAGGTAGCCTCCTGCTCACTGGGGAGACTGAACCCCCAAATTGTGCGCTCTGCTGCAACAAATAGGAACAGGTGAAGACCAGGTTCGAGGTGCCAAGGAAAGTTCAAGATCCAGATGAAGGCAGCAGTGGTTTGGTGTACTGCATAAGGAGTCACTAGGGACCAGAGAAATGTGCCCCCTTCTCTATATTATTTTCTTTCCTCCAGCAAGTGTTTACTGCTTAGTCTGAATCCCAAGAATAAGGCATAGAACCTAACTTCGGGAGCACCAGTCTAAGAAGCAAGGAATTGGGTGAAGATGATGGGTTTATGATACAGTCTCTTAGACTGGCCAAGGAGGTGCTGTGGGTACCCGAGGCTCAGAGAACATTTCACCTGGTGAGTGGGACCCAGGCCAGGGACCAGAGTTTCTAAATAATAAAGTATTGTAGGGAATGAGGCAGCAGTTTCCAGGGCCACCGGGAGCCTTTCTTGAAGACCATCATGAGAGGGAAATGAGTCCCACTGAGAAAGCCTGTTACAAGAGACAGAGGTCAGAGTTGGGGTTTTCAGAGTGTAGGCTCCAGCCTCTCTGTCTCATACACAAACAGAAGCAAAGTCAACCCCAAGGCCAGTAGGAGAGACCATTGCCTGGTAAACTGCTGCCCAGTGAGCAGTGCCTCTGTGCTTTGCAGTCTTCCATTACTAATGAAGTCCATTTTGCATGACAGTGCACACTAATGTTACCTTTCTTTCAAGAGTAAAATAATTTTCTCTCCATACCTTTAAGTGATATTATCAAGTGACATCAGCACACCAGGGAGGTAGGTGAGATTTGGTCCAGCTGGTGACATCCCTTCCCTTCTCCCCCAGGAGAAGCAGTGCTCACTGAACTCTTATAGGTTGGGGGATGGTGAGACACCAGTAGCATCTTTAAGTTTTTATTGGGCAGTGGCATCAAGTCTTTGGTCTGGGCAGGGGGGTACAGAAAAGGTAAGAGCTGCCAAGGGGGGTGCAGTGCAGAGGCCTGGGGAGCATGATGGAAAAGGTGGCTTTCCTCAGCCTGTCTTCTTTTCTTTGCTTCCCTATCTCTCCTCAAAGCTCTCCTCCAATGTCCATGGGCTTGACACTAGATAACCCAGTAATTCAGGCCCTGGTGGCAGTCTAGGAAGCATCATAGGATGAGTGGAGGAGAAAAGATCTAAGGTTTTGTTCTTCTTTATGTTGTCTCCAAACTCACCTCCAGCCTGTCCCTTTCATACCATATGTTCAGGCTCATAGTCACATTCTTGAGCAGAAGGTAGATAAGATTAAGTCAGGGTATTTAACTTGGGAAAGGGTCAATATTTGAGGAGCACCCTGGAACTCTTCTTGGAGAGGGATTGTGTTTGGCTGGATATCCCAGCCATCACTGAGATTTTTTTTTTTTGTTTTTGGGATGACTAGACCAGGGATGCTATCAGGCTAATCCAAGATTTAAAACTCCACCCTCCAAACAAAGATTCTGTGATTACAGGGGACCTACCATTGGGATATGATAATAGCAATAAAGGTCCTTATTTATAATGGGGTGCTGCTTCCTTTACAAAGGCTATTCATATGCATGATTTCACTGAACTCATAGAACCACCTTGAGTGGCAGAAATGATCACATCCATTTCGCCTTCAAGAAGACGAATATTTGCTCAAGTTTATATAGATGGAAAAGATTTGCCTCCAGTGCTCCTCAGCCCAGGGACGGAGCTCTTCCCTCCGGCCCCCACACCCCAGACTGCATCTGTGGCTCTGACACAGCCTTGGAGGATTCCATTTCTACTTCCTGCCTTTCCCACCTCTCTGGAAATGAGTTCTGGAAGTTAGCGCCCACTGTGAGCCAAGGAATACTTTTCTATTCATCCTGAGCTTGCATCATTCCAGGGCTAAGAGGCCCCCTCATCTCCGGTTTCAGGACTGGGGGAGCAAACAAGCCTCTGCTTATCTAGGCCCTTCGGATTCTGTGTGTTTCCATCCCATTACACTTTGCAGGGGCCTAAACTTGAAAATGAGCTTGAACTCTCAGTACTCCTGTCTCCTCCCATCTGTCAGCTGTTCTCAGTCTTTCTCTCAGCTCCTGACTTTCTTTGTACGAGCCAGTGACTAGGCAGTCACTTAGCTCTATGTTTTTAAGGAAGGACAGGAGAAGGCATGACCTTTGTTTCCGATCTTCTTCATTATAGTGTTGTTGCTTTATCATCTTTTGGGCTAAACAAAACTTTGGGCAAAGGCCTTCAAAGAACCCTCTATAATATCTCACCTATTCTTTTCTTGACTCAGAACCTTTCATTTCATCCACAAAGTTCAGTAACTTTTGATGGCAAGGGTAGAATAAGCTCCCTGAAAAGGGCAGCAGAATATGTGTGTGGTTATTGGGAAGTCACTATATACCAAAAGGGGGAGAGGGACAAAAAAGAATGAAGAATAATGACCCAAGCAATAAAGAATAAATATTAAAACAGTAAAAAAAAAATCTTAAAACAGTGAGGTATGGGCCCGGAGAGATAGCACAGCGGTGTTTGCCTTGCAAGCAGCCAATCCAGGACCTAAGGTGGTTGGTTCAAATCCCGGTGTCCCATATGGTCCCCCGTGCCTGCCAGGAGCTATTTCTGAGCAGACAGCCAGGAGTAACCCCTGAGCATCACCGGGTGTGGCCCAAAAACAAAAACAAAACAAAACAAAACAAAACAAAAAACAAAAAAAAAAAACACAAAAAAAAAAACCAGTGAGGTATATAGGTGGGGCAAAGGGGCTACCATGGGTGGAGGTCTGAAAGATGGCTTCTCACTTGTGGAGATTGTTCATCGATAACCACATCACTTTTCACTTGTCCACATTAAAACTTTGTCACTGGCTGGGTCTGTTTGCTCACTCGGTCAGATTCAAAGAGTTTTCTGTCTATTCTATTCTCTTCAGCCTAACTGGACTCTGTTAAAGGGGCAGAGAGTGAGTTATCATCAAGTGGGAGGCTGCTGACTGGGCTCAAATGAATCCAAGTCCTTCCACAGCAACAGAGAAAACAAATCAGATAGCAGGGCAGGGCTGGGACATCCTTTCCCTTCATACTCAGGGTATATATGGTATATATACTCAGATAAATGGTAACCCCATTTATCTCTTCCTACATCCTTTCGACCACCATTGGTGTTCGAATTGGTGGGGATTGGTGGGATTAAGGAAGTAAACGAAAAACAAGACTGCAGTTAGCTTTGCTGAGATGCTGCTTCAGGTTCTCCTACCAGGATCCTGCAATTGGCAGGAAAGAATCCTTTGCTGACACCCAAGCAAGCAAGTCGCTGGGGACTTGATCAGCGTTATGGACGTGAGTTTAAGACAGAAGGAACTCAGGCAGTCGGGAGATGGTACTGTGTCCCCTCCTTTGCTCTTAGGGGTTTCATTCTTTCCTTTTCCTGGCCTCGATTTCCACTAAAAGTGCCAACTACTGACTTTTTCCGAATTCTGATACTGGAAGTTCAAAGGATGCTGGGCACTTGTCTGGTGGCAGAGGGAATGTCTGTCAAAACCACCACCGTCCAGGCCTGTGTCCCAGCCTAGACCACCTCTCACTTCCCGCTCCCCTCTCCTGCGGGTCCCTAGAACAGAAGCAAGTTTGCAAAGCGTGAACTAGAATTTGAGGTGACCTCCTAGAGCGAACCCCGCAGCACACGCAGCAGCTGGGCAGGCGCTGCCCGGGGAGATGGACATGCCGCTAGGCCAGGGACATTCTGTCCGCCGCCGCTGCCTGCCGGACAGCGCCCGCTCGTTAAGAGACGCACCTTCCTCGCTGCCCCGGACATTCTGTTCGCTCCGAGCCCCGCGCGCAGCGGACATTCCATCTGAATTCGCGTCGGCTCCAGGCTGGGGACACATGTGGTCCCCCCAAACCCTAAGCCAGACACACCAGACCCACCGTCCGGTCAACTCCGGCTGCCCACCCTGGGAGCTGCTACCCGCACAGCGACGGGCTGACCCGGTTGTGGCCCGGCTCTCGCGGGCGGCTCGTACCCCAATTGCGAAGCGGCTGGTGCAGAAGCTGGTATGACCCAGACAGCACCCCGACTCTCAGCCCCACGACTCTGTGTCCCGTTAGACGGAGGGGCTCTGGGTAACCCAGATTGTCCTAGGTTGGTAGGTCATCTGGACAGGGCCTCGGCCAGCCTCTTTACTTCCAAGCTGCCTGCCCCGAACCGAAGCGCCGGATTCTAAGGAATTTCCCCTGCCATGGTTTACGTTGCAACCCCTGACTCCCAGCCACTCGGAGCTTCTGCCGGGGCTTCAGGTCTCGAGTTCCCTTCGGATCCCCACCGACTCCCCTTTTTTCTGATCCTCCAGGTCTGGAAGCGTAAATGTCCCTGTTGTTCTCAAGTCCTAGCTAGCACCGATCTGCAGTGCTCTCTCCCTGTGACTCGACCCTTTGGTTCCCCCAGGCACCATTCCCCTTTTTCCAGCAGCCCCGGGTCCCCTTCTTAGCTTGCCGAAGTTCGCTCCTGGACCCCCGGGGCCCTTGAGTCCCGGTGCCCCGCATGGTCAAGCACTCACAGTGAGTCTCGAGGCGGACAGACAGACACTCCTGGCGGCGACGGCGGCCGCAGTCTGGAGGGTGCAGGGCAGCGCAGGCTGGGGCCAGGGGCCGGGCACCCGGCCGGGTGGGGGCCACCCCCCTGCTTCGGGGCTGCCGCTCAAGCTCGGACTCTCCGTCTGGGACTTGCAGAGACAGACAGACGGGGGAGCCTCGCCGCTCTCTGTCACCCCCCGCCGGCGCCCATTCACTTTATGGGCAGCCCGGAGCGGCCCCCAGCCGGCCGTGGACAAACCTCGCGCGCCGGGCCCCGCCCCCTTCCAGCTGCGAGGTCTGGCCACGCCCTTCCAGCTGTGAAGTCCTAAGCCACGCCCCAGGGGCGGTGCAACGGCCCTGACCACGCCCCTTAGCCAATCGGAGCGGCTCGTCTGCCACCGAGCCACGCCCTCCCCACGTGGCTGAAACCCGCTAAGGCAGGAGGACTGTGATTCCAAAAGCTCAGTTTTGGAGACTAGAAGGTCCGGGGATCCATGGAGTCGCAGTGAGGGGTTTAGGGCGTCCACCCACCACCTAGAGCAAAAGGGAGCGGTGCCCTGTAGAGGTCCTCCTTAGGTGCCAGGTGTGAGTAAGTGTGCACGGGCCAGGAGGAGAGGCCCTCCGGGCCTCAGCTCTCAGACTGCATCGCGCTCAAGTTTCGCCTCTTTTCTCCACTTGTCGCTGTCTGTCTCTCCACCCTTTGTCTCTGTTCCAATTCTCCCACGTCTCGCCTTTCCTTTCCTTTTTTCTTTCTTCCCTGTCACGTTGCTTCTGATGTTTGTCTCTGTCATTTTGAAAGATCCATTTTTCACATTTTCTTTGTTGTTCCTTTTCCTAATCTTTTTCTTCTTCATGAATATTTTCTTTTCTTTTCTTTTTTGTTTCTTCTTCTTCTTCTTCTTCTTCTTCTTCTTCTTCTTCTTCTTCTTCTTCTTCTTCTTCTTCTTCTTCTTCTTCTTCTTCTTCTTCTTCTCCTCCTCCTCCTCCTCCTCCTCCTCCTCCTCCTCCTCCCCCCTCCTTCTTTCTTGTTCTTTTTTTGGGCGGGGGGTGGTGGTGCAAAAAGCGGTGTCAGGGCTTACTCCTGGCTCAACATTACAAAATTACTACTGGTGGGGCCGAAGAGATAGCATGGAGGTAAGGCGTTTGCCTTTCATGCAGAAGGTCATTGGTTTGAATCCCGGCTTCCCATATGGTCTCCTGAGCCTGCCAGGAGCGATTTCTGAGAGTAGAGCCAGGAGTAACCCCTGAGCGCTGCCGGGTGTGACCCAAAAAAACAAAAACCAAAAAAAAAAAAAAAATCACTACTGGTGAGCTCAGGAGACCTTAATTGTTCTGGGGACTAAGCTCTACTTTCAGTACTATTACTCTGGACTTTTCTTATCTGCTATCTCCCACCTCCCTCTTCACTTTTTTTCTCTCCTCTCAAGAAGGTGGCTTTGTAGAGAAAGCAGAGTTTGAAAGGAAACAAAGCACTACGGAGTGAGTGACCTCATACAATTCCCAAATTTCCAAATTCACAATCCCAAATTACTGGATATCAAAGTTAGATGGAACACTTTCAGAGGCTTTTACAGCACATCTGTCAGCTTTTACCATGAGCTTGCCCAGATCATGCTTTCCCAGCTACGAGAGGGCTAAGCTAGTTCTTCCTTGGTGATCTAGATTCAGTTCTGTGAACAAGGTGTGACCTTGGTGCTTGCTAGTTGGAGACTTAAAAGGGACAGGACAGAAATCCCAGAAACATACGGAATCAGGCTGGATTGCTTGGGGTCCATTGAATCCCATCACAAAATATGCTCCTAAAGTAAGTCTGACCTTGTCCTCCTTCTCTTCCTCCTCCTCCTCCTCCTCCTCCTCCTCCTTTTTCTTTTCTTTTGGTTTCTGGGCCACATCCAGTGGCACTCAGGGATTACTCCTAGCTCTTGGCTCAAAAATCTCTCCTGACAGGCTCGAGGTACCATATGGGATGTTGGGGATAGAACTTGGGTTGGCAGTGTGCAAGGCAAAAAATGACCTACCACTGTGCTATCACTGCAGCCCTCCTCCTCCTCCTTTTTCTTCTTTCTCTTCTTTCTCCTTCTTCTCCACTTTCATATGTAGCATTGTTCAAGTATTACTACTGGATCTGCACTCAGGGATCACTCATGGAGGGGCTTTATGGAACATATGGAGTGACAGAGAGAGTCAGCCACATACAAAGTATAAACCTTACTCACAACTGTCTCCATAGTTTTATTTTCTTAAAACCTGTGAATGGGGCCGGGCGGTGGCGCTGGAGGTAAGGTGCCTGCCTTGCCTGCGCTAGCCTAGGACGGACCACGGTTCGATCCCCCGGCGTCCCATATGGTCCCCCAAGAAGCCAGGAGCAACTTCTGAGCGCATAGCCAGGAGTAACCCTGAGCGTCACAGGGTGTGGCCCAAAAACCAAAAAAAACAAAAAAAAACAAAAAACAAAAAAAACCTGTGAATGACTCCTGATTGCCTCTAAATAAAGATCAAGTTCTCTTGCTTCTCATATAAGACTTTATGATCTGACCGTGTGTGTGTGTGTGTGTGTGTGTGTGTGTGTGTGTGTGTGTGTGTGTGTGTACTATATCTGGCAGTGCTTGGGGGCTGCTCTTGGGATCATGTGGCACTGAGGATTGAACCCTACACATGTATGCTCTCCAGCTCTCGGAGCTTTCTCCTTGGCCCAAACTTTGGTCTTATTTTTCTGAAGTGTGCCTCTTTAGTGGGGTTGACAATTTACCAGGGTTATATCTGTCAGTGCTTGGGAGGTCATGTGGTACAGGAGATCAAACATGTAGCATTGAGCATACAAGGCATGGGCTCCAAACCTCAAAATTTTCTCCCCAGTTCCCTGATCCTGTCTTAATGGTCAGTTTCCTGTATTTTCTGCACACTTCTCCCTGTGATAATTACATATTTCCAAACTGTTTTTATCTTGCTATTAATTTCTACTCATACTCCTAAGCTTCATACAGTCTTATTTTCTCTGGTAGGCATTTTTGAATTCTAGAGTTAGAAAATGTCTAGCTTCTTGTTCTCATATGCATCTTGCATATTCCCTATAACCCATCTAATCATATTGAAAATGTTTTATTTATTTATTTATTTATTTTGGTTTTTGGGTCACTTCCAGCAGTGCTCAGGGGTTACTCCTGGCTCTATGCTCAGAAATTGCTCCTGGCAGGCTTGGGGGGCCATATGGATGTCGAGATTCGAGCCACCATCCTTCTGCATGCAAGGCAAATGCCTTACCTCCATGCTATCTCTCCGGTTCCAAAATGTCATTTTATATATCATCTTCTACTATGCAATAATTTAAGAGCACAAGGACTATGTCTTTTCATTTATATTTCTAGGTATAAATATAAACTCAATACTGAAATATAGAAAGGGTTGTTCAGGGCCACATTGGGCTGTGCTCAGGGGAACCACTGCAGTAATGGGGATTGAATCAAGGTTAGCTATGTACAAAGCAAATGCCTTACCTCCTGTACTATTTCTTTAGTGCCTATATTGATTAATTTCTGGGGAATATGTGAAGTAAAATGGATACTTGGAGACTTTGGGGCCACTGAAAGGAGCTTCAATGAGCTTTAAAGACCTCACAATAGAAGTCGATTCAGGAGGCTAAACCCCATTTTTGAAGGAATTCAGAAGATGGCCTAGATGTATGATGGAAAGAGGTGCTGTGAAGGTTGTATCTTCTTCCCTATACTTGGCTTTTATTTTCATTTCCTATCTTCTTCTTTTCATTACTGTTACTGTTGTTGTGGGGAGGGTACGCATGTAGGCTGTGGGGCTTGCTAGTGGTTGCACATCAGGCTGTGGTGCTTATACATTCAGCTGAGTTGTTCCCCAAGTTTTTCACTACTTTAGGCATCACACTTGCACAGGTGTTTGCCTGATCAGGCACTCTTAGTTGAGGTAGGCACACATTACTGTAGTGATGCTCACCAAGGTTGCTGCAGTGCTCACATGTCATTGCCGGAGGTTGCACTTTTTTATTTTTTAAGAATTATAATGAAATTTATTTATTTTTGAGAAATGAAATTTCTTTATTTAAGCACCTTGGTTATAAATTTGTTCATAATTGGGTTTCAGCCATAAAATGCCCACACTCCTGATCGCCAGAGGTTGCATTTTTTGACCATGACACACACATCTTTTTTTGGAGGGAGGTGCTTTTGCACACTTGACAGTGCTCAGGGACTACTTATAGCTCTGTTCTCACTAGTCATTTCTATCATTCTTGGGTCTGAGAGATATCACAGCAGTAGGGCATTTGCTTTGCAAGCGGCCAACCCAGGACCTAATGTGGTTTGAATCCCAGTGTCTCATATGATTCTCAGTGCCTGCCAGGAGCGATTTCTGAGCACATGCCAGAAGGAATCCCTGAGTGCTGCCAGGTGTGACCCCAAAACAAAACAAAACAAAATCCAAAAAAAGACCCCCTCAAAAAAATTTCTATCATTCTATTACTTGGGGGACCCTGTGCAGTGTTGGGGATTGAACCAGGGTCAGCTACATACAAGGCAAGAACCTTCACCCATGTACTGTTTCTCCAACCCTCACATACTTAAAAAAAAACTTTATTTAAGTGTATTGGTTACAAAATTATTCATGATTGAGTTTCAGTCATAGAATGTACACTACCCTTCACAAGTGTACATTTCATGCCACCAATGTTCCTTGTTTCTGTTCCACCCACCCACCCCGCCTGTCTCTGACCCAAACATTTTGCTTCCCTTTCTTTCTCTTTCTCTATTTCCTTTTTTTTTTTTTTTTGACACTGTGCTTTGAACTATTTTTTTTGGTTTGTTTTTGTTTTTGGGTAACACCTGGCAGTACTCAGGGGTTACTCCTGGCTCTACACTCAGAAATCGCTCCCGGCAGGCTCGGGGGTTTATATGGGATGCTGGGATTCGAACCACTGACTTTCTGCATGTAAGGCAAATCCATGCTATCTCTCTGGCCCCTTCATTATTCTTTTTTTTTTTCTGAACTATTGTTAATGAAGGGGTACCATAAGTCACATACTTATTTGTTGTGATGCTGATTAGTAGTCACACTTTATTTTGTGGTGTTTTTTCATTGTGGTGTGAAACCACTCATGGCACCAGGAATTGTAGAGAGCAGAACTGCCAAACTCAAAAAGCAGAGCTTCAGGGGCCCAGAGCGATAGCACAGCAGAGAGAGCGTTTGCCTTGCACATAGCCCACCTGGGTTTGATCCCTGGCATTCCATATGTCCTCTGAGCCTGCCAGGAGTGATTTCTGATCACAGAACCAGGAGTTACCTCTGAGCGCCTCTGAGTGTAACCTCAAAACAAGCAAAACAAAACAAAACAACAAAAAGAAGAGCTGCCAGATTTGTGCTTATTGCATGTGGGATTCTGGGGATTTGAATTTGTGACCATAAGTCAGAAAAGTAGGCACTTTAAGCCCTTGAACTATTTGTCTGAGATTCCTGACACAGGATTAAAGAATCCTCAGTTTGGTCCAGAGACCAGGAATCCAGTGTGCAAGAGACCAAGCTCTGTTTCTGAAGGAATTTAGAAGATGGGAACTATTGAGTTCTGTAGGTTCAATGTTACTTTTTTGTGTGCTTGTTTGTTTTTGGTTTTTGGGTCACACCCACAATACTCAGGAATTACTCCTGGCTCTACACTCAGAAACCACTCCTGGTAGACTCGGGGGACCATATGGGATGCCGGGATTTGAATCACTGTCCCTCTGCATGCAAGGCAAATGCCCTATACCTCCATGCTATCTCTTCGGCCCCTCCAATGTTACTTTTGATAGATTCTTCAGGTTAAGAGAATTTGCATATGGACATTCTTTGCATTGCTAATTGTGAGATAATGTTCCTATTATGATACTGTGATACTGTGGTCATTCATGGTATCATAAATGAGAAGAAAAGGGGGGAAATGATATATATTTTCCACTGTCTCCCATAGTCCTCCAGATCTTATAAGGGTATTTGGACTCTATTCCAGCAGACAGGCCAGGAGACCCCCCATTCAACTGCTAGGAGAATCTTTTTTTTTTTTTTTTTGGTTTTGGGTTTTGGGTCACACTCGGCAGTGCTCAGGGGTTACTCCTGGCTCTATGCTCAGAAATCGCTCCTGGCAGGCACAGGGGACCATATGGGATGCCGGGATTTGAACCACCGTCCTTCTGCATGAAAGGCAAACACCTTACCTCCATGCTATTTCCCCGGTCCCTGAGAATCATTTTTCTATCCTCATTTCACATACTCTCTTCTAGAGTATGTGGGGGGGGGCACACCCAACAGTGCTCAGGATATAGTCTTGGCTCTGTACACAGGGATTACTCCTGATGGGCTCTTGGGGCCATTTGAAATTCCAGGGGAGCAAACCTGAGAGCCGGGCTCAAGATTACCTACTAGACTATTGCTTCAGATCCTCTTCTATACAGTTTTTATTTATTTATTTATTTATTTATTTATTTATTTATTTATTTATTTATTTTGTTTTTTTGGGCCACACCTGGTGATGCACAGGGGCTACTAAAAGCTATGAGCTCAGAAATTGCTCCTGGCTTGGGGGACCATATGGATGCTGGGGGATTGAACCATGGTCCATCCTAGACCAACTGCATGCAAAGCAAATGCCCTACTACTGCGCCACCGCTCCAACCCCTCTTCTAGATAATTTAAAATATTCTGGCAACTTAAATAATCTCTTCTGTTTGATTTTTGTTTTGGACCCACATCTGGTGATGCTCAGGGATTACTCCTAGCTCTGTACTCAGGAATTACTTTTAGCAATTATTGGAAGTTCATATATGATGCTGGGGATCAAACCTGGGTATGTTGTGTGTAAGGCAAGTGCCCTACCAACTGTATTATTGCTGCAGTTCCTTGATAATCTCATATAAGAGATTATAGAGGGTGGTAGTGATAGGGAAGTAACAACTTGGATGAGCATTTATTTAGTCCTTGGCCTTTTAGCATTTCCTTGGCATTTTATCATTTCTTCTTCTTCTTCTTCTTCTTCTTCTTCTTCTTCTTCTTCTTCTTCTTCTTCTTCTTCTTCTTCTTCTTCTTCTTCTTCTTCTTCTTCTTCTCTTCTTCTTCTTCTTCTTCTTTTCTTCTTCTTCTCCTCCTCCTCTTCTTCTTCTCCTCCTTCTCCTCCTCCTCCTCTTCTTCTTCTCCTCCTCTTCTTCTTCTTCTTCACTTCCTCCGCCTCCTCTTCCTCCGCCTCCTCTTCCTCTGCCTCCTCTTCCTCTGCCTCCTCTTCCTCTGCCTCCTCTTCCTCTGCCTCCTCCTCCTCCTCCTCCTCCTCCTCCTCCTCCTCCTTCTTCTTCTTCTTCTTCTTCTTCTTCTTCTTCTTCTTCTTCTCCTTCTTCTTTTTACTTTTTTCTTTTTCTTTCTTCTTCCTCTTCTTCCACCTCCTCCTCCTTCCTCTTTTTCTTCCTTCTTCCTTTCTCCTCTCCCTTCTTCCTCTTCCTCCTTCCTCCCTCCTTTCAGGGCCAGAGTGATAGCACAGCAGCAGGGAGTTTGCCTTGCATGCAGCTAACCCAGGACAGGCCCAGATTTAATCCCTTGCACCCTATATAGTCCCCTGAGCCTGCCAGGAGCTATTTCTGAGCACAGAGCCAGGAGTAACCCTTGAGTGTCACTGGGTGTGGCCCCCAAGCTAAAAAAAATTGGGTGACTCCCAGAAGAACTGTGGACTTAAGGGGCTACAAATGGCAGTGCTCAGGCACCCATGTGGAGCCAGGGATCAAATCCAGTGCTCCTATATGTAAAGTATGTGCTTCAGTCCTTTTATCTATTTTTTGACTCATCTTAGAATTTGTTTTGTTTTGATTTTGGGGCCACATATCTGTACTCAGGACTTTCTCCTGACAGGGCTAAGGGGATAAGATATAGTGCTGGGGATTGAACCCAGGCCGATTGTGTACAAGGTAAGTGTCCTAACCACTGTGCTATCTCTCTAGCCACCAGTATTAGCATTTTTAGAGCAAATCGGAAAGGTTTCTTTTTTCTGTCACTGATAATGTAATTTATATAATTTTTTTTTTTTTTTTTTGGTTTTTGGGTCACACCCGGCAGTGCTCAGGAGTTACTCCTGGCTGTCTGCTCAGAAATAGCTCCTGGCAGGCACGGGGGACCATATGGGACACCGGGATTCGAACCAACCACCTTTGGTCCTGGATTGCCTGCTTGCAAGGCAAACGCCTCTGTGCTATCTCTCCGGGCCCTATATAATTATTTTTTAGGGTAGAGGAAAAGTATCCAAAGACTTTTTTATGTTGGCGAGAGAGGGAGGTTTGGGCCACATCCAGTGGTGATCTGATATTACTCCAGGCTGTGTTCAAATGTTACTTCTAGTGGTGTGTGAGACCAATGTGGTGCTAGGGATTGGTGTAAACCAGGTATATGGCCTTTAAATCCTGTGCTATCACTCCAGTCATCTAATATGCTTTTTGTGAGGGCAGAACTAGAAGATACAATTTAGTAGTCTAAATCAGAGTGTTAGAAAACTGAAGTCATGAAATTTGCTTATACATGGATGGATATGGAGAATATTAGTCAGAGGGAGAGAGATAGGCATAGAATAATTGCACTAATTTGTGGGATATAAAAAAGATAGTATGGTAATAATATCTAAAAACAATAGAGACTGGGGCCAGAGAGATAGCATGGAGGTAAGGCTTTTGCCTTTCATGCAGAAGGACGGTGGTTCGAATCCTGGCATCCCATATGGTCCCCTGAGCCTGCCAGGAGCAATTTCTGAGTGTAGAGCCAGGAGTAACCCCTGAGCTCCGCTGGGTGTGACTCAAAAAACCAAACCAAACCAAAACAAACCAAACCAAAACAATAAAGACAAGGGCCAGGAGGACTAGTCCATGGTAGAAAGTATACCACAATTAGTGGGGGAGTGCAGTTAGGGCAGAGACAGGACCACTATGACAAGATAACAGGAAATGATCACTCTGGACAAGAATTAGGTGCTGAAAGGGAATAAAGTGATATGCATGATTGATACCCCTTCAGTAACAATATTGCAATACAGTTTCTAAAAGAAAAAAGTAAGAGACAGAGAGAAAGAGAGAGATTTGCTACAGAGGCAGGGAGGAGAGAGACCTCCTGGCAGGTCTTCTGGAGACCATATGTGATGCCGGAAATTGTGGTCCATCACAATCACCCTAAGCGCCTTACCGCTGTACTATCCCTCCTTCTTCCCTGAGGCCCCCCCAAAGGCTTTTGAGAGTGTTGTTTTGTTTTGCTTTTTTTGCGGAGCCAGGATTGAACCAAGGGTCTCTCACACATGCAAGACAGACACTCTGCTCTTGAGCTACTTCCCCCTCCCCATGCTACCTTGAAAAAAAGTGACCCCCCCCCTCCTCAAAGGATGAATTGCTTTTTTTCTCTTTTTTTGGTTTTTGGGCCACACCCGGCGGTGCTCAGGGGTTACTCCTGGCTGTCTGCTCAGAAATAGCTCCTGGCAGGCACGGGGGACCTTGTGGGACACCGAGATTCGAACCAACCATCTTTGGTCCTGGATCGGCTGCTTGCAAGGCAAACGCCGCTGTGCTATCTCTCCGGGCCCGGATGAATTGCTTTTAATATAGAGAGCATGTGGCCGTGGGAAAAAAGTGGGAAAATAGGGTCGCCCGCCCCAGTCTCAAAAAACCCGCCCCCGCCCCCTTCCCAGCAAATCCTAGCTTCCCTCCCCATCAGGCCCAGCAGCCACTGCCAAGCCGCGCACTGCAACCGAACTCTAAACCACACCTCTTCAATCGCAGAAAAATCCCTTATTTTAATTGGCTCTTACAGCCGTCACTCAGAAAAAGTCTTGGCACCCATTGGCTATTTCCTAGCTAACTTAATAACCCCGTCTACTCAGGTTTTCCCCGCCTTCCCAAGCCAAATTCCTCCCTCGGATTGGCTCTCTAGAAGTGCCACTCTTCACAAAAACAGGCGCTGATTGGCTATCCCGGGAGGGGGCTCGCTCAGTTACCAAGCAGCGAGCTAGACTGAGTCTAGTTACCACGTCAGTGAGCTGACAGGGAAGGGAGCCGGTTCCACCGTCTGATTCTTGGTCGACTCCTCCCCGGACGACGGTGCGACCCTTGACTTGGGCCTCCACTACCCAGAAGACGTGCACCTTCCCTTCTCCCAGCCGCCAACCGAGGTCTGACCGAGAGCCGTCCGGCGGAGACACCTCTAGGGCCGGACTGGACATGAACTGCAGCTGCTGGTCCTGGGACTAGGCCCCGCCATTTTGGATCCACTGACAGGTCAGCCGAGTCTCCCAGGTCTCTGCTTTGAGCGCCCCGGAGTCGGGAAGGCCGCTGTGACATCGTGAGAAAAAGAAAGGGTGGAGGGCCTTGAAGTCGGACGGGCAGGAAGTCAAGACCCGGAGTGAGAGTTGGTTGTGGGAGGGGACAGGGAGGTGTGCAAGGGGCCAAAGGTCAGGGCCCAGTCCAGCACCTGGAGGGGCGACTTGGGCTCTGAGCCTTGCTTGCAGCTGGCTTGAGGAGTCCTTGTGCTCAGTCTTGCATCACCGAGGCTTCAGCTTCTCTTTTCTAGAACTTTCTGCAGCATCAAGAGCCCAGCCCACCAAACCAAACCACGTATCTGAATGCAAATCTCAAAATACCTGGCAATTACTTTTGTAGCTATGGAATTCTCTGCACACACACACCCCATCCCACCCCCCCCCCATTCTGTCCCCGCGCCCCACTTCTGTAACTGCTCATTAATACCGACGACATGATGCTTCACTACCGGACGATGAAGGGCTGCAGAATCATCTCGAAGAGAGACAGGGGGTGAGGGATAGAAAAGTGGAGGCATACCCCGGCCTGGGAATCTGGGCGATGAGGCTTTTTTTTTTTTGCTCTTATAGGGAAGCTCTACTTTCTGCCAGTTCTATATGTAAACACTGCACTTAACCTCTGAAAGGTCTCTTCTTTGACTCAGCTTTCGCTAGATCCTCTTCTGGGATTTGTTTTTTCAGTTTGACAACATTCCCTGCATTTCTTTCCAGGTCTTCTCTGTGCTTGGGCCTAGGAGGAGGAGGAGGGTTCACCAGGAAGCTTCTCCATTTCTGGCTCTTGTGGCTGAAAGCAGGAAGGGATCTGAGTATTGGTGGAGATTGGGACTATTGGTTTATTTTGATTGATTTATTGTGCCTGGCATAGCACTCAGATTCTCATATGCGATCCCTGCTCGCTGCATTTCCCTCCCCCTCCATCTTGGCATGGGATTATCGTAGAAAGAGTGGTGAGAGAGATTTGGCCAGTTGAAAGTTGTTGGGGTTCAGGCAGCAGAGTAAGTGATGGAATAGGAATCCCAGAGTGACGTTTATGGTAGGGTGATGACCAGTGATAAAGTGTTGCATTGTAAAGCTGTGAAATTTCCCCCCAGGAAGAGTGAATATGAGTGAAAAGAATGATAAAATGAGAAATAGTGTGGGTGGTTAGTGTTTTTAATGTGTAACATAGAAATTTGTGTATCTTTTAATTCAGGTTCCCAAGGTTAGAGGCATGGGAAAAAATGGGGGGAAAAAAGGTCTCTACTTAGTTTACACATTTATAGGGTCCTTGCTAGAGCATGTAATAAGACTAAAGCAGCACACACCTAATGCTTCTTAGCATATAGTGGACATTCCAAAAAATTATTGTCTGTTCTTTGGATTAGTTTTTGTTTGTGATTTGATTTGTGATCTGGCAATTAGGACCTTTGCATGGTGGGATAGTAACAAGGAGAACTAAAACCTCATCCTGGTAGATGAAAATCTGGGATCAGAGAGACTGTTTCTTCCTATCTAATGACCTCTGCCCTTTTGAAATTGCATTGTGTATGTTTGTGTGTGGTAATTTTATTGTTTGTATTTATGGACTTTAAGTAATGGCATGGAAATGGTACAAGGAACCAGTTGCATTTTAACTTATTGTTCTGAGTTTTAGAATTTCCAAAAAGTTGTTGAAAGTTGCTTATAGTTAGCCTAGGAAATATCAGATTTGATTGATGTACCTGCCTTGTTCATATGAGATGAAATGCTTGTTGTGTTGACAGATTTAGTTTTTCTGTTGATAGTATGACCAAATCCATGTGGAGCTGATTCAGGCATCAGATTTTTTCCTTTCCTTTACTTAAAGATATATTTCCTAGAATAGTATATATCTTTACCCTTTAACCCCCACTCTGTTAATCAGAAAATTTATTCTTTCTTCAAAACTTTTATTTATTTTTGTTTTGTTTTGATGGTACTAGGGAATGATACTATAGGCTCTGTGTTCAGGGGTTGTTTGCAAGAACTCCAGCTCAGTATACATACATATACACATATTCATTCACACATGCTGTATGGCTGAGCTACCTTTAGCCCCTCTAGCTTCTTTGTATGCCTGTAGATAGTGTTTTCTAATCCTGACAGTGCTGCTCCTTGGCATGATGTGAACTCAGGTTGTAGACACATTTCTTTATAAGTATCTGGGTAGCATTCTTTTTGTTTTGTTTTGTTTTTGGGCCACACTGGGCGGTGCTCAGGGGTTACTCCTGGCTGTCTGCTCAGAAATAGCTCCTGGCAGGCACAGGGGACCATGTGGGACACCAGGATTCGAACCAACCATCTTAGGTCCTGGATCGGCTGCTTGCAAGGCAAACACCTCTGTGCTATTCCTCCGGGCCTCAGGTAGCATTCTTAGTTGAATTATTTTCTTGGAGTTTCACTACTGTTTCACTTCCCAGATATCAAGATAACTACACTTTTTTGGTTTGTTTTTGGGTGATGCTCAGCGCTTATTCCTAGCTCTGCATTCAGGGGTCATTCTTTGGCAGCCTCTGAGGACCATATGTGGTGCTAGGGAACTTGGGACACTTGTGTGAAAGGCAAGCACCCTACCTGTTATATTATCATTCTAGTCCATGATGACAACCACTTTTAGATAATAACTTCACTGACAGGGTGCTTAGACTGGCTAGTGGGGTCAGTTAGAGATGGAAAAGATAGACTTTCCTCTTGATGAGAGCCACTGCATTTATTTGTTTTTAAATTGTTTTTGGCTGGGGTCACACCTAGTTGTACTCAGGACTTATGCCTGGCTCTGCTCAGAAGTCCATATGTGATATCGAGTTTAAGATTAAAACTGTATTAGATTTGTGCAAGGTAAGATCCCATTCTACTATCTCTCCAGTCCGTCCACCCAGTGCATTTATACATTGGAAAGATCATCCTAGCCTTGGTTTGCTACTTGTATTGATTGATTGATCACGGTCTGTCCCTTTTGTTGCATATGTTAATTAGAATAATTGGGCTAATATTGAGGTTGATTTGAAGGAAGAAAGGGACATTTATATTCCTCTCAATCTGAAAGAACTATAAAAATGTGATTGCAGCTGTTTAGCTTATATTGCTCCTCCTTTTTTGTATTTCATTTTATTAAAAAGCAGTCCCATATGGGACACTGGGGGATCGAAATGTGGTCCTTCCTTGGCTAGCGCTTGCAAGGCAGACACCTTACCTCTAGTGCCACCTCTCCGGCCCCAAATCATTGTATTTTTAAATCTACTTGCAATTAATTGCACTTTTACTAATAATTTTTTTTGTGTGTGTGGTTTTTGGGTCACACCCAGCAGTGCTCAGGGGTTATTCCTGGCTCCAGGCTCAGAAATTGCTCCTGGCAGGCACGGAGGACCATATGGGACGCTGGGATTCGAACTGATGAATGCCTTACCTCCATGCTATCTCTCCGGCCCCTACTAATAATTTTTTTATCATAATCATTATTATTATCATTATTATCGCAGGGGCTTCTTCTATTGCAGGTTGCCACTAGTGGTGCTGGGAATAAAACCTGGGTTCCCTGTATGCAAAGTGTGCATTCCAGCTGATTGAGCTATTTCTTTAGTCTCTTATTTTAGTAAAAGTAGTTTTATTTTGGGAATATGAGAGAGGAGAGAAAGTGAGAGCACCATATAGAGAAATTATGCAACCCATGAACTGGAATGTGGATAACTCCAGGTTGGTGTGTATGTGACAAGTTTCATTTTAAAAAAGACCCTTGTAGGGAGAACAAAAGTTGTTTATGAATGAATTCTACCTGATGATAGTGGATTATGTCCCCTGATAAACAAGAGGGCTGGATTTATGAGATTTAATCACAATAGTTCTCTATGTATAATCATTCAGACTGTTCTTTTTCTTCTCCCTTTTCTCCCTCCCTTTCCTCTCCTCCCTTCTTTTTTCTCTTCTCTTGATTTTCGGGCCACACCCATCAGTGCTCAGAAATCACTGCTGGTAGAGCTTAGAGGACTTTATGGGATGTGGGGAATCAAATCTGGGTTGTCAGCATGCAAGGCAACCAGTTTACCTACTGTACTACTGTACTAACCCAGACAAGCTTTCTTTTTTTTTTTTTTTTTTGGTTTTTGGGCCACACCCGGTAACGCTCAGGGGTTACTCCTGGCTATGCGCTCAGAAGTTGCTCCTGGCTTGGGGGACCATATGGGATGCCGGGGGATCGAACTGTGGTCCGTCCAAGGCTAGCGCAGGCAAGGCAGGCACCTTACCTCTAGCGCCATCGCCCGGCCCCCAGACAAGCTTTCTTTTTTTTTTTTTTTTTTTGGTTTTTGGGCCACACCCTGTGATGCTCAGGGTTACTCCTGGCTATGCGCTCAGAAGTTGCTCCTGGCTTCTTGGGGGACCATATGGGACGCCGGGGGATCGAACCGCGGTCCGTCCTAGGCTAGCGCAGGCAAGGCAGGCACCTTACCTCCAGCGCCACCGACCGGCCCCCAGACAAGCTTTCTAATGTTAGTACCACTCTTCTAATTGTGAGGCTTCCTTGATTGTTTAGAAGGCAAGTGAACTTGAAGACTTGTTTCATTTTTCATTTCCACACTGGCAGAAAGGACAGCCTTTGACAGCTTTAGACCTATCCCAATGACTCACCTTGCATTGAGTTTTTGAGATAGACTCTGAATTGGGAGGAGGTAATACTCAGAGCTGAAATACACTGATCACCTGAGGTTTGGGAGGATTTCCCAGTTGCATGGGCCAGCTTTTGCTTCTTTCCCTTCCTCTTCCCCGTTCCCTTTTTTGCTTTCCTTTTCTCTTCCCCTTTCCCTTTCTCTTTCTTTTCCCCTTCCCCTTCCCTTTCCCTTTATCTTTTCCCTTCCCTTTCACTTTTCCCCTCTTTGGTTTTTGGCTCATAGCTGGCTGTATTCAGGAATCACTCCTGACAGACTGGGGGGACCATATGGGATGCCAGGAATTGGACTTGGGTCAGCTGCATGCCAGGTAAATGCCCTTCAGCTTTCTCTTTTTTTTCTCCTTTGTTTTTCCTTGTGTTTGGGCCATAACTGGTGGTGTTTAGGACTTACTCCTGGCTCTGTGCTTAGGGATCACTCTTCACTCTTTTTTTTGTTTTTTGGGTCATACCCAGCGGTGCTCAGGAGTTACTCCTGGCATTTCGCTCAGAAATCGATCCTGGCAGTCTCAGGGACCATATGGGATGCTAGGGTTCCTCCCAGGTCGACTGCTTGCAGGGCAAACGCCCTACCAATGTGCTATCACTCTGCCCCAGGGATCACTCTTGGTGAGGCTTAGGGACCATATATAGTGCTGGGAATTCAATCTGGGTCAACCATGTGCAATGTAACTGCCTACTCACTGTACTGTCTCGCCACCCCTCTGTTTTGATCGTCTTTTATCTCCTTTCTTTGAATGAAGTTCTTTTTTTAAATTTTTTTTGTTTTTTTGGGTCACACCCGGCAGCACTCAGGGGTTACTCTTGGCTCTATGCTCAAAAATCGCTCCCCCCCCAAAAAAAAAAATCGCTCCCAGCAGTCTCGGGGCACCATATGGGATGCCAGGATTCGAACCACTGATGCCGGGATTCGAACCACCATCCTTCTGCGTCTAAGGCAAGCATCTTACCGCTGTGCTATCTCTCCGGCCCCTTGAATGAAGTTCTTACCCCCAGTAACTGCTTCAATAATTCTTGGTCACTCTTAATAAAGCACAGAACTACTATATGTTCCTTGGACAGTTCAAGAAACTTGAATTTTCTTATAAACTCTGCATTTATAGTGCTTCTTTGGGAAGCACTAGAGAATTTAGAGATTGAAAGATAAACTGAAAAGGTCAGTTAAGGGTTATTAATCTTCCTGCTATCTTCTTTTGTTTCCATCTGTTGTTTTGTTGTTGTTGTTGTTGTAGCACACCCAGAAATGCCAAGGAATTTACTCCTAGCTTTCCACTCAGGAATCACTCCTGGTAGTGTTTGGGGTACTGTGTGTGATGCCAGGGATTGAATCTGGGTCTGCCACTTGTAAGGCAAGATCCTTACCTGCTGTACTATTTATCTGACTACTATTTTTTTTTTTTTGGCAGTTGGTGGAGGCAACCCAGTTGTGCTAAGGGCTTACTCCTGGTTTTTTATTCAGGGTTCACTCCTGACAGTGTTCAGGGAGCCATATGTAGTGCCAAGGATAAAACTTGGGTCAATGGCATGTAAGACTAGCTCCTGAACCTATTACTGTCTCTCTGGCCCCACTTTTTCTTCTTTTTTTGTGGTGTCTTTGAGCAACAAAATCTTCACATGGTTAATCTTCACATGGTTTAATTCTTTTCTTTGGGGGGCACACCCATTTAATGCTCAGGGATTACTACTGGCTATGCGCTCAGAAATCACCTCTGGCTTGGGGGAGACCATATGGGATGCTGGGGGATCGAACTGCGGTTCTTCCTAGGCTAGTGCTTGCAAGGCAGATGACTTACCTCTAGCGCCACCTCTCCGGTCCCAGTTTAATTCTTTTTTATGAGTGGTGCTTTTAGTTTCCTGTTTAAGTGTTTTTCCATATGCTGAGATTATAATGTTCTCATATTGTCTTCTAAATGCTTTTAAGTTTCACTTGTTTATGCTTAAATATTATTTATCTGAAAGAATTTTTGATATTCTATTGAAATAAGAATTTAATTTGTAGTTTTCCCTTCCTTTGTTTAGATCTAGAGGGAGTCACGAGATAATGCAAAATACCAGGGGAATGCTTAGATTCAGCCCCAAATAGCCAGTGCTTTCATTTTTTTTTTTTTTGGTTTTTGGGCCACACCCGGCAGTGCTCAGGGGTTACTCCTGGCTGTCTGCTCAGAAATAGCTCCTGGCAGGCATGGGGGACCATATGGGACACCGGGATTCGAACCAACCACCTTTGGTCCTGGATCGGCTGCTTGCAAGGCAAACGCCACTGTGCTATCTCTCCGGGCCCAATAGCCAGTGCTTTCAAAGAATCAACCTTGGGGCCAGGAAGGTGGCGCTAGAGGTAAGGTGTCTGCCTTACAAGCGCTAGCCAAGGAACGGACCGCGGTTCGATCCCCCAGCGTCCCATATGGTCCCCCCAAGCCAGGGGCGATTTCTGAGCACATAGCCAGGAGTAACCCCTGAGCGTCAAACGGGTGTGGCCCAAAAACCAAAAAAAAAAAAAAAAAGAATCAACCTTGCTCAAATAACTGAGCCAGTGGCTTATTTGGCTGGGAATGTTGGTGTATGCTTGGTTGTTTCTTCTCTTTTATGTTTTGTTTATTTGTTTGTTTAGCAGGGGTCTCAAATTCATGACCCGCGGGCCATTTGCGACCCTCTGTACAACATTTTGTGGCCCTGCCCTAGAGGAATCTTTTTTTGTTCTGTTTTGTTTTAGTTGTTTGGGTCACACCCCCCCAATGTTCAAGACTTACTACTGACTTTGCACTCAAGGATCACCCCGACTTTGCCTCCTGCGGCCCCCAGGTAAATTGAGTTTGAGACCTCTGGTTTAGGGGCATACTGGTTGTGGGTGGTGCTCAGGATTTATCCCTGGCTTTGTGCTCAGGGAGCACTCCTGGCAGAGCTTTGGGGACCATTAGCACTACTGAAGAGTGAGCTTGGGTCAAATGTGTGCAAGGCAAATGCTTTACTTGCTGTATTATTGCTCCAGCCCCTCTTCCTTCCTTCCTTCCTTCCTTCCTTCCTTCCTTCCTTCCTTCCTTCCTTCCTTCCTTCCTTCCTTCCTTCCTTCCTTCCTTCCTTCCTTCACTTATTTTTTAAATCATATTTATATGAAGTCTCTGCAGGATTTTGTGGTACAGGGTTCTAGGATATTGGCTATGAGATAGCAAGTGATTCAATTTCCTATTTGAAACCTAAGGACAGAGTCTTTTGGGAACTTCCTTGGATGAGGAAACAAATGCTCAAAGTCCCATGAAGAAATTAGACAACTCTTTCCGTGTGTGTGTGTGTGTGTGTGTGTGTGTGTGTGTGTGTGTGTGTGTGTGTGAGAGAGAGAGAGAGAGAGAGAGAGAGAGAGAGAGAGAGAGAGAGAGAGAGAGAGAGGAAGAGGAGAAGGGACAGTTCTGTTAATTGTAAAGAGCCTATTTTTATTTATTATTGTTTTGGGGGCCACACCTGTTGGTGCTCAGAGATCACGCAGTGTTATTTGGAGAATGCAATGCTGGGGATTACATCAGTATTCACTACATGCAATGCAAGTGTTTTATCTACCTTATACTATCCCTTTGGCCCTGTAAAACCTAATTTAAAAAATCACACTGGCAGCACTCGGGTTATTCCTGGCTCTCTATGCTCAGAAATGGCTACTGGCAGGCTCAAGGGACCATATGGGATGCCGGGATTTGAACCACCAACCTTCTGCATGCAAGGCAAACATCTTACCTCCATGCTATCTCTCCGGCCCCTTAGTGCATTATTTTCTATGTTTCTTTATATCCTTAAATGAGTGTGATCATTCTGTCTATCCCTCTCCCACTGATTCATTTCACTCAGTATGTTTTTGTTTTTGTTTTTGGGTCACACCTGGCAGCGCTCAGAAATTTCTGGCTCTATGCTTAGAAATTGCTCCTGGCAGGCTCAGGGAACCATATGGGATGCTGGGATTTCAACTACCATCCTTCTGCATGCAAGGCAAAGGTTCTACCTTCATGCTATCTCTCCAGCCCCATTTCACTCAGTATGATACTCTACATGTTCATCCACATATCAGTAGATTTCATGATTCATCTTCTTTTTTTTTTTTTTTTTCTTTTCGGGCCGAGAGGCTGAGGAGGAGGAGGAGGAGGAGGAGAGCGAGCGCGGGAGGAGGAGGAGGAGCGGCAGCAGCAGGAGGAGGAGGAGGGCGCGGGGTGGGCGTGGGGGGCCCGGCCGAGCGCTCTGGCCGGCGGTGCGGGCGGGCGGGCGAGCTGCCTACGGGGAAGGGGGCGGAGGGGAGGGAGGGGAGGAGGGAGGGAGGGTGGGAGGGAGGGAGGAGAGAGAGCCGATTCATCTTTTTTATCAGCCATGTAGTATTATTCCAGTGTGTAGATAGATATACCATAGCTTTTTAATCCACTAGTCTATTCTTGGGTATTTGGTTTGTTTCCAGATTTTGGTTATTGTGAAAAGTGCTGCAATGAACATAGAAGTGCAGATGCTTTTTCTGCATTGTGTTTTGGGGCCTTTAGGATGTATTCCCAGGAGAGGAATTGCTGGCTTGTATAGAAGCTTATTTTCTAGTTTTTGGAGGAATGCCCATATTGTTTTCCCAAAAGGCTGGATCAGTTGATATTCCCAATAGTAGTGAATGAAGGTCCCTCTTCTGCCCCTGCTGCATGCCAACACTGGTTTTCATTCTTTGTAATGTGCGCCAGTCTCTTTAGTGTGAGGTGGTATCTCATTATTGGTATTTTTTTTTTTTTGTTGTTTGTTTTTGGGCCATACCCAGCAGTGCTCAAGGTTTACTCCTGGCTCTGTGCTCAGAAATTGCTCCTGACAGACTTGGGGACCATATGGAATGTTGGGAACCGAACCCAGGTTCGTCCTGGGTCGGCTGTATACAAAGCAAATGCCTTACTGCTATGTCTCTGGCCTTTATTATTGTTTTATTATTGCATTTCTCTGATGATTAGTGATATAGAGCATATTTTCATGTGCCTTTTGGCCATTTGGATTTCTTCTTTTTTTTTTTTTTTTTTTGGTTTTTGGGCACACCTGTTTGATGCTCAGGGGTTACTCCTGGCTATGTGCTCAGAAATTGCCCCTGGCTTGGGGGGACCTTATGGGATGCGGGGGGATCGAACTGCGGTCTGTCCTACGCTAGCACTTGCAAGGCAGACACCTTACCTCTAGCGCCACCTTCCCGGCCCCTGGATTTCTTCTTTGAGGACTTTTCTATTCATCTCTTCTCCCATTATTTTATGGGGTTGGATTTTTTTTCCTCAGAGTTCTATCAATGCTTTATATATATTGGCTATTAACCTGTTATATTATAAATGGTAAGCAGATAATTCTTCCAGTCTGTGGGCTGTCTTCATATTTTTGTCTTTGTTTCTCTTTTATTTTTCTCTTTTGTGTGCCACACCTGGCAGTGCTTAGTGACTATTCCTAGGGTGATTGCTGAGAGGGTTGCTCCTAGAGTTATCAGGGACCCAGGGGTTGACTCTGGGACTCCCACATGTATACTATGCACTCCATTCCTTTGAGTTCTCTCCCTAGCCTGGAATTTCTTTTTTTTTTTACCCTGATATCCTTACTGTCTTAACTTGCCGTGATCGAAATAAGAAGTAGGGGATGTATTTATTCTATCAGAGGGCCATGTAGGTATTTATAACATCATTTGTACACTATCTAACATAGGCAGATAGACCATGGACAGCCAATAAAAGGCATATGTGTCTGTGGCATCATGTACCAAGGCCAGACCTTACCCACAGGCCTGACATCCCCACTCCTGATCTAAACAGTTTTTCTGACTGTATTTTGTTACCCCTGTACCTGCCTTTTTTTTTGGTTTTTCGGGCCACACCCGTTTGATGCTCAGGGGTTACTCCTGGCTAAGCGCTCAGGAATTGCCCCTGGCTTGGGGGGACCATATGGGACACTGGGGGATCAAACCTTGGTCCTTCCTTGGCTAGCGCTTGCAAGGCAGACACCTTACCTCTAGCGCCACCTCGTCGACCCTGTACCTGCTTTTTTTTAATGTTTGTCTTTTTTTGTCAAGGGGGGTCCCCACACTCGGTGACACTCGGGGATTACTCCTGGGTATGAGCTCAGAAATCGCTCCTGGCTTGGCGGACTATATGGGACTCTGGGGGATCGAACCTCCAGTCTGTTCTAGGCTTTTCGCCACCACTCCAGCCCCTCTTTTTTTTTTTTTTTTTGTTTGTTTTTTTTGGGCCACACCCGGCGGTGCTCAGGGGTTACTCCTGGTTCTCTGCTCAGAAATAGCTCCTGGCAGGCATGGGGGACCATATGGGACACCGGGATTCGAACCAACCACCTTTGGTCCTGGATCGGCTGCTTGCAAGGCAAACACCGCTGTGCTATCTCTCCGGGCCCCCCTCTTTTTTTTTTTTTTAAACCTTAATTATGTTTTTTGTTTTTGGGCCACACTGGTGGTGCTTAGAGGTTACTCCTGGTTCTGCAATCAGTGATCACTCCTGGTGATGCTCTGGGGTTATTTGTGAATACTAGAGATTAAAACTGGGTTAGTTGCATGCAAAGCCAATGCCCTACCCGTTGTGCTATGACTCCAGCCCTGAAATTCTGTATTTAAAATTTTTTAAAGTTTTGGGATCAAAGAGATAGCATGAAGGTAGTGCTTTTGCCTCGCACACAGAAGGACGATGGTTCAAATTCTGGCATCCCATATGGTCCCCCGAGCCTGCCAGAAACGATTTCTGAGCATGGAGCCAGGAGTAGCCCCTGAGCGCTGCTGGGTGTGACTCAAAAACAAAAAAAAATTTTTTTTTAAGTTTTAATTTATTTTTTATTTTATTTTATTTTATTTTTTTTTCTTTGGTTTTTGGGTCACACCCGGCATTGCTCAGGGGTTACTCCTGGCTGTCTGCTCAGAAATAGCTCCTGGCAGGCACGGGGGACCATATGGGACACCGGGATTCGAACCAATCACCTTTGGTCCTGGATCGGCCGTTTGCAAGGCAAACGCCGCTGTGCTATCTCTCCGGGCCCTATTTTTTATTTTTTTAAACTTTATCTATTGACTGATTGATTGGTATTCTTTGGGCCTCACCTGGCAGAGCTCAGGGGTTATTCCTGGCTTTGCACTCAGAAATCGCCCCTGGTAGGCTGAGGGCCCCATATGGGATGCTGGGAATTGAACTGGGTTCCTTCCGGGTTTGCTGCATGCAAGGCAAACACCCCACTGCTGTGCTATCTCTCTGCCTCCCCCCTTTTTTAAGTTTTTTTTTTTTAATATTTATTTTATTTAAACACCTTCATTACATACATGATTGTGTTTGGGTTTCAGTCATGTAACTAACACCACCCATCACCAGTGCAACGTTCCCATCCCCAATGTCCCAAATCTCCCTCCTCCTCACCTGACTCCCGCCTGTACTCTAGACAGGCTTTCCATTTCCCTCATACATTCTCATCATTGGGACAGTTCAAAATGTAGTTATTTCTCTAACTAAACTCATCACTCCTTGTGGTGAGCTTCCTGAGGTGAGCTGGAACTTCCAGCTCTTTTCTCTTTTGTCTGAAAATTATTACTGCAAGAATGTCTTTCATTTTTCTTAAAACCCATAGATGAGTGAGACCATTCTGCGTTTTTCTCTCTCTCTCTGACTTATTTCACTCAACATAATAAATTCCGTGTACATCCATGTATAGGAAAATTTCATGACTTCATCTCTCCTGACAGCTGCATAATATTCCATTGTGTATATGTACCACAGATTCTTTAGCCATTCGTCTGTTGAAGGGCATCTTGGTTGTTTCCAGAGTCTTGCTATGGTAAATAGTGCTGCAATGAATATAGGTGTAAGGAAGGGGTTTTTGTATTGTATTTTTGTGTTCCTCGGGTATATTCCTAGGAGTGGTATAGCTGGATCATATGGGAGCTCGATTTCCAGTTTTTGGAGGAATCTCCATATCGCTTTCCATAAAGGTTGAACTAGACGGCATTCCCACCAGCAGTGGATAAGAGTTCCTTTCTCTCCACATCCCCGCCAACACTGTTTATTCTCATTCTTTGTGATGTGTGCCATTCTCTGGGGTGTGAGGTGGTATCTCATCGTTGTTTTGATTTGCATCTCCCTGATGATTAGTCAACTTGACTAAATATGTGAAGAACCTATACAAGGAAAACTATAAAACTCTGCTCCAAGAAATAAGAGAGGACACACGGAAATGGAAACACATACCCTGCTCATGGATTGGCAGGATTAACATCATCAAAATGGCAATACTCCCCAAGGCATTATACAGATTTAATGCCATCCCTCTAAAGATACCTATGACATTCTTCAAAGAAGTGGATCAGACACTTTTGAAATTCATTTGGAACAATAAACACCCTCGAATAGCTAAAGCAATCATTGGGAAAAAGAATATGGGAGGAATTACTTTCCCCAACTTTAAACTGTACTACAAAGCAATAGTTATCAAAACAGCATGGTATTGGAATAAGTACAGGTCCTCAGATCAGTGGAATAGGCTTGAATACTCAGAAAATGTTCCCCAGACATACAATCACCTAATTTTTGATAAAGGAGCAGGAAATCCTAAATGGAGCAGGGAAAGCCTCTTCAACAAGTGGTGTTGGCACAATTGGATAGCCGCTTGCAAAAAATTGAACTTAGACCCCCAGCTAACATCATGTACGAAGGTAAAATCCAAATGGATTAAAGACCTCGATATCAGCCCCAAAACCGTAAGATATATAGAACAGCACATAGGCAAAACACTCCAGGACATTACAGTCATCTTCAAGGAGGAAACTGCACTCTCCAAGCAAGTGAAAGCAGAGATTAACAGATGGGAATATATTTTTTTTTTTTTTTTTTTTTTTTTGGTTTTTGGGCCACACCCGTTTGACGCTCAGGGATTACTCCTGGCTATGTGCTCAGAAATCGCCCCTGGCTTGGGGGGACCATATGGGACGCCGGGGGATCGAACCGCGGTCCGTTCCTTGGCTAGCACTTGTAAGGCAGACACCTTACCTCTAGCGCCACCTTCCCGGCCCCTAGATGGGAATATATTAAGCTGAGAAGCTTCTGCACCTCAAAGGAAATAGTGCCCAGGATACAAGAGCCACCCACTGAGTGGGAGAAACTATTCACCCAATACCCATCAGATAAGGGGCTAATCTCCAAAATATACAAGGCACTGACAGAACTTTACAAGAAAAAAACATCTAACCCCATCAAAAAATGGGGAGAAGAAATGAACAGACACTTTGACAAAGAAGAAATACACATGGCCAAAAGACACATGAAAAAATGTTACACATCACTTTTTTAAGTTTTTAATACGTTCCTTTAATAGGGAAACTAATTCCCTATTCTAAGTGCTGTTCTAAGCAACAAAGAAAAATTTGTAGCAGTTAAATTGGGAACACCTAAATGCTAACATATTATTTCAGCCTTAGAAAGAAATAGGTTTGTTTGTTTGTTTAGTTTTTGGGCCACACCCGGTGGCACTCAGGTTACTTCTGGCTTTGTTAGGCTCTGGGACCATATGGGATGCTGTGAATCGAACTCAGTTCTGTCCTGGGTCGGCTGCATGCAAGGCAAACGCTTTACTGCTGTGCTATCTCCCTGGCCCCAGAAAGAAATAGTTTTAAAAAGAGGTTCCCCCCCCCCCCCGGGCCATATCCAGCGGTGCTCAGAGTTTATGCCTAGCTCTGCACTCAGAAATCACTCCTTGCAGGCTTAGGGAACCTGGGATGCCGGGGATCAGACCTGGTTGGCTGCATGCAAGGCACATGCCCTACCCCCTAGAGCCTATTTCTTTTGTGTGTTTACTTGAGATTTTCTATTAGCAAGTGATTTTTGAGTTTTCAGACTTTTTCTTTTCTTTTCTTTTTTTTTTTGGTGTTTGGGTCACACCCGGCGGTGCTCAGGGGTTACTCCTGGCTGTCTGCTCAGTAATAGCTCCTGGCAGGCACCGGGGACCATATGGGACACCGGGATTCGAACCAACCACCTTTGGTCCTGGATCGGCTGCTTGCAAGGCAAACACCGCTGTGCTATCTCTCCGGGCCCGAGTTTTCAGACTTTTTCAAAGGTTGTATCACTACCACTAGTTTTCTGGAGCTGCCTTGGTAGAGACAGTTTTTTTTTTTTTTTTTTTTGGTTTTTGGGCCACACCTGGCGGTGCTCAGGGGTTACTCCTGGCTGTCTGCTCAGAAATAGCTCCTGGCAGGCACGGGGGACCATATGGGACACTGGGATTCGAACCAATCACCTTTGGTCCTGGATCGGCTGCTTGCAAGGGAAACGCCGCTGTGCTATCTCTCCGGGCCCCTTGTTTTTGTTTTTTTTTTTTTTTTGTTTTTTTGTTTTTTTGTTTTTTGGGCCACACCCGGCGGTGCTCAGGGGTTACTCCTGGCTGTCTGCTCAGAAATAGCTCCTGGCAGGCACGGGGGACCATATGGGACACCGGGATTCGAACCAACCACCTTTGGTCCTGGATCAGCTGCTTGCAAGGCAAACGCCGCTGTGCTATCTCTCCGGGCCCTTGTTTTTGTTTTTTTAAATATCTTTATTTAAGCACCATTATTGGGACCGGAGAGAGCACAGCCGTAGGGTGTTTGTCATGCATGCAGCCAACCTGGGAGGGACCCGGTTTAATTCCCGGCATCCCATATGGTCTGGTCCCCCAGACTGCTGGGGGTGATTTCTGAGTGCAGGGTCAGGAGTGACCCCTGAGCTCCGCTGGGTATGGCCCAAGAACCAATCAATCAAATTAAAAAAAAAAACACACCATTATTACAAACATGTTTGTAGTTGAGTTTCAGTCATAAAAAGAACACTCCGTCAACCCCTTCCCCAGTGCAACATTCTCACCACCAATGCTCCCCACCCCCCATCCCCCACCCCTTGTCTGTATTCCAGACAAGCATTCTACTTCTCTCACTCATTACCATTGTCATGATAGTTGTTGGTGTAGTTATTTCTCTAACTGCACTTACCACTCTTTGTTGTAAGCTTCATATTATAGGCTGGTCCTTCCAGACCTCATTTCTATTGTTTTTGGGTTATTATTACAATAATGTATTTTATTTTATTTTATTTTAATCCTATAGATGAGTGAGACTATTCTGTGTCTATCTCTCTCCCTCTGACTTATTTCACTTAGCACAATAGTTTCCATGTCCATCCATGTATAGGAAAATTTCATGACTTCATCTCTCCTGAAGGCTGCATAGTATTCCATTATGTATATATACCACAGTTCTTTAGTCATTCATCTGTTGTCAGGCATCTGGGTTGCTTCCAGATTCTAGTTATTGTAAATAGTACTGCAATGAATATAGGTGTGCAGAAGGCCTATTTGAATTGTTTTTGTGTTCCTAGGGTATATAGCTGGATCATATGGGAGCTCAATTTCCAATTTTTTGAGGAATCTCCATATTGCCTTCCATAAAGGCTGGACTATACGGCATTCCCACCAGTAGTGAATGAGATTCCCTTTCTCTCCACATCCCTGCCAGAACTGATTGTTCTTGTTCTTTGTGATGTGTGCCAGTCTCTGTGGCATGAGATAGTACCTCATTGTTGTTTTGATTTGCATCTTCCTGATGATTACTGATGTGGAACATTTTTTTCATGTGCTTTTTGACCATTTGTATTTCTTCTTTGAGGAAGTGTCTATTTATCTCCCATTTATTGATGGGATTTTTTTAGATTTTTTTTCTTGTTAAGTTTTGTCAGTACCTTGTATATCTTAGATTTTAACCCCTTATCTAATGAGTATTGGGTGAATAGTTTCTCCCATTCTGTGGGTAACCTTTGTATTCTCATCACTATTTCCTTTGGGGTGTAGAAGTTTCTCAGCTTAATATAGTCCCATCTGTTTATCTCTGCTTCCATTTCTTTGGAGAGTGATGTTTCCTCCTTAAAGATGCCTTTCGTCTCAGTATCATAGAGTGTTTTACCTACATGTTGTTCTATATACCTTATGGTTTCGGGTCTGATACTAATGTCTTTAATCCATCTGGAGTTGAGCTTTGTGCATGGTGCTAGATGGAGGTCTGAGTTTGCTCTTTTGCATGGGCTGACCAGTTGTCCCAATACTACTTGTTGAAGAGGCTTTCCTTGCTACATTTTGCATTTCTTGCCCCTTTATCAAAGATTAATTGATTGTATGTCTGGGGAACATTCAGTATTAAATTGATAACTTAGTTCAGTATTTAAATTGATAACTGTGCTTTCCAAATCAAGACTATTTCTTCTCCTCCTTTTCTCCCCTCTCCAGCTTTATGCTAAGGGATCACTCCTGGTGAGGATTGGGGGATTTAATGGAGGGGCTGGGGATTTAAAATGGATTAGTCATGTGCCCTACCTGCTGTACTATCTCTCCAGACCCTCATTTTGTATTATGGATTTGAAACCTCGGTACTGAACAGTTAAATCATAATATAATCTTACCATAAACTAATTTTAATGTATGTATTTTCTGGATAACTAAGTGATAACCAAATATTTAACTGTTTTGTAGGTTTGCCAACATGGTGGATAAGAATATTTATATCATTCAAGGAGAGATTAACATTGTGGTTGGGGCCATCAAACGAAATGCACGATGGAGCACCCATACACCACTGGTAAGTAGTGAGAATAAGCAGAATCTCCAAGTTGTTGTAGGAGATTGGCTGCACAGATAAGAGTTTTCCAGCATTAATGAGTAGGAATTCAGAATTATTTTCTTTTCTTTTCCTTTTTTCTTTTGATTTTTGGGGCATACCCAGTGGCACTCAGGGGTTACTCTTGGCTCTGCACTCAAAAATAACTCCTGGCAGGCTTGGGGGACCATATGGAATGCTGGAGGATTGAACTCAGGTTGACTGCATGCAAGGCAAGGGCCCTATCCATCCTGCTATTGCTCTGCCCCCCTCAGAATTGTTCCTGATATTAAGAATCCTTAATGTTTCTTTTTCTTTTTCTTTTTTTTTTGGTTTTTGAGTCACACCCGGCAAGCTCAGGGGTTACTCCTGACTCTATGCTCAGAAATAGCTCCTGGAAGGCTCGGGGGGACCATATGGGATGCTGGGATTCAAACCACCATTCTTCTGCATGCAAGGTGAATGCTCTACCTCCATGCTATCTCTCTGGCCCCAAGAATCCTTAATGTTTCATTTCAAATGCTGTATCAAATTTATAGGTCGGTAGGGCTAGAGGGATAGCACAACAGAGCCAAACTGGACTCAATCCCTAATATCCCATGTGGTTCCCTGAGCCTGCTAAGAATGATTTCTGAGCACAGAGCCAGAAGTAATATCTGAGTGCCTCTGGTGTGTCCCAGAATCCAAGTTAAAAAAAAATTATAGGTTGTCTTTTTGCTTTTTGTCATCCAAAAGATGACACTCTTTTAAATTTAAAATAAAAAAATTTGTTTTTTGATACCCGGTGATAGGGTTAATCCTGGCTATGAGCTCAGAAATTGCTCCTGGCTTGGGGGACCATATAGGACACTGGGGAATTGAACCACTGTCAATCCTTGCCATGTGCAAGGCAAGTTCCTTACTGCTGCACCGTCTCTCCAGCCCCAAAATAAAACTTTTTTTTTTTGTTTTTTGTTTTTGTTTTTGGGTCACACCCGACAGCGCTAAGGGGTTACTCCTGGCTCTCTATGTTCAGAAATCACTCCTGGCGGACTCAGGGGACCATATGGGATGCTGGGATTCAATCCACTGACTTTCTGCATGAAAGGCAAACACCTTACCTCCATGCTATCTCTCCAGCCCCAATAAAACATTTTTTTTTTTTTTTTGGTTTTTGGGCCACACCCTGTGATGCTCAGGGGTTACTCCTGGCTATGCGCTCAGAAGTTGCTCCTGGCTTCTTGGGGGACCATATGGGACGCTGGGGGATCGAACCGTGATCCGTCCTAGGCTAGCGCAGGCACCTTACCTCCAGCGCCACCGCCCGGCCCTAAAACATTTTTTTAAATATTTTTTTTTATATTTAGTGTTTGGGTTACACTTGGTGGTGATTAGGACTTTCTCCTGGCTCAGCACTCATGAATTACTCCTGGTAAGCTCAGAAGTTACATATGGGGTGGTAGATACTGAATCTGTGTCAGGCACATGGAAGGCAAGTACCCTCCCTACTGCCCTACTGTACTATCACTTGAGCTACCATAGTCTCTTGTTTGTTTGTTTTTGGGGCCAACATTGGCAATGTTTAGGGATCACTTCTGGCAGTGTTGGGAAATATATTCAGTGCTGTGAATCAAACTGGGGTTGGCTCTGTGCAACACATATGCCTTAACCTTATACTATCACTCCAGTCTCTTTTAGTTAGTTTTTTTTTTTTGTTTGTTTGTTTTTTTGGGTCACACCCAGCAGTGCTCAGGGGTTACTCCTGGCTCTGTGCTCAGAAATTCAGAAATTGCCCCTGGCAGCCACAGGGGACCATATGGGATGCTGGGATTCGAACCACCGTCCTTCTTGATGTAAGGCAAATGCCTTACCTCCATGCTATCTCTCCGGCCCCACTTTTAGTTATTTTTCAAATGTTAGTATTTGAGATTTCTTTAAAATGCCTAAAAATGTCAGAAAGAGGGGCCGGGCGGTGGCGCTGGAGGTAAGGTGCCTGCCTTACCTGCGCTAGCCTAGGAGACGGACCGCGGTTCGATCCCCCGGCGTCCCATATGGTCCCCCAAGCCAGGAGCGACTTCTGAACGCATAGCCAGGAGTAACCCCTGAGCGTTACCGGGTGTGGCCCAAAAACCAAAAAAAAAAAAAAAAAAAATGTCAGAAAGAGGGATTGAATAGATAATACATGCCTTACATGTAAGGTGCTTACTTTATATGTAGTTTAGCGGATTAATTCCTGGAACCACACATAGTCCTTGTTTCCTATCAACAGTAAGCCCTAAGCATAACTGGTACAAAACAAGGTATCTTTATGTCTTTAAAAAAATATTTGGAGCTGGAGGGATAGCATAGTGGGGTTTGGCTCTCATGTTGCTGACTTGGTTTGATCCCCCTCATCTCATATAGTTCTCTGTGCCTGCCAAGAGTAATTTCTGAGCACAGAGCCAGGAGTAACCCTTGATTGCCCAAAAACAAAAACAAAATTCTGGGGCCAGAGGGATAGTACAATGGGTATGATACTTGCCTTGCATACAGCCGACTCTGGTTTAATTCTTGGCATCTCTTATGGTCCCTCATACATCATTAGGGGTAATTCCTGCATGCAGAGTCAGGTGTAATCCCTGTGCATTGTTGGGTATGGGAATCTCTCCAAAAATGTTTGAATTCCATTGTATTATAATTAACTATTAGATTCATTTTAATTAGTGTATTCCTGTTATATGCAGTACGACTTGGTGATGGTACTCCTTTAAAGTTAACAAACATCTATAGAACAGAGATCTTATTTTGCCAAATTGAATTAGTACAAAACCTACCTGTTATAAAACTAACTTTGTTTTATATGTATACTCAAGGATAATTTTTGTCTGTTCGTTTTTGGATCACACCCAGAGGTTCTCAGGGGTTACTCCTGGCTCTGCACTTAGGAATCACTCCTGCTGGTGCCCAAGGAACTTAGAGGATGATGGGAATCGAGCCAGAATCAGCCGAGTGTAAAGCAAGCACCCTACCCACTATCTCTATAGCCCCCTCAAGAATAATTTTTGCTTAGTTGTTTAAAGTGGTTTGTGGCACAACTGTAAAAAACAAGTTTAGGGGCCCAGAGAGATTGCACAGCGGCGTTTGCCTTGCAAGCAGCCGATCCAGGACCAAAGGTGGTTGGTTCGAATCCTGGTGTCCCACATGGTCCCCCGTGCCTGCCAGGAGCTATTTCTGAGCAGACAGCCAGGAGTAACCCCTGAGCACTGCCGGGTGTGGCCCAAAAAAAAAAAAAAGTTGGGGCCGGCGAGGTGGCACTAGAGGTAAGGTGTTTGCCTGGCAAGCGCTAGCCAAGGATCAGGACCGTGGTTCGATTCCCTGGTGTCCCATATGGTCCCCCCAAGCCAGGGGTAATTTCTGAGCGCTTAGCCAGGAGGAACCCCTGAGCATCAAACGGGTGTGGCCGAAAAACCAAAAAAAAAAAGTTCATGTTCATTTATGGATTGGTTGTTTTAGAAGTGAGTTGAGGGGCCGGGCGGTGGCGCTAAAGGTAAGGTGCCTGCCTTGCCTGCGTTAGCCTTGGACGGACCGCGGTTCGATCCCCCGGTGTCCCATATGGTCCCCCAAGCCAGGAGCAACTTCTGAGCACATAGCCAGCAGTAACCCCTGAGCGTTACCGGGTGTGGCCCAAAAACCAAAAAAAAAAAAAAAAAAAAAGAAGTGAGTTGAATCATGGGGCTGGGCGGTGGCGCTAAAAGTAAGGTGCCTGCCTTGCCTGCGCTAGCCTTAGATGGACCCGCGGTTCGATCCCCCAGTGTCCCATATGGTCCCCCAAGCCAGGAGCAACTTCTGAGCACATAGCCAGGAGTAACCCCTGAGCGTTACCGGTGTGGCCCAAAAACCAAAAAAAGAAAAAAAAAAAAAAGAAGTGAGTTGAATCAGCAGTGTCTTGAAATGAATATATGCAACTATATAGTGAGTATGGAGAAGAAAATGTAGAATACTTTATCTACAATTTAATCTGTTTGGGATGTTGTTCAGCAAATAGTTAAGCGAAAAGTTCAGCAAAAGTTCATCCAATTGGGGCCGGGCGGTGGCGCTAAAGGTAAGGTGTCTGCCTTGACTGCGCTAGGCTCGGACGGACCGCGGTTCGATCCCCCGGCGTCCCATATGGTCCCCCAAGCTAGGAGCGACTTCTGAGCGCATAGCCAGGAGTAACCCCTGAGCGTCACCGGGTGTGGCCCAAAAACCAAAAAAAAAAAAAAAAAAAAAAGTTCATCCAATTATGTAGGTAGCTTATAAGCAGCAGAGATTTCTCAAAGTTTTGGAGGTTGAAAGTCTGAGATTGGGATGCCAAGATGGTTGAATGAGGGCCCTTTTCTTTTGGGTGTTAGAATTTTTTATTTTCTCACTTGTTAGAAGAGACAGGAAACTCACTTGGGCCTCTTCTGTAAAGGTATTTCTTCTATTCATGAAGACTGCATTTTTCAGACCACAGCATATATAGAGTATCTAACAATTTATAGTAGCATGGGTAATATGGTCATGATAGAGATGAAAATTTTAGGATTTAGTCTCTTTCTTTTTTATCTTTTTTTTTCCTTCGGTTTTTGGGTCAGACCTGGCAGTGCTCAGAATAACTTCTGATAACCTCCAGGCTCTGTGCTCAGAAATTGCTCCTGGCAGGCTCGGGGACCATATAGAATGCAGGGAATCAAACCCGGTCTGTCCTGGGTTGGCCAAACACCCTGCCACTGTGCTATCTCTCTGGCCCAGGATATACTTGTGTGTGTGTGTGTGTGTGTGTGTGTGTGTGTGTGTGTGTGTTAGTTATCATGGCTCAGGGAACATATGTGGTGCTAGGTGCTGGGGATAGAGTCAACAGCACATAAGGCAATTGCTTTACCTCCTATACTAAAATATATATATAGTATTTTTTTTTTTTTTTTTTTTTGCCACACTTAGGTGGCTCAGGACTTACTTCTGGCTCTGTGCTCAGAAGTTACATCTTGGCTGTGCTCTGGGAACCCTTTGTAGTTCTGAGAATTGAACCTGAGTTGGTCGTGTACAAGGCTTACAGGTGCCTTACATGCTGTGCTATCTCTTCCACCTGCTGTACTATCTCTCCCACTCCTTTAATGTTTACTATTTTTAGGTAAGTTCAGAGGTACCTCTATGAAATAATAGCTTACGTACGAGGAAAAAAAAAAGAGTAACTTTTTTTGGGGGGGGGGGTTTGTGTCACACCCGCCAGTGCTCAGGGGTTACTCCTGGCTCCATGCTCAGAAATCGCTCCTGGCAGGCTCGGAGGACCATACAGGACACCGGGATTTGAACCAATGACCTTCTGCATGAAAGGCAAACGCCTTACCTCTATGCTATCTCTCCGGCCCAAGAGTAACTTTTTTTAATTTTGTCTTTGGCCACACATGGCAGTACTCAGGGGTTACTCTGGCTTTTCACTCATCAGTCACTCCTGGTGGGCTGCAGTGCCAGGGGTCAAATCTGGGTCAACTGCTTCAAGACAAGTGACTTGTCCTGTATACTATGTCTCTGGCCATTAAATTATATTTTTATATGGCCACAGTGTTGGGGGCTACTAGAGTTGTACCCTGTGATGCAGGGAGCGGACAATACTGGAGATCAGACTTAGGCACCTCTGTGCTAGGCATGTGCTTTACTAGTAGTGTGTTGTCTCCCCATCCTAGTGACTCACATCTCCCTCACTTCCCCCCACTCCTGTGACTCTTTTTAAATCTTTGTGTTGCAGGATGAAGAGCGGGATCCTCTGCTGCATAGTTTTAGTCATCTAAAGGATGTTTTAAACAATATAACGGGTAAGTTTCCCATCTAGGTAGGGTCACTTATCCTGGTTAAGGAAAATAAAAATGTGTTTGATTTATTGTAGACTAGACAGTCATTTTCTTTTTTCATTTTTGGGCCATACCCTGTTTATGTTCAGGGTTTACTCCTTTACTCAGGAATCACTCCTGGTGGTGGTGCTCCATATGGGTCACTGAGGGGTCAAACTTGGGTTACAGGTTACTGTGTGTGAGGCAAGTGCCCTATCCCCTGTACCTACTCCCTCAGTCCTCAGATTTATTTTGGGATGCTGGGATTCGAACCACCGTCCTTCTGCATGCAAGGCAAATGCCCTACCTCCATGTTATCTCTCCTGCCCCTCAAACTTATTTTTTAAGCTTTATTTATTTCTGGGTCTCCCCCATGTTATTTGTGAGTTGGGGTTTCTCCTAGTGATGACATAATAATTTATGCTTAATAGTTTGGTACATAGGCCTGGAAACCCCATATGCTGGGGTTTCCAATTTAGGCATTAGTCTTATGCATGCTAGGTTTGTGCTTTTAACCACTTGCGCTATCTTTCAGGCCCTATGAAGGATTATATAGTAAGTGTTTCAGACTTTGTAGGAATATAACAACTGTGCAGTGAATGAATGATAAATAACAATTTCTTTAGAAAAGAGGTTGCAAACCATGTTTGGCTTATGGGTATAAGTTGTCCTGATTTCATATATGCTAATCTTTTCACTAGTTTTTAGTAGAGTGTCTCATTTTAGGGAAAAATCAATGTCCATAAAACTGCAAGCTTCCTTATTGTATTATAAGTAAGTTATTTTTTATTTATTTATTTATTTATTTATTTATTTATTTATTTGGTTTTTGGGCCACACCCAGCGGTGCTCAGGGGTTACTCCTGGCTGTCTGCTCAGAAATAGCTCCTGGCAGGCATGGGGGACCATATGGGACACCGGGATTCGAACCAACCACCTTTGGTCCTGGATCGGCTGCTTGCAAGGCAAACACCGCTGTGCTATCTCTCCGGGCCCAGTTATTTTTTATTTTGTATGAACTACATCTTTCTTTACCATGTATATGCCAGAAGTTGGTGGCACAGTTTAATTATTAACAAAAGTCTCTTACAGAAAATGATTATTGTGTCAAAAGACTTACCTCTCTAATGTGACTCTCAGTCTTCAGTATGTTTCCAAAATCTTTTGTCCCTTCCCTCACCTCATTTTCTAACTTTGATCAACTTGTATAATGTATATGTTTAGGAATATCAAAACCACTTTCTTGCTTATTATCTATTAAACTTTACACAACTTTGTGAGATAAGTATGACAACTATTTTCCCACTTTTTTTTTTTTTTTTTTTTGGTTTTTGGGTCACACCCGGCAGTGCTCAGGGGTTATTCCTGGCTCCAGGCTCAGAAATTGCTCCTGGCAGGCACGGGGGGACCATATGGGGCGCCGGGATTCGAACCGATGACCTCCTGCATGAAAGGCAAATGCCTTACCTCCATGCTATCTCTCCGGCCCCTATTTTCCCACTTTTAATGGATGAAGATAAAGCCCAGAGGATTTAAACTGAATTTTTGTTTTTGGGTCATGCCCGGCGTGCTCTGGGGTTACTCCTGGCTCTGTGCTTAGAAATAGCCCCTGGCAGGAGGAAGGGACCATATGGGATGTCGGATTCGAACCACCGTTCATCCTGCGTTGGTGGATTGTGAGGCAAACACCTTACCGCTGTGGTATTGCTTTGACCTGATTTAAACTGAATTAACAAGTTTGTAACTGACCTTAGAGATGAAGTCAGAATTAAAATTTACCTGGTGTTGGGCTTTGTTCAGTTTTGCTTTTGTTTATACTGTTAGATACACCTTCAAGGTATATGTTTTTGGGCAACAACTGTCAGTAATCAGGGATTACTCCTTACCCTGCCTCAGGAATTGCTCCTGGTGGCATATGGGACCATATCGGATGCCAGGGATGGAATCCAGGTTATCTGTATGTGAAGGAAGAGTTACGTTTTAATGCTCATAGAATATTTTTTTTGTGTGTGTGTGTGTGTGTATCATCAATTGAATTACTGTGAATTACAGAGTTACAAAGATATTTATGATTAAGTTTCAGATGTACATTGTTCCAACATCAATCTCTTCACCAGTGTCCACTACCCTTCACCAATGCCTCCAATCTCCCCACCCCTCTGCTGCCTGCCTTTGTGGCAGGCACTTTCCCCTCCACCTAATGTCTTGTGTTCCCTTCCCTTATTTATCCTCCCTACCCTACCTCAGTGGAAATCTTCCTACTGAAGACCAGCTCTCCTGCTATTTCTATTGGCATTGGGTATTTGATATTCCCCTATGAAATTTCTTTTTTATTTTAAAAAATTACTTTTTTAGCCACAGCCAGCAGAATTCAGTGGTTATTCCTGGCTCTGCACTCAGAAATTACTCCTGGCAGGAAGCTGGAGAGATAGTATAATGGTAGGGCGTTTGCCTTGCACGTGGCCAACCCAGGACAGACAGTGGTTCGACTCCCAGCATCCCATATTGTCCCCTGAACCTGCCAGGGGCAGTTTCTGAGTGCAGAGCCAGGAGTAACCGCTGAGTGCCGTTGGGTGTAACCCATTAAAAAAATAAAAGGAATTACTTCTGGTGGTATTCAGGAACCATGTGGGTTGCCAGGAATTGAACCTGAGTTTGTCTGTGCACAGCAAATGCCCTGCCCACTGTACTATTGGGGCCGGAGTGATAGCACAGCAGTAAGGCATTTGCCTTGCACACAGACAACCCAGGACTGACCCTGGTTTGATTCCTGGTATCCCATATGGCTGCCAAGCTTGCCAGGAGCGATTTCTGAGCACAGAGCGAGGAGTAATCCCTGAGAGCTGCCTGCCAGGTGTGACCCAAAAACAAAAAAAACGAAAAGAAAAAAGAAAAAGAAAGAAAGAAAGAAAGAAAGAAAGAAAGAAAGAAAGAAAGAAAGAAAGAAAGAAAGAAAGAAAGAAAGAAAATACAAAGAAATTACTCCTGGCAGACTTGGGGGGACCATGTGGGATGTCAGGGATCAAACCCACGTTGGCTGCATGCAAGGCAAATGTCCTACCTGCTGTTATTGCTTTGACCCCTTTGAAGTTTCTCAATATTCTAGAGAGATCATTCTAAGTCTCCCTCTGATTGATTTTGCTCAACATGATATTCTCTAGATCTATCTACATTGCAGCAACTTGCATGTTTGTTTGTTTGTTTGTTTTTGGCAACACTTAGCAGTGCTCAGGGCTTACTACTGATTGCACTCAGGTATCATTTGTGGAATTTTTGGGGGGACCATATGAGATGCTGGGGATCAAACTCAGGTTGGCTTCATGCAAGACAAGTGTGCTACTCTCTGTACTATCACTCTCGTTCTTGTTCCAGTTCTATATATATGGAGTCACTCCCTGTGGTGCTCAAGGATCCATGTGGTTCTAGGTATCAAGTCCAAGCCTCCTGCATGCAAAGTATGTGTTCAGTCCATTAAGATAAGTTTTCTTTTTTTTTCTTTCTTTTTTTTTTCTTTTTGGGCCACACCCGATGGTGCTCAGGGGTTACTCCTGGCTGTCTGCTCAGAAATAGCTCCTGGCAGGCACAGGAGACCATGTGGGACACCGGGATTCGAACCAATCACCTTTGGTTGGATCGGCTGCTTGCAAGGCAAATGCCACTGTGCTATCTCTCTGGGCCCTCTTTTTTTTTTTTTTTTGGTTTTTGGGCCACACCCGGCGGTGCTCAGAGGTTACTCCTGGCTGTCTGCTCAGAAATAGCTCCTGGCAGGCACGGGGGACCATATGGGACACCGGGATTCGAACCAACCACCTTTGGTCCTGGATTGGCTGCTTGCAAGGCAAACACCGCTGTGCTATCTCTCTGGGCCCTTTTTTTTTTTTTTTAAGATAGGTTTTTTCCCTCCTCTTCCTCTCCTTCTCCCCACCAACAATTTCTAATTTTTCAAGGAGGACTATAAAGATTAAAGGGGAAATGTCATACATGGCAATGTCCCTTTATTAACTGTAAAGATTTTTTTGGTGTACATTTCTAAAATGAGAGAGGGGAAAGAGAGAGAGAGAGACAGAGAGAGATTTCCAGAGGACCAAAAATAAGAAATCACGTGAATGGTACCCTACATTATGAGACTAAGTGGCTAACCTATAGGGAGAGGGGAACCACAGGAGGGAAACAAGGTTGGAATGGGGCCACCGTTGGAAAAAGATTGAGAAATACTGGTCTATATCATCTTACAACTATTAAGATTTCATTTGCTAATTTTCTTAAATCCTTGGGTTAGGAATCCATGTTGTTTGCTGCTTGAAACTAATAAAACTAGAATGTGCTGAGCCAGGAGTAATTCCTGACCATCTCCAGGTGTGACCCAAAAATCAACCAAACAAATAAAAAACTAGATGCTGAGAAACCAGTTCTGTCAGTGGTATTCAGAACTTAGCTGAATGTTGCCAGACTTTCTCCTGGAGAAAGAAGTTGGTAGTGATTTCCAGGACTGACAGCTGTGGCTGATGTTGAAATGGCAGCTGCCACGATTGCCCCATTATTTTTCACTTTTAGTCATTATCTGCCTGAGAAAATGACAGGAAATAAAGCTATGTAATGGTGTTCTGTCCCACCCAACTCTCTCTCTCTCTCTCTCTCTCTCTCTCTCTCTCTCTCTCTCTCTCTCTCTCTCTCTCTCTCTCTCTCTCTCTCTCTCTCTCTCTCTCTCACTCTCTCTCGCTCTCTCTCTCGCTCGCTCTCTCTCACACACACACATACATATACACACTGACTTTAAGGGCAAGTTTATGGGTCAGCTGTCCCTGTGGTCCTGGGCTCTGCAATCCATGACCAATTTATTGTTTCTCTTCTTGAAACAAACAGATTTTTCTGATTGGCAGTGTCAGGAGGACTGCTTTATTGGAAGCCTGTTAATGGTAGGAAGCTGGGAAAGGCTTTGGAACTTGAGAGGAACTGAAGGGACTGTCTCCTTTTTTTTTTTTTTTTTGGTTTTTGGGCCACACCCAGTGGTGCTCCGGGGTTACTCCTGGCTGTCTGCTCAGAAATAGTTCCTGGCAGGCACGGGGACCATATGGGACACCGGGATTTGAACCAACCACCTTAGGTCCTGGATCGGCTGCTTGCAAGGCAAACACCGCTGTGCTATCTCTCCGGGCCCAGGACTGTCCTTTTTATGTGACTGGGAACGGTGTCCTGTATTAGTATGGCTGGAATTCTTGAACTTCCACTCAGTTTACTTATGAAGTGGATTTAGGCTTGGTCTCTTTTTAGAAAAAAATTTCTGTTTACATTTTTCTAGACTGCTGACTTGGTTGGTAACAATATCACTGTTGGAAATGGGTAGTTCATTGAACATTGTCAGTAAACCAAACTGATATTTTTTCTTTTCCTGTAAATAGTCAGAGGATCTTTTAAGTACATAACCTTATCTGCTCCTCCAGGAATATTATCTGAACATTGTAAAGGAAATGAGTCCATTGTCTCTAGCAGGATTGGCTCTTGCAGATATGTGTCTCTGGACACATATTTGTAGATATTTGTAATTAGTACTTGACCAGACTATATGATGGTTACATATTCTGTAACACTGAGAGTAATAAAATATTCTAATTCCAGGTTAAAGAAATAGTTGTTCTTAGAAGCTACAATGTGCCAAGAGCAAAGTTTGCATGTTATTACTTTTGATAAGTCTTAGCTCACCACCATTGGGGTAGTTACATCCTCCTAAAAATTATTTTAGGTTTTTTTTTTCTGAAGAAGTTGAAACGTAAAAGTGGGTGTCAGGCTGAGGGGGTATCTGGAGAGGGACTGCTATTAGTCCAAGGTTTCCTTTCCTTTTACCTAAACATTGGCATGGAAATGTTTTGATGGTGAATATTGAGTTTTGTGAGTATACTGCAAGCCATTGACTCAGTAGTATGAAAGGGTGAATTTTAAGATGTATTATGTAATAATTAAAAAGATATCGAAATGTAGCATGGAAGAGTGATGATGGACTTTGCCCATTCTTCTCAAGGTGCAGCACTCTGGAGGGAACTCTGACTATAGTGACTGTTATGCTTTGAACCCATTGCCCAGTAAAGGCAGCATAAGGCTCTGTTCAGCCTTCTGGCCCAGTTTGTCCTTTTATGTCTCTCTCATTAACTCAAGGAAGCACATGGCTTTTATATTTAAATTTATTCAAGCTGTAATCTTTGACATTTGAGTTAGCTTTTAGTACAATTTTGCATTTATAGTAATATATATTATGTATTTTCTCTATCCCCAAAGAATCCATTTTAATCTTTTCCGGATGCAAATTTCAGGCTGTCTTGTCCCATCTCCCTTCTCTTGCTCTCTTTCCCCTTCCCCCACAGCATGTGTTTGATCAGGTGTGGCAGGAATATCCACTGTCAAGCTGCGCCCTTTATATTAGTCAATATTATCCTTCTCCCCCCCTCCCTGCCTGTCTGCCCCTTTGGGCTTTCCCAGTTGATTTATAATTTTGGAATTCTCATCGGAGTCTGTAATACAGTTTGTTCATTATTTAACCAAAACCTGTTTAATGAGCAGAGAGAGGCAATGTAAATGTTAGGCATGTTGCAGTGATGTACCTTTGTGCTTCTCAAAGCGGAAGGGTAGTTAACTCTGTGCTGCCTGCAGGGCTGGGATGTCCTGACTTGAGGGGTAAAAGGACCACTTCTCTCTTACCCCTTCCCAAGCTCAGCCTTAAGCCTAGATTCCAAAGAAATATTTTCTTTTATCCTTATGGAGATCTTTTGGGAACTCTTGATTTTGGATTTATTGTCAATCTCCCAGTTAGACTTTGTGTTAAGATCTGTGGGGATAGAGGAATGGAAGGGAAAGTGAAATATCAAGTACTTAAACTGTCCTTGGTTTTAGTCTGATGAGAATAGACAGTTTAGAAGAGTCCTAACTGACATTCTCTGCAGTGTTTGATCTCTTTGTTCTCAGACTAGGCAAGTTCTTGTAAGTTCTTTATCCAGTAGAGTTTCAGAGAAAGACCTCTAGTCTAGACAGTTGTGACTTGCTGTGTTTGGTTATGATCATTTGCCTTCAGATTTTGGCTATGTTTGACATTTAAAAGTTGAAATCTGTAAGTATCACAAGCAGAATCTTTTAGTTTTGGGGCCACACACGTGAGGGGGCTTCTGCTGGTGGATCATGTAGTACTGAGGATGATTTTGGGTCTCTCATATAAAAAACATGTGCTCCAGCCCCTTAAAACTATCTCCTCAAATCTGATAGTTTCAGAATAGAGTATATTTTGGGGTGAGTGAGGGTATTTTGAACTCAATTTTGGAGACTGAACTCCAGCCTTTGAAATTCTGAGGATCTCTGAGGATAGGAGGAATTCAGTAAAGTACTAAGGTGGTCTTAAAGCTCAGCAAGAACATTAACTATTCTACAATAATACAGTAATTCTACAATATTATCTATAGAACTGTATCTCTTAGACCTTTTCTTTCTGTGATTTTTCAGTATTTGGATTTCTCTGGGCTTATTCAAGGGCTTTTTACTAATTAAATTAGTATGTGCTGCCATTTAGGCATTTAACTTAGACACTTAATTATTGAATCTAGAATGGTAAACAAATTTTTAGCACTCATAGCCACTAGTTTTATCAGACTAGCTATTTTTGCTGACTGTCCCAAGTTAACCTTTGTAGCTTCTACCTATATGCCACAGAGTTCTCTATTTGGCATGGAATGGATAATAGTGAATAAGGACAATTTATCATCACATTTCTGGTTTATTTATTTATTTATTTATTTATTTATTTATTTATTTATTTATTTTTGTTACATTCGGCTGTACTGAGAGCTTACTCCTGGATCTACACTTAGGGGTCACTCTTAGTGGGACTCGGGGAACCATGTAGTGCCAGAGATCAAAACTGGCTTGGCCATATGCAAGGCAAGCCTCTTATAGTATACTGTTACTCTGGCCCCACATCACATTTTCTTTTTTTCTTTTTTGTTTTTGGCCCACATCCAACAGTGCTTAGAGGTTACTCCTAGCTTTGCACTGCTTTCCTCTGGCAGGCTTGAGGGAACCTTATCTATCGGTACTGGAAATCAAACCTGGTTTGACCACGTGTAAAGCAAATACTACCTGCTGGTCTATCTCTTTGGCCCACATTACATTTTTGTTTGTTTGTTTGTTTTGGAGCCACATTTTGTGGTATTCAGGGATTACGTCTGGCTCTGCACAGAGAAATCACTCCTGACAGGCTCAAGATACCAAATGAGATCTTGGGGTTCAAACCTACAAGGCAAATGCCCTATTTGCTGGAGCCTATTGTTGCAGTACCCCACATCACATTTTCTTATTTTCATCCTTTTTATGGCTAATAATTAAGTCAAAGACATGAACTAAAATTATGGTATATAATAAATATATTAGTATAGCACATTTGCTTTTTTTTTTTTTTTTTGGATTTTTTATGTAAAGCTTTTCTGACCATACTCAGATACTCCTACAGACATTGGTAGACTGTAGAAAGTAATTCTGAGGGATAAGAAATTTTCTTTTTTTTCTTTTTTTTGAGGTAGATGGGTGTTTGGGGCCACCCCAGCAATTGCTCAAGACTTACTGGCTCTGTGCTCAGGGATCATATGAGGTGTTAGTAATCAAACCCGAGTTAGCTGCATATAAGGCAAGCTTCCTATGTGCTGTACTATTACTCTGACCTCAAGATAGGACATTTCTTTTTTTTTCTCTTTAATTGGGTCACATCTATTGGCACTCAGGGGTTACTCCTGGCTCTGCGCTCAGAAATTGCTCCTGACAGGTTTGGGGGACCATATGGGATACCGGGGATTTAATCTCGGTCTGTCCCAGGTTATCCACATGTAAGGCAAATGCACTACCGCTGTGCTATCACTCTGGTGCCAAGATAGGATATTTTTTTACTGAGTTTACTTGGATAGCACAATAAAGTGTGCTTGAGTTTAAGAATGTCTAGAAGCAGGTGTCTAGAGAAAGTGGATGTTTTAGGAGTTATTTAAATATAGTTTATCCTGGATAAATACACCTGTAGGGTACTATCTGTCTCAAGCTCTGTGAATTCTGTCTGAGCTGGGAGGTTTGAATTTACGTAACCTCCAGAGGTTTGCAGAGAACATTTAAACAGTGCTAGAAGCCAACTTGGGAGGAACTATAACTTAACACCTGGCTGGTCTGGTAGAAACGGCTTTCTAAATAAAGCAAAATGTTCAAGGATACTTCAGATCTCAAAGTTTAATCTGTTAAAAAATGGGAGGGTCACAGTGGTAAGGCGTTTGCCTTGCACACAGCTGACCTAGGGCGGACCAAGGTTTGATCCCCCAGTGTCCCATATGATCCCCTGAACCAGGAGCGATTTCTGAGTGCATAGCCAGGAGTAACCCCCAAGTGTCACAGGATGTGGTCCCCCCCCAAAAAAAAGAAAAAGAAAATGGGGGTGTAGGGGCCGGAGGGATAGTAGCACAGCAGTAAGGCATTTGCCTTGCATGCAGCCGACCTCTGACCCAGAAGGGACCTGGTTTGAATTCCTGGCATCCAGGGGCGATTTCTGAGTGCAGAGCTACATTGTGTGTGGCCCAGAAACTAATCAATCAATCAATCAATCAATGAATCAATAAAGTTTAAAAGAAAGAAAATGGGAGGTTGTGGGTTGAGCAATAGTGCAGCAGGTAGGTGGCTTTCCTTGTATGTGGCTGACCTGGATTCAGTCCTGGCACAACATATGGTCCTCTGAGACTCATCAGGAGAGATCCCTGAATTCAGTCAGGAGTAAATTCTGACAGTGTACTGTCAGTTGTGGCCCCAAAACAAACAAACGAAAAAGAGAAGATATAGGAAGACACCGCTTTTTTAAAAATAATTTTTATTGTGACCAAAAGTGAATAACAAACCTTTCACAGTAATATTTTGTTTTGTTTTGTTTTGTTTTGGGGTCACACCCGTTTGACGCTCAGGGGTTACTCCTGGCTATGCGCTCAGAAATCGCCCCTGGCTTGGGGGGACCATATGGGATGCCGGGGGATCGAACCGCAGTCCGTTCTACGCTAGCGCTTGCAAGGTAGACACCTTACCTCTAGTGCCACCTTCCCGGCCCCCACAGTAATATTTTTGAAGTACATAGTGACAATTGATCAGGGCCATTCCCACCACTTGATCATTGCTAAGAAAAAGATCAAGTGAGTACATTATTTGAAGAAAAAAATTTTGGGTGCCAGCGTAGGGCTGCTACCCTTGCCTTACATGCAGCCTGCTTGGGTTTGGTCCCTGGCACCCCATATGATCCCCTGAGCACCACTAGGAGTAATTTCTGAGTACAGAATCAGGAGTAACTCCTTAGCTGTGGCCAGCTGTGGCCCCCCTCAATATTTTTGCTAAATTTTATATTGATTGAATATATATTTTCATTTTTTCCTTTTGGGGCCTATTATGTAGGGAGTAGTAGAAAAGCAATGCATCATTAAATAGCATAATAGAAAATTCATTGGGTAATTAGCTTAATCTTGCCTGAATTGAGCATTCAAATTGTTCAAGGCCTAACTAAATTAAATAGAGACATAAAGAACCAAGTATGATACAAATCTGGTAGACATTTATGTATTGGGCTGAGTATTGAAAAAGGCAAAGGTAGACACACATATAAGCATCTATCTATTTCTCTTGCTCTTTTTTTTTTTAATATTTAAAAATTTTTTTTTGTTGTTGTTTTGTTTTTGGCCCACACCTGGCTATGCTCAGGAGTTACTCCTGGCTGTCTGCTCAGAAATAGCTCCTGGCAGGCATGGGGGACCATATGGGACACTGGGATTTGAACCAACCACCTTTGGTCCTGGATCAGCTGCTTGCAAGGCAAATGCCACTGTGCTATCTCTCTGGGCCCTCTTTTTTTTACTTTCTCATTTTAAAATGAAATTTAAGATTGTATTAGTTTGCAGGTTATTGAGCAATACACTAAGATATAAGTTGAATTTGAGTTAGTCTAACGTTAGCACCTTAGAATTTTGGTAGTTTGAATCGCTTCAGGTTTAGCACTTCAGAATAGTAGAGAAAATAAAGGTGTTATAATTATTTTTCTCCCAGGAAATTTTTTTCTCTCAGGTGTCTTCAAGAGGCCTTATATATGTATTTATAGAGATAAATATGTACATATCTATATATACTTCTTTTGTTTTGTTTTGTTTTTGGGTCACACCTGCAGTGCTCAGGGGTTACTCCTGGCTCTATGCTCAGAAATCGCCCCTGACAGGCACAGGGAACCATATGGGATGCAGGGATTTGAACCACCTTCCTGCATGAAAAGCAAACACCTTACCTCCATGCTATCTCTGTGGCCCCCTATATATAGTTTTGTTGTTGTTTTGGGGCCATCTTTGGTGGTGCTCAGAGCTTACTTGTTTGCTTCCGGTTCTATACTCAGAGATCATTCCTGGCAGTGTTTAGAGGACCATATGTGGTGCCAGATACAAACCTGACAGGCTTGGGGGACCATATGGGATGCTGGGGGTCATGCTCGCGTGGGGATATGCAAGACAAATGCCCTATCCGCTGCTATTGCTCCAGTCCCTTTATTTTTTTGCTCAGGCCATGTCCCTGGCAGGATAGGTGAGTGTCACTGTCTTCGTATTGTCTAGAAACTCTGTAGCCACTATTGAATTAAGAAGTGGCATGTGAAACAGTACATGAAAGCCCATTTGGGTACAGGCCTGAAGGCCAACATCTTTTTTCTTTTGTTTTTTGTTTTTTTTTGAGTCATACCCAGCAACGCTCAAGGGTTACTCCTGGCTCTATGCTCATAAATCGCTCCTGGGGACCATATTGGATGCCGGTATTCAACCACCGTCCTTCTGCATGCAAGGCAAATGTTCTACTTTCATGATATCTCTCCGGCCCCAACTTTTTTGGAGACATTGCCCATGTGAAGGGAATTATGCTGGGAAAAGTTGGTGTTGAAACTAAATAGTCGAATTAGGATGTGTATCCAGGTTTAACTGATCGAGAATAGATAAAGAACCATAGCTTTTATGTCCAGTGATGACTGCTTGAATTTTATAGAAGAAAATGGAGTTCTGGATACTGGATTTGGTTGCAAAGGCTGTACCATTATGAGTCACATTCCTGGAGTCTGCTTTAAGATAGTTAAAATAGCCAGTGTTTTTCTTTTTACCTTATTAAAGGCAGGAAGGAAAGACCAATATCGTAAATTTTGTTTTTGTTTTCTTATATTCTGGGGGTTATCATACCTAGTTCTGTGCTTAGGAGCCATACTTGGTGATGCTTCAGGTACCGTATGTTGTATGTTTTGGTACCATGTAGCCAGAATTGTTTTGATTTTGGGCCACATCTAGAAGTACTAAGGTCTTACTTCTCTGATCAGGGATCACTCCTGGCAGACTGGGGGAACCATATGTGATGTCAGAGATAAAATTTGAGTTGATTGCATGCAAGACAAGTGCCCTGTCCATTGTACTATTGCTCTGGCTCTGTAGCCACATGCATGGCAAGTGCCTTCACTTTCATTTTTGTTTTTGTTTTTGTTTTGTTTTAGCCATGACTCACTGTGTCTAGGGCTTACACCTTGCCTTGCACCATGGATCATTCCTAGTTGGGTTGGGGGAATGTATGAGGTACTGGTTGATCAAACCAGAATCGGCTGCATGCAAGGCAAATGCCCTACCCACTGAACTATTGCTTGTCCCAACATTTTTATCTCTTTAACCCCTCAAGATCAAATAAGCTTTGATCATAGAAGTTTTTCATGTCCCTTAAAAAATAAGCTAGAATGGGGCCGGCGAGGTGGCTAGAGGTGAGGTGTGTCTGCCTTGCAAGCGCTAGCCAAGGAAAGATCTTGACCTTGGTTCAATCCACCACTGTCCCATATGGTTCTTTCTGAGTGCTTAGCCAGGAGTAACCCCTGAGCATCAAGTGGGTGTGACCTGAAAAACAAAAAAAAAAAAACAAAAAAAAAGATAAAAAAAATAAGCTAGAAAAAACGAACAGTTATTTGAAAAGCATCTCTGTAGTCTGGCTTCTTTTTGTTTTTGAGCAAACCCTGCTGTGCACAGTGATCATTTCTGGTGGTGTGCTTCACCAACCACCCTTTTTCTTAGTGAAGTGATATAAGCTGGAGTGATCTAGTCGCCATTTTGTTCTATGCCTAATCCTACCATCTAATGGGTTCCTGGAGCAAAAAGACAAATATCCTCTCCACAGATTTATCCAATATATCACATAAAATAACAAGTAGAAATTGAGATGACCAATTAAGCTTCTGTGAGAAGTAGGTAGAGGGTTCAGGACTGAGACAAGTAATTCTTCATTCTCCTCTAATCAAAACTGCACTTTGGGGCCAGGAATGTGGCTCAGAACCACTTACATATGTGTTTGTAGGAAGGGCCTTACATATATGAGGACCTGAGATCAATCTCAGCACTGCAACAACAAAAACAAAAAATAATAACACTGAATCATAAACATTTGGCTGCTTCTTCTGAACCCCTATTGGCACTTGCCTTGAGTTTGAGTGAGCAGAAAAGAAGAAAGGAATTCTTCCTGCCTCCTTGTTAAAAACAAAGTAGCAGCTGGGTTTCCCTCTTTTTACTCATCTGACTGCTGCCATGGCAAGTTGGACATGTAGTCAGAGAGAAATTTCAGGCTCAGTAAGTGGTTATAGGGGCTGGAGCGATAGCATAGTGGGTAAGGTGTTTGCCTTGCATGTGACTGACCCAGGTATGATCCCCAGTATATAGGTTCCCTGAAACTACCAGGAGCGATTTCTGAGCTCAGAGCTAGGAGTTACCCCTGAGCATCACTGGGTGTGGTCCAAAAACAAAAAATCAAACAAAAAGAAGTGGCTACCTTACGAGGATTATGGTGATAAGAGACAAAAGGTTTTTTTTTGTGTGTGTGTGTGTGGTTTTTGAGTCACACCTGTCAGTTATTCCTGGCTTCAGAAATTGCTCCTGGCAGGCACGGGGGACCATATGGGACGCCTGATTCGAACCTATGACCTCCTGCATGAAAGGCAAACGCCTTACCTCCATGCTATCTCTTTGGCCCCCAAAAGTATTTTTAAACTCATCATGTTGTCACTCTGTCCCCTATTATCCTACCAGGAAGAAATCAGATTTCTTAAACCCTGCCTTTGAAAAACAAGGTAGTAAAATACATCACAACCCACTTTCCCCCTCATATCTTCCTTTCATATACAGGTGACAGAAAATGTGCCAACAGACTAGTTTTGATGGAAAGAGTATTAATTAGAAAGATAAAGAGGAGCAGAAATTTTCTTCTGGAAATTCTCCTTACTAGCTTTGAGGCCTTTGTTTCTTTACTTCTGTTTTTGGAACTCCTGAAGGACTTAGACAGACAAGCACTCCTGGCTGCCTGTTGGCTGGCTTCTCACTGCATGCCTCTTCTGTGATACCAGCTTTCTATTACCACTGTTACCACCGTAGGTTGCATTGTGAAGGGCTGCCACATGTGCACACATCACAACTGACCTTTCCTTGTTCCACGCTTATTGAGCGATTACTTGCCCTTTTGTGGAACTCAGATTATTGCCTTGTGTTCTTGCCCAGTATGAAGTGGAGGCTTCCAGGAAGTCGTCTGATAGACTGTACATCAGAGGGCAATAAATTGACATTTGATTTGGTGGAAAGGCAGGGCCAGATGTAGAGTAGGAGCAAGGATTTTTCTACAGTCAAGCCATGCAGTTTGCTATTAGGGGTCTTAGTAGTTAGAGGAAGGGTGTGGGTGGAAAGAGTAGTTATAGAGACATTAATTAGTGAGAAAAAAAGGATTAAAAGTACTTTATCGTTATCTATGATGGCCCCAAATTGGGAAAAATTCTCTAAAGATAAATGGAAAAATGAAATTTCTCTGAAAATTTGTAGGAAGTTTTCACTCATTATTTCACCCTTTTGTGTAAAGTGAGGTATTAATTTGGCATAAAAATAAATAACTTGGGTCCGGAGAGATAGCACAGTGGCGTTTTCCTTGCAAGCAGCCGATCCAGGACCAAAGGTGGTTGGTTCGAATCCCGGTGTCCCGTGTCCCATATGGTCCCCCGTGACTGCCAGGAGCTATTTCTGAGCAGACAGCCAGGAGGAACCCCTGAGCACCACCGGGTGTGGCCCAAAAACAAAAAAACAAACAAACAAAAAAAAACAAACAAAAAAAATAAATAACTTGAAATTTATGATGGAGGGCTATATAATAACATTTTATTCTAAAATTTTCCATGAAGGCTTGTTACTCTCTGGGAAAACATCAGGTTTAAAGAAACTGCCGTACACCCAACTACAAACATTTTTGTAATTATGGTGCTTGAATAAAAATATTAATTTAAAGAAAGAAAGAAACTGCCTTCCGATTGATAGTAGAAACCAGAATTCTCACTGCCTTACCATGTGCCAGAGTAATTTCTTTCAGACTGTAGGTTACATTTCTTTCTTTTCTTTTTTTTTTTTTTTGGGGGGGGGGTCCCACACTCAGCGGTGCTCAGGGGTTACTCCTGGCTGTCTGCTCAGAAATAGCTCCTGGCAGGCACGGGAGACCATCTGGGACACCAGGATTCGAACCAGTCACCTTAGGTCCTGGATCAGTTGCTTGCAAGGCAAGCACTGCTGTGCTATCTCTCCAGGCCCAATATAGGTTACATTTCATTAGTGACTGAAAATAGCATTTTTAAAAGGTCATAACACAAAAAAAAAAAAAAAAAAAAAAGGTCATAACACTTTTTCCCTTGGATTTTTGTTATGAGAAATTGCAAATGTATAAAAAATTAAATAATAACTACAGGTTTTTTTTTGTTTTTGTTTTTGGGCCACACCCAGTGGCACTCAAGGGTTATTCCTGGCTCTGTGCTCAGAAATCACTCCTGGCAGGCTCAGGGGACCATATGGGATGCCAGGGATCGAACCCGGGTCTGTTCTGGTCAGCAGCGTGCAAGGCAAATGCCCTACCACTGCTATCTCTCTGGCAAATAATCACTTCAGTGACTACTCTCCTAACTCCCCCCTTTTTTCTCTTTAATTATTTCATTTGCTTTATTTCTGGCCTCCAATGTTCCAATACCAACTCCATCACCATTGCAACATCTCTCTACCATTGTTTCCTTTCCATCCATCCCCCAAGATGTCACTCTGTCCTCTCATTCTACCTGGAAAAAATCAGGTTTCTTAAACAAATACTTTATATTGCCTGTTAAAATTACTATTTTTTAATATAATAATATATTTAAGTACTATGATTACAAACATGTTTGTAGTTGGGTTTCAGCCTGTTAAAATTAAAAATACTTTAGTAAAAGAAAATATAGTCCAAATGCAAATGGAATTACCAAAACTTAGATCAGTGTCAATTTCTAATAATTTTTAATCTCTCAATGGAATTACTAAAGTTATTGTCTAAGGATTTACTGGTCTGCTAGTTGAGTCTTCTGGGTTATTATTTAGACTCATTGAGTTTGCTGGTCTTTTTTGGGGGGGGAGGTTTGGGTCACACCCGGCAGCGCTCAGGGGTTACTCCTGGCTCTATGCTCAGAAATCGCTCCTGGCAGGCTCAGGGGACCATATGGGATGCCTGGATTCGAACCACCAACCTTCTGCAAGCAAGGCAAGCGCCTTACCTCCTTGCTATCTCTCCGGCCCCGAGCTTGATGGTCTTTTATGCAACTTTCCCACTAGATTTGCTCTGATCCTACTGGGCTGACATTACTATGAAATTTTAAGGTGACTTGGCAGTTTAATAAGTTTAAGTTGTAGAACTGGTTCGTTTCTGTTGGAGGATGTTGGATATGGCTATAGGATTTGTGACTTCAGGTAGAAAGGGGGAATCTGCATGTCCCTTTTCTGAGAAGGCCTCAAAGTTGTCAATCAAGATCAATCTGCCTGGGAATATTTGGCAGCACTATTTTTTTTTGGAGCTTAGTAGTAGAGCTGGGGCTATTTTATGCTGGCAAGATGGAAGGTGTGGGTTGGGGCTGCTGGGCGTTCTGGTGTGTGTGTGTGTGTCTTGACCCACTCCCATTCTGAAAATACCAGAGTTTTTAACGCATAGATTGGTTCCACATAGGAAATTCTACTACTCAAGGTTTTTGCATTCAGTTATGGAGTTGCAGCTATTTTGTTTGAAGATGTCAAGTGTGGTTGCTGGCTACTATGCCTTCAGGCAGAAAGGGGAATCTGCCTGCCCCTGTTCCAAGATCCCTGACCCATGCTCTGGCAGAGAGAGCTTACCGTAAACTTTGATTCCAGCACTGGTTTGAATTGTCTTTTGCAATAATATAACTTGAGCAAGGAGTCAAAGACGTTGCTGGGTAAGGATGCCTCTTTTTTTTTGTTTGTTTTTGGGTCACACTCAATGATGCTCAGGGTTTACTACTGGCTATGTGCTCAGAAATTGCTTCTGGCTTGGGGGACCACATGGGACGCCGGATATTCTAACCCTGTGCAAGGCAAACAAACACCCTACTGCGGTGCCATTGCTTCGGCCCGAGGATGCCTCTTTTTTCCATAATCTTGTCATTTATGAAGGAGTCTTAGCCCTAGTTCCCCTTGATTTTTGGGAATTGTTAATATTTGGGTTTTATTTTTATCAACTTTAGATTTAATAAAGTAGTTCCTACTTAGCTATAATTTGCATGTTTAGTTTTAGACTTATTAACAGTTATTTTTACAAACCTTATGTTAATTGCCATATAACAAGATAGCATGCATAAATATGTCATGATTTTTTACATGTTCTATTGAGAAATAATATAATAATTTTAATTAATTTAGTGTTTTTTTGTTTTTTGTTTTTGTTTTTTGTTTTTGGGCCACACCCGGCAGTGCTCAGGGGTTACTCCTGGCTATCTGCTCAGAAATAGCTCCTGGCAGGCACGGGGGACCATATGGGACACTGGGATTCGAACCAACCACCTTTGGTTCTGGATCGGCTGCTTGCAAGGCAAATACCGCTGTGCTATCTCTTCGGGCCCTAATTTAGTGTATTTTCAGTTGTACATACTAACTTTTTTTTTTTTTTTGGTTTTTGGGCCACACCCAGCAGTGCTCAGGGGTTACTCCTGGCTGTCTGCTCAGAAATAGCTCCTGGCAGGCATGGGGGACCATATGGGACACCAGGATTCGAACCAACCACCTTTGGTCCTGGATCAGCTGCTTGCAAGGCAAACGCCGCTGTGCTATCTCTCCGGGCCCTCATACTAACTTTTAAGACCTACTTTTTTTTTTGTTTTGTTTTTTGGGCCACACCCGGCAGTGCTCAGAGGTTACTCCTGGCTGTCTGCTCCGAAATAGCTCCTGGCAGGCACGGGGGACCATATGGGACACCGGGATTCAAACCAACCACCTTTGGTGCTGGATCAGCTGCTTGCAAGGCAAACACCGCTGTGCTATCTCTCCGGGCCCAAGACCTACTTTTTTAAAGCAACTTTCAAGTATGTGATAGTATTGTTAACTATAGCCATCATAGATCCACAGAATATCCTCATCTTATAACTGGAAGTGTATATCCTTTAAGACTCTACCCTGGGGCCGGAGAGGTGGCGCTAGAGGTAAGGTGTCTGCCTTGCAAATGCTGGCCTAGGAAAGACCGCGATCCCCCGGCGTCCCATACGGTTCCCCAAGCCAGGATTGACTTCTGAGCACATAGTCAGGAGTAACCCCTGAGCATCAAACAGGTGTGGCCCAAAAAAACAAAAACAAAAAAAAAAACAACAGGGCTGGAGAGATAGCATGGAGGTAAGGCATTTGCCTTTCATGCAAGAGGTCATCAGTTCTAATCCCAGCGTCCCATATGGTCCCCTGTGCCTGCCAGGAGCAATTTCTGAGCATGGAGCCAGGAGTAACTCCTGAGCACTGCCGGGTGTGACCCAAAAAAAAAACAAAAAAACACAACAACAACAACAAAAAGACTCTACCCTATTTTTCCCTTGGCAAGCCCCAACCCTTGGCAACCACCATTCTACTCTGTTCCTATGTATGAATTCAACCTGGTTTTATTTATTTATTTATTTATTTATTTATTTATTTATTTATTTATTTATTTATTTGGTGGGGGTTGGGCAACACCCAGTGACTCTCAGGGGTTGTTCCTGGATATGCGCTCAGAAATCACTCCTGGGTTGGGGACCCATATGGGATGCTGAGGGGATCGAACTGCAGTCCTTCCTTTGGCTAGTGCTGGCAAGGCAGACACCTTACCACTTGCACCAACTCTCCTGCCCCTGATTTTATTTTTTCATCTTCTGCCTGCCCTAGCTCTGGCTGCTTGGCTGATGGCTTGGCAGCATCATTAGCTGCACTTTAGGACCTTGTATTTTTAGGCGTTATCTAGTACATTTATTTTCATTTCTAATTAACTAGTCTGTATACCTCAGACTGAACTACTATATAGGATAAGATAAACACTATTAACTTTTTTTCTTTTAGTCACACATGGTGTACTAAGGAGTTAGTTACCTTGGCTCTGCACTCAGGAATCACTTCTGATGGGCTTGAGGGGACCATCTGGGATGCCAGAGATTAACCTGGGTTGACCCTTTTGTTTGCTTTTAGGCCACACCCAGCAGTGCTGAGTTTAGTCCTGACCCTCTGTACTCTGGGATCACTTCTTGCTCACTTCTTGTGAGACTCAGGGAGCCATATGGAATTGAATCTAGATCCATTGCATGCACGTCAAACCTCACTAACTTTTGTACTATGTCTCCAGCCCTAAATGATGCCTTTTGTTACTGTATTTTTTTTTTTTTGTCTTAATTTTTGGGCCACACCGAGTGATGCTCAGGGTTTACTCATGGCTTTACCTCAGTAATTACTCCAGGTGAGCTTAGGGGGACATAAGGATGCCATAGACTAAACCCAGATCAGCTGACTGTAAGGAAATGCTGTATCTACTGTACTATCCCCCTTCTTTTCTTTTCTTTTCTTTCTTTCTTTCTTTCTTTCTTTCTTTCTTTCTTTCTTTCTTTCTTTTTCTTTCTTTCTTTCTTTCTTTCTTTCTTTCTTTTCTTTCTCTTCTTTTCTTTCTTTTCTTCTTCTTCTTCTTTCTTTCTTTCTCTCTCTTACTCTTTCTTTCTTTCTTTCTTTCTTTCTTCTTTCTTTCTTCTCTCTTTCTTTCTCTCTCTCTCTTTCTTTCTTTCTTTCTTTCTTTTCTTTTTCTTTTCTTTCTTCTTTTTTTCTTTCTTTCTTTCTTTTCTTTCTTTTTTCTTTCTTTCTTTCTTTCTTTCTTTTCTTTCTTTCTTTCTTTCTTTCTTTCTTCTTCTTTCTTTCTCTCTCTCTTCTTTCTTCTTCTTTCTTTCTTTCTTTCTTTCTTTTCTTTCTTTCTTCTTTCTTTCCTCTTTCTTTCTTTTTCTTTCTTTCTTTCTTTCTTTCTTTGTTTGATTCTTTCATTCTATTTCTCTTTCTTTCTTTTTCTCTCTCTCTTTCTTTCTTTCTTCTTTTTCTCTTTCTTTCTTTCTTTCTTTCTCTTTCTTTCTTTCTTTCTTTCTTTATTTTTCGTTCTTTCTTTTTCTTTCTTTCTCTTTCTTTATGTTTCTTTCTTTTTTCTTTCTCTTTCTTTCTTCTTTCTCTCTTCTTCTTTCTTTCTTTCTTTCTCTCTCTCTCTTTCTCTTTCTCTCTCTCTCTTTCTTCTCTTCTCTTTCTCTTTCTCTTTCTTTCTTTCTTTCTTTCTTTCTTTCTTTCTTTCTTTTCTTTTCTCTTTCTTTCCTCTTCTTTCTTCTTTCTCTTCTTTCTCTCTTCTTTCTTTCTCTTCTCTTTCTTTCTTCTCTCTCTCTCTTCTCTCTTCTTTCTTTCTTTCCTTTCTTTCTCTTTCTCTCTTTCTTTCTTTCTTTCTTTCTTTTCTTTCTTTCTTTTCTTTCTTTCTTTCTTTCTTTCTTTCTCTCTCTTTCTTTCTTTCTCTCTCTTTCTCTCTCTCTTCTTTCTCTCTCTCTCTTCTTCTCTCTTCTTTCTTTCTTCTTTCTTTCTTTTCTTCTTTTCTTTCTTTCTTTCTTTCTTTCTTTTTTTCTTTTCTTTCTTTCTTTCTTCTTTCTTTCTTTCTTTCTTCTTTCTTTTTTCTTTCTTTCTTTCTTTCTTTCTTTTTCTTTCTTTCTTTCCTTCTTCCTTCCTTCCTTCCTTCCTTCCTTCCTTCCTTCCTTCTTCCTTCCTTCCTTCCTTCCTTCCTTCCTTCCTTCCTTCCTTCCTTCCTTCCTTCCTTCCTTCCTTCCTTCCTTCCTTCCTTCCTTCCTTCCTTCCTTCCTTCCTTCCTTTCTTTTCTTGCCAAACCCGGTGATGCTCAGGCGTTACTCCTGGCTATACACTCAGAAATCGCTCCTGGCTTGGGGTACTATATGGGATGCTGGGGGAATGAACTACAGTCTGTTCTATGTCAACATGTGCAAGGCAAACGCCTTACCACCTGCGCCACCACTCCAGCCCTATCCCCTGTTTTTTAATAAAATTTTGCTTTAGAATCTTTGTAGGTTGGGCTTCTGACCCAGCTGATGAAATTTTAAATTTAGGCAGAAGTAAACTGAAGTCTTAATAATTTACTGTTATTTATTACTATTATTTTTGGGGTTGGAATACACACAGTGGTGCTTGGGGACTACTAACTCAGTGCTCAGTTGCTTTTGAAGGTGCTCAAGAGCTCAAACCCAGGGTTATTTGCAAAACTTTTATTCCTGTCTATTGAGCTGTCTCCCAGACCTAAAATATTTCTCTCTTTCTTTCAATTTTCTAGTAGTTCTTAGGATAAAACTCAGGATCTCAGACATGCAAAGCATTTTCTGTACCACTAAATCACATTCTTTGTCATTTACTATTTAGCTAGGATACTAAATCTTATACTAGTATATATTGAACTTAGTTATTCTTTTGGCCTGATCATGATCATTTGGCTCTTATATTTAGTGTCATTTAAAAGATGAGTGACCAGGAAGATGCTTAGCTCAAGTGGTAGACACATGCCTGGCATATGTGAGATCTGGGTTTCATTTCCCATCTCTAACACCATGTGCCACCAGGCCCACTCAGTAAACTCTGGCTGGATTGCCTCACCAGCAGGCCAGTGCTGGGACAGGCAAACATTTCTGGGAGTGGCCCCATACACACCAAACCCTGCTGGAATTGAACCCACAAATAAAGAATTAAAAAAGTAACATGAATATTTTTAGTAGCAACTCGATGAATCCATTATTTTGGTTTTGTTTGTTTGTTTCTGGACCATGCCCAACTTTGCTCAGGGTTTACTTCTGGCTTTGTACTGAGGAATCACTAGATAGTGCTCAGGGGACTCAGTGTAGTACTGGGGATCAAATCTGAGTCTGCAGTATGCAAGGCAAACACTTTACCTACTGCACTATCTCTCCAGCTCCAACCTAATACTTATAGCTCAAGAACCTCATCTAAAGAAAGAATTGTGAACATTTATGATTTTGGATGTGATTTGGAGTTCAAAAAGACTGATGATTTCTTATTTATTTCGTGGGTCTTTTTGTGCTTGAATTTAAAATAGTTATTTTTTGAGACTGAGGATGCGACTTTGTAGTAGTACACATGCACACAGTGCCCAAAATTCTATCCTCAGCTCTGTAAAATTAATGAATAATAAATAAATCATTAAATGTGGGGTTGGTGTGATAACACAGCAAATTGGTATTTGCCTTGCATGCAGCCTATCAGATTTGATCTCGGGCATCCCATATGGTCCCCCGAGCCAGGATTGTTTTTTAGCGCAGAGCCAGGCATAATCCCTTAGTGCTGCTGGGTGTGGCCAAAAACCCCAAACAAAACAAATCAAAGAAATGAATAAAGTTCTTTCTTCTTTGACCTTATTAAAAAAAAAAACGCTTAAACTTTTGAGGTTAACTTAAACTAATATGCATGTGCATGGAAACGTAAAAAATTACTATGCCGGGGCCGGAGAGATAGCATGGAGGTAAGGCGTTTGCCTTTCATGCAGGAGGTCATCGGTTCGAATCCCGGCGCCCCATATGGTCCCCTGTGCCTGCCAGGAGCAATTTCTGAGCCTGGAGCCAGGAATAACCCCTGAGCACTGCCAGGTGTGACCCAAAAAAACCAAAAAAAAAAAAAAAATTACTATGCCTTCAAGTTTAAGGAGTTACATAAATTTTATGGCTTTAGATTGCTTTGTGTACTGCTAAGAAATGTTATAATGTACTACAATCAGGGATCTTGAGGGACAAAGTAATTGTACATGGGTTCTGTTTTATTTTTCTTAATGTTTTTTGACTGTAAGTTCAAAATTAAGGTGTCAGCAGGAGGATTCCTTCTGAGAACTTTGTTTTTGGGTGATTGTCCTTCCACTGTAACTTTACCTTCTCCTCTTTCTTTGCATCATTGTTCACATAATTAAATAAAAAAAATAAAAAAAAGAAGAAAAAATGTTTTTTTCTTCCTTTTTTTTTTTTTTTTTTTTGATTTTGGGCCACACCCAGCGGTGCTCAGGGGTTACTCCTGGCTGTCTGCTCAGAAATAGCTCCTGGCAGGCACGGGGGACCATATGGGACACCGGGATTCGAACCAACTACCTTTGGTCCTGATCGGCTGCTTGCAAGGCAAACACTGCTGTGCTATCTCTCTGGACCCATGTTTTCTTCTTTAATCCCCCCACCATACACATCCCAGTCTTTTTTTTTTTTTTTTTTTTTTTGGTTTTTGGGCCACACCCGGTGACGCTCAGGGGTTACTCCTGGCTATGCGCTCAGAAGTCGCTCCTGGCTTGGGGGACCATATGGGACGCCGGGGGATCGAACCGCGGTCCGTCTCCTAGGCTAGCGCAGGTAAGGCAGGCACCTTACCTCGAGCGCCACCGCCCGGCCCCCACATCCCAGTCTTTATTTTATTTTTTAATAATATACTTAAGCACCATGATTACAAGCATGATTGTAGTTGGATTCCAGTCATAAACAGAGCACCCCCCCTTCATCAGTGCAATATTCCCATTACTAATGGCCCCCATTTCCCTCCTCACCACTCTTTGTGGTGAGTTTCATATGATGAGCCGGTCCTTCTGGCCCTCATCTTTATTGTCTCTGAGCATTATCACAATAATGTCTTTATTTTTCTTAAAGCCTATAAATGAGTGAGACTATTCTGTGTCTATCTCTTTCCCTTTGACTAATTTCACTCAACATAATAGTTTACATGTGGATCCATGTTTAGGAAAATTTCATGACTTCATCTCCTTACGGCTGCATAATATTCCATTGTGTATATGTACCACAGTTTCTTTTTCTTTTACTTTTTCTTTTCTTTTTTTTTGGGGGGGGTCATACCCGGCCAGTGCTCAGGGGTTACTCCTGGCTCTACACACAGAAATCACTCCTGGCAGGTTCGGGGGACCATATGGGATGCTGGGATTTGAACCACCATCTTTCTGCATGCAAGGCAAGCACCTTATCTCCATGCTATCTCTCCAGCCCCTTACCACAGTTTCTTTAGCCATTCATCTATTGATGGGCATCTTGGTTGTTTCCAGATTCTGGCTATTGTATATAGCGCTGCAATGAATATAAGTGTGAGGGAGGTATTTTTGTATTGTTTGTTTTTTTTTTTTTTTTTTTTTTTTTTTTTTTTTTTTGGTTTTTGGGCCACACCCGGTGACGCTCAGGGGTTACTCCTGGCTATGCGCTCAGAAGTCGCTCCTGGCTTGGGGGACCATATGGGGCGCCGGGGGATCGAACCGCGGTCCGTCTCCTAGGCTAGCGCAGGTAAGGCAGGCACCTTACCTCGAGCGCCACCGCCCGGCCTGTATTGTTTTTTTGTATATATCCCTAGGAGTAGTATAGCTGGATCATATGGGAGCTCAATTTCCAGTTTGTTTTTGTTTTGGGGCTACACCCAGTGACACTCAGGGTTTACTCCTGGCTATGCGCTCAGAAATCACTCCTGGCTTGGGGCACCATATGGGACGCCAGGGGATGGAGCCACGGTCTGTCCTAAGTTAGCATGTGCAAGGCAAATGCCCTACTGTCTGCGCCACCGCTCTGGCCCCACAATTTCCAGTTTTTTGAGGAATCTTCATATTGTTTTCCATAAGGGCTGGACTACATTGCATTCCCACCAACAGTGAATAAGAGTTCCTTTCTCCCCATATCCCCACCAGCACTGATTGTTCTTTTTTTTTTTTTTTTTTTTTTTTTTTTTTTTTTTTGTTTTTGGGCCACACCCGGTAACGCTCAGGGGTTACTCCTGGCTATGTGCTCAGAAGTTGCTCCTGGCTTGGGGGACCATATGGGACACCGGGGGATCGAACCACGGTCCGTCCAAGGCTAGCGCAGGCAAGGCAGGCACCTTACCTTTAGCGCCACCGCCCGGCCCCCACTGATTGTTCTTGTTCTTTGTGATGTGTGCCAGTCTCTGTGGCGTGAGATGGTACTTCATTGTTTTGATTTGCATTTCCCTGATGATGTGATGTGGCACATTTTTTCATGTGCCTTTTAGCCATTTGTATATCTTCTTTGAGAAATTATTTCTTCTTCCCATTTTTTGATGGGGTTAGATTTTTTTTTGGTTAAGTTTTGTCAGTAACTTGTATATCTTAGATATTAGCCTCTTATCTGTTGGGTATTGACACCCCAGTCTTTAAATGGCTGACATCCAAAGTACATCATTAGTATCTTCTGTGACCAAATACTTTTTGGTGACTGGAATCTGTGACTCTGCAAATGATCCTGATTCCCTCTGACATATGATCAGAAGGGTTCATTCAGCCTCCCTGGAAGAAGCATTATCAGGAAAGTAGTCAAGAGAAAATGGATTTCTGTTGCTATAATCTAAATGTGGTTCTTTAATCCTCCCAGGTGAACCCAAGATTAACATCTAATGAGTCACATTTCAGAGATTTTAAAGACTTATTCTCTGTAAGGAAGGAAATGAGCAGTGACTGCTTTTTAAAAAAAATTTGTTTTATTTGGATTTGGGGCCACATCTGTTGGTGCTCAGGACTTATTCCTGTTCTGCACTAAGGAATCACTCCTGATGGGGCCTAGGAGACCATAGAAGATGCCAGGTATTCGGAGAGATAGCGCTGCGGTGTTTGCCTTGCAAGCAGCTGATCCAGGACCAAAGGTGGTTGGTTCGAATCCCGGTGTCCCATATGGTCCCCCGTGCCTGCCAGGAGCTATTTCTGAGCAGACAGCCAGGAGTAACCCCTGAGCACCGAGGCACCCCCCCCCAAAAAAAAGAAGATGCCAGGTATTGAACTCACATCTGAAGTTTGTTTGTTTGTTTGTTTTGGTTTTTGGGTCATACCCAGTGGAACTTGGATTACTCCTGGCTTTGCATTCAGAAGTCACTCCTGGCAGTCTCAGGGGAATATATGAGATGCCAGGGATCGAATCTGGGTCTGTCCTGGGTTAGCATTGTGCAAGGCAAATGCTCTACTGTTGTGCTATTGCTCTGGTCCATAAGGTCTGAAGTTTATAGGCCTTACCTACTGTACTATTGCTCCGGCCTCCAGTGAATACATTTGGTTTATCTGTTTGATACCTAGAAAATGAGTTATAATGCCAGAGACCTAACTGGTCCAGGTAGTCTATAAAAGCTCAAGAGGCAACTAAACTGTTGTGTACAATTAAAGGAAGTAGAGTGGCAATTCATTTGTGTTGCTAATTTTCTTCCTCTAAAAGCTCTAAAAGAAAATTGGCTCCTTCCCTCGACAGAAGTTGTCTTATTTTGGGCCGGGGGCACACCCGGTGTGCTCAGAAGTTACTCCTGGTTCTGTGCTCAGAAATCACTCCTGACAGGCTCAGGGGACCATTTGGAATGCCAGGAATCGAACCCAGGTCCTTCCTAGGTCAGCCATGTGCAAGGCGAACCACCCTTTCACTGTGCTATCTCTCTGGCCCCTCAGAAGTTGTCTTAGTTTTTCCTAGAACGTGTATTCCTTCCCATTTTCTTGCTATCTTATTGGTGTCAGAACACTTAATCAGGTCAACGAATGGATGGTGAATTTTTTAAAAAGTGATTTTGAAATAATTTCAAATTTATAAAAACCTAGAAGAATAATACCCCTTTGCTATTTGTTTTTATTATTCATAACACACATAGATAGATATATAAATTTTGTTAAACCATTTGAGAGTAGGTTATATATGCCTCCTGACCTTTTATCCCTTAAACTTGAGTGTGCATTGTGTGTGTGTGTGTGTGTGTGTGTGTGTGTGTGTGTGTGGTTTTTGGGTCACACCCGGCAGTGCTCAGGGGTTTTTCCTGGCTCCATGCTCAGAAATCGCTCCTGGCAGGCTCGGGGGACCATATGGGACGCTGGGATTCAAACCGATGACCTTCTGCATGAAAGGTAAACGCCTTACCTCCATGCCATCTCTCATGCCCGGAGTGTGTATTTCTTAACAACAAGGATTTTCTCTTATGTATTCTTAGTACAGTTATCAAATTCAGAAATTTAACGTTGATACAATACTTGACTATTCATATTCCAATTTTGTCATTTGTCACAATAAATTTTAAATGTTTTTTCTCCTCCTTCAGTAAGGATTTCTATGCTATGTTTATTTGAGCTACTTTAATATACAGTTCATCAACCTTTTCTTCCACAATTTCTTTGTGGAATTGATACTATGAACATAGACTCTTTTTTTTTTTTTTTTTAAAGCCCAGCCTTTGGGCTGGAGCAATATTACAGCAGTTGACCATTTACCTTGCACACACTGATCTGGGACGAACTTGGGTTCAATCCCCAGCATCCCATATGGTCCCCTGAGCCTGCCAGGAGTGATTTCTGAGCACCGTTGAGTGTGGCCAAAAAAAAAAAAAAAAAAAGCCTGGCCTTCCTCTTCCTTCTTTCCTGTTCCTCCCCCTCCCTTTTTTTTCTTTCATTTTTTTCCTTTTGAGCACACCTGGCAGTGCCCAGGACTTACTCCTGGTTCCGCACTCAGAAATCACTTCTGGTGGACTTAGACTTTTTTTTTTTTTTGGTTTTTCGGGCCACACCCGTTTGATACTCAGGGGTTATTCCTGGCTAAGCACTTAGAAATTGCCCCTGGTTTGGGGGGACCATATGGGACGCCGGGGGATTGAACCGCAGTCCTTCCTTGGCTAGCGCTTGCAAGGCAGACACCTTACCTCTAGCACTACCTCGCTGACTCAACTTAGACTTTTTTTGAAGAATCTGGTAAATATGTGTGGCTGAGGGGCCGGAGAGATAGCATGGAGGTAGGACATTTGCCTTGCATGCAGAAGGACAGTGGTTCGAATCCTGGCATCCCATATGGTCCCTGAGCCTGCCAGGAGCAATTTCTGAGCGTAGAGCCAGGAGTAACCACTGAGCGCTGCCAGGTATGACCCAAAAACCAAAAAAAAAATTTTTTTTTTGGCTGATTCATTGTTACACTCAGTACAGTAACCAATATAAGGAAATGTCCAAATACAAATGCATCAAGAAGTTGTAGTATAGGGGCTGGAGAGATAGCTAGCACAGCGGTAGGGAATTTGCCTTGCACTCAGCTGATCCATGACTGACGGTGGTTTGAATCCCAATATCCCATATGGTCCCCCGTGCCTGCCAGGAGTGATTGCAGAGTCAGGAGTAACCCCTGAGTGCCGCAGGATGTGACTCAAAAACCAAAAAAAGTAGTTGTAGAGTATATACACACAAAAGAATGCTGTGCAACTCTAAGAAGGAGAAATCATGTAATTTTCAGCAACATGAATATGATGCTGAGTGAAGTCATTCAGAAAGAAGGGGATAGACATAGAATGAGCTCTTCATATTTGGGACTTAAGAGCAGTGTAACAGGGATCGGAGAGAGCAGTAGGGCATTTGCCTTGTATGTAGCCGATTCAGGACAGAGGTGGTTTGAGTTCTAGCATTCTATATGGTCCCCCGTGCATGCCAGGAACGATTTCTGAGTAAAGAGCCAGGAGTAACCTTGAGCGCCGCTGGGTGTGACCCTAACCCCCCCCCCCCAAAAAAAAAAGAGCAGTGTAACAACAAAGTACCAATGGCAATTTAATGTGAGAACTGATCCACACTATTGAGTTGGTGGGGGAAGAGATTTTGATTTAGAAGAGTGTTGGGGCCCTTGGGAGAGGGATATGGGTACACTGGTGATGGGTATGGTGTTGGAATTATGTGGATGAAAAACCATTTAGGGGGAGTTCGTTGGGCCACATCTGGCAGTGCTTAGGATTTATTTCTGACTCTGCATTCAGGAATCTCTCTTGGTGGGGCTCAGGAACATATGGGATACCTGGGATTGAACCTGGGTCATCCTCATGAAAGGTAAGTGCCCTATCTGCAAAATTATCACGCCAGCCCTAAAAAACTATTAGTAACAGTATTATAATCACTAGAATCTCAAAATCAATTAAAAGTCAATAAAAATTTAAAATATGTGATTGAGAGAGAGATAGTATAGTGGGTAAGGTTCTTGCCTTCTATGCAGCTAACCTGGGTTCAATTCGAAACTCATGATCCCCTGAGTCCTTCCTGGAGTGATTCCTGAACATAGAACTAAGAGTAAGCCCTGAGTACTGTTGGGTATGGCCCAAAAAAACAAAAAAAGAAAAAGGCAGCAGAGAAAATAATAGGTATCACTCCACAAGACTTGGAGAGATAGCATAGTAGACTGGAGCACATGCTTTTGAATGCTGGGGATTCAGGTTTCATCCATCATACCACATGGTCCCTGAGCACCCCTAGGAATGAGTCTTGAGAACTGAGCCAGGAGTATCCCCTGAACAGTTCTAAGTAGAGTCCAAAAAAAAAAAAAGTGTTGCTCTGGTTCTTTGGAAAATAGGCTAATGATATTATATTTCTTTTTTTTTTTTTTTTTTTGTGGTTTTTGGGTCACACCCGGCAGTGCTCAGGGGTTATTTCTGGCTCCAGGCTCAGAAATTGCTCCTGGCAGGCACAGGGGACCATATGGGACGCCGGGATTCGAACCAATGACCTCCTGCATGAAAGGCAAACGCCTTACCTCCATGCTATCTCTCCGGCCCATGATATTATATTTCTAATGAAAGCTTTATAAAGTATCATTTATGTTTTGTTGAGGAAGCCCTACTTAAAAGAGAAAAAAGTAGGGAAAGAAAAGAATAGTACTATATGAGGCAGAGAGAGTAAGGAGAAATGAGCAGAATGAAGCCAAAGAAAAGTATTTGAGATGGGGGAAGCTCAGGAGCAGGAGGGAGAGCCTAATATGAGGTTAAAGCCATAGTACAGCCCACAGGGTACTTGCCTTTCATGTGGATCATTCAGGTTTGATCTTTGGCATCCTTTATGGTCTCTTAGCCCACCAGGAGTAATCATGAGTGAAGAGTCAAAAGTAAGTCCTTAAGTTCTTAATACCACTGGGTGTGACCCAAAAACCAAAACAAACTAACAAAAAACACCATAAAATAGATAAATAGGAGTCAGTCCTAACATTTACTTTTAACCATCCCAGTGTTTCGGATTTATCCTTTTAGCAGCATGAGCTATGAGCCAGGGTGAGTTAGGGTAATGAAATAGTCCCATCCATCCTTGACTTCTTGGATTTATCCTTCCAGAACTATAAGGTTTATCCTTTAATAAGGTAACTTGATAGTCTGATCCTAGTAGGTTGGAGTAGAAGAGACAGTTAAGCGATGTTTTTTGGCCTGCTGGCAAAGTTATTTTTAACCTTCCATTTCAATCCCTTTATTGTCCAGGTTCCTCCATTTGGCTTCCCTAAGAGAAGTTAAAATTAGCGACTATATAAAATGAAGTACCTCTTGTCTCTTCAGTCACTTCCAAAATAAACAGGGAGTAATACTGTCCGTATTTTGTCTCACTTTACTCTGAAGGCTACCGATAGAGGAAGCATGGATTAGTGTGTAGTGATTTCTAGGCTCTGTCCTTTGGACAGATTCCCCTCTGAGTGCTGCAGCTGAGTGACAGGGCCATATGGCAGAGGTGCAGCTGGAAGTATATCATCGGCAGATTTGGGCTGGGTAAATATAGCAGGAGCAGGATGTCAGTGTGGGAGATGGATTGTTCTGGGAAAGGAAGTGTTGTCTTTCGTCTGAGAAACAATTTCCTGCACTTCTGGACTCTTGCTTTTTTCTTCTTCTTTTCTTTTTTTAAGGACAAAACAGTACTTGGCAGGGACTGGGTACATTTGCTGTATTCTATCTTTGAGTGTCTTTCTGCTTTTATGTTTGAAGTTGGGAGTGAAAATTATGTATTTCAGCCAGTTACGAAATGGATACAATAAATTGTCATATCCATGTCTTCAACTGCCTTTTTGCAGAAATCACATACCTGCATAGAGCTTTATAAAAAAGTATCTATTTGTGTCAAACAGGTTGAGAGACAAAAATAATTATACAGGGGAAATCAATTCTATTGAAAGCCAGACATGAGGCACCAGCTGGCAGGAAACAGCTGGGATGTTTCTGGGGGCTAGACTCGAGCACTACAGAATTTAACTCTTCAAATTATCTGTTATATGAGAAACAAATGATGGTTGCTTTCAACAGCCGTCAACATAAAGAGCTATATCTACCTACCAAATTTATATTTTCTTCTTCAGAAAAGATATTAAGTCTATTAAAATATTTGATGTTTTATAGTTGACTAAGATTTTACAGTTTATAGTGATTTTTCATATATGTTAAGACTTAAACTACTTTGCATACAAATTAACATAATTTCAGTCACAATTCCATGGGAACACCCTTTGTCTTTGTAATTCTGCTTTTTGTCCCAATGGAGCTAATCATAGAGATTCTGGGCTATCTCTGCAACTGATCTAGCAGCAGACTTCAGGTTGCTCATTGGTTTCAGTAGTTAATAATCAGCCTCAATATTCAATGTTAGATACTCAGGCCCACTGTAAGTATGGCATGTTTACTGACATAATCAGGTGGTATTCGACCTGTGTAGAGCTAACTATCTAGGAGGAAAGCATGTAAGTTTTTTAGTTCCAGAGTCTAGTTGGGCACTAATGTTCTGGATTGTGGTTAAGAGATAGAAAAAACTACAGTGGGGACTAGAGAGATAGCACAGTGGTAGGGTGTTTGCCTTGCACGCAGCCGATCCAGGACAGTTCAAATCCCAGCACCTCATATGATCCCCCGTGCCTGCCAGGAGTGATTTTCTTTTTCTTCTCTTTTTTCTTTTTTTGGGAGGGGGAGTCATATCTGATAGCACTCAGTGGTTACTCCTGGCTCTGTACTCAGAAATCATCCCTGGCAGGCCCAGGGGACCATATGGAATGCCAGGACTGGACCCACTGTCCCTCTGGATGCAAGGCAAACGCTCTACTTCCATGCAATCTCCCTGGCCCCCAGCAGTGATTTCTAAGCACAGAGCCAGCAGTAACTCCTGAGCACCCTGGGCGTGACCTTCAAAAAACAAAACCCTGCAGTGCTGAATGGTTGTAGGAAAGTGAAAAACTCTTAACAAGATGTGGCAATTACTGACTCTGAAGACACTACCCAGAAAGGTGAATGAGGGGGAAGTTAAAGGAGGTGTAGTGGTGTGTTACCCAGGATTGTCCATAAAAGATCATCTCAGAGATTCAGAAACTATGTGGACACAATCCACGTCTCTTGTTGACTAAAAGGCAACTTTATTTTTACTTATTAATTTGGTTTTGAGTTACACCCACTCAATGCTCAGAGGTTTACTCCTGGTTCTGCACTCAGCAATTACTCTTGGTAGTGCTTAAGGGATCCATATAGGACATTGGGGTTTGAACTCAAGTTGGCCCCATGCATGGCAAAGTACCCTACTCGCTGTACTATCTCCCCATAAAGGAAACCTTGAAATGGTAACTTTCCTAATTCTCTACAATCATCCACTCTCATTTTTTGTTTTTCTATTTTTTTTTATTTTTATTTTGTTTTTCTGTTTTTTTCCTTTTGCCAGTACTTTTCTTTTTTCTTAAAGACCTGATAAATATTTGGCTGAGAATTATAATGTTTGAAAAATGAGAGAACATGTTGATAGTGATTACTTTAAAATGAAGGGAAAGGAAAGTAGTTTGGTCCTGAGTATAAATGTTTGGTTGAGCCATGATGTAGAAGGAAAAAGGAAAAGTTCAATTTGAGGTAAGTTGTTGAAGGGTTGAGAGGAAGTGAGCAAATGCCTTGGTTTTTAATACCTGCAAATAATGGGCTTGGAAAGAAAGACTGAAATGTATTGAAGTTTACCATATTAGATAAATTTAGTGGATATGTTCATAAAATGAGGGGGAAAATGACTCAAGTCATTTAACTAGTATATGAAATATATTTGACCAATGGAAAAGAACAATGAAAAAAATACTGTAAATAAACAGACCAGATGATTTCTCTGTATAAATGAATTATATAATTAAAAAAATACACACACGGCCCGGAGATATAGCACAGCGGCGTTTGCCTTGCAAGCTGCCGATCCAGGACCAAAGGTGGTTGGTTCGAATCCCGGTGACCCATATGGTCCCCCCCCCCCCCCCCCCCCCCCCCCCCCCCCCCCCCCCGTGCCTGCCAGGAGCTATTTCTGAGCAGACAGCCAGGAGTAACCCCTGAGCAACGCCGGGTGTGGCCCAAAAACAAAAACAAAAACAAAAAAGTAAATGTACTTCTTGGGGCCGGAGAGATAGCATGGAGGTAAAGCGTTTGCCTTTCATGCAGGAGGTCATCGGTTCGAATCCCGGTGTCCCATATGGTCCCCCGTGCCTGCCAGGAGCAATTTCTGAGCCTGGAGCCAGGAATAACCCCTGAGCACTGCCTGGTGTGACCCAAAAACCAAAAAAAAAAAAAAAATACACACACACACACAAAAGATCTGATAAATACATATGACTGAACCTCCATAAGAAAAGAAAAGGCAGGTTCTTAAGGTTAATGTACAGTTTTGTTTTGTTTTTAAGCACATTTGGCAATGCTTATGTGGGGGACCTTATGGTGATGGAACATAATTTGGGTTCCCTGCATACAGAACATGAACTTTAGTCCTTTGAGCCATCTCTCCAATCCCTCAGGGTATTTTTGTTTTTTTTGTTTTGTTTTGCCACCCTCGTGGTGCTCAGGGCTTACTCCTGGCTCTATTCTTTTTTTTTTTTTTTTTTTTTTTAATTTCCTGGCTCTATTCTTAGTGATTATTCCTAGTGATGCTCAGGGATCAGGGTGCCATGGATCAGCACCTCAGGGTGCATAGGGACCAGGTGCTATGGTATGCCGGGATCAACCTGGGTTAGCCTCATGCAAGGCAAGCACTCTACCTGCTCCAGCCCTAAAGGGTAATTTTTAAAGTGCTCCACTTGGACACAGGAATAGTGCAGTGTTTAAGGTGCTTGTCTTGCATGCAGTGGGTTGATCTTCGGCATCTCATATGGTCTCCTAAGCACCACTGGTGTGACTCAAAAAAAAAAAAAAAGCGTGATCCAACTTAGCCTAACAGAGGGTAAACAATTTATTGACATCATTGACAACCATTTTAATTGGAACTGTTATTTTCTTTTTATTAATGGAAAAGGAAGTATTTCTCCTGATATATGGCATGGTATTATGATATATAGCTCTGAGTCTAGCACGGGTTGAGACCCTTGATCTTTTATTTTTTCTCTTTCTTCAAAAGGAAATTGTGGCAATAGTAATAAGTAAGACAATGAGGAAGGGCCTGGAGAGATAGCACAGCGGTGTTTGCCTTGCAAGCAGCCGATCCAGGACCAAAGGTGGTTGGTTCGAATCCCGGTGTCCCATATGGTCCCCCGTGCCTGCCAGGAGCTATTTCTGAGCAGACGGCCAGGAGTAGCCCCTGAGCACCGCTGGGTGTGGCCCAAAAACCAACAAAACAAAAAACAAAACAAAACAAAAACAAAAAAAAGACAATGAGGAAGAGTTTTGTAAAGTATAATGAGTATGTTTATGTTATCATGGACTGGTTGATAATATAAACCACCAATTATAGGAGAGTTTTTTTTTTTTGGTACCAGAGATTCAAACCCTTGGTTTCAGTTCTCAAATATACAGAACATAAACTTTGCCACTGAGCTCCATCCCTGATCCCAAAAGGATTCTTTAAAAAATGGCATGGGTGGGCTGGAATGATAGCATAGTGTAGGACGTTTGCCTTGTACTTGGCCATGGACCCATGGCTCATGGACCCAGGCTCCTGGGATGGACCCAGGACCCACCATCCCATATGGTCCCCCAAGAATGCCAGGGGTGATTTCTGAGCAGAGACAGGAGTAACCTCTGAGGGCCTCTGGGTGTGGCCCAGACACCCCCCCCCCCCAAAATGGCATGGGTGACTGAGGCATTCTACCAGTAGGGTGGTATTTATTGATAAGAGTAAAAATGGCAGTAGATATTAAACACCACAGAGCAGATCTCAAACTCTAAAATGCTTTTGCTGGGGCCGGAGTGATAGCACAGTAGTAAGGTATTTGCCTTGCACGCAGCTGACCTGGGACCTACTGGGGTTTGATCCCTAGCATCCCTTAAGGTCCCAAAAGCCTGCCAGGAACGATTTCAGAGCACAGAGCCAGGAGTAACTCTGAGTGCCACTGGGGTGACCCAAAACCAAACAAAAATAAAAATAAAAATGCTTTTGCTTTAATAATTAAAAAGAAAGTGACAGTATGAAGAAGGATGATTCAAAGTGTTTCTACCAAAACAAACCTATGCCTTGATGAGATTTGTACTGACTTGATGTAGGGGGAAAGACTGGAAGAGAATCTTGTTCAGAATGTCATTGAAAGGCTTAGAACAATAGTACAATGGATAGGGTGCTTGTCTTGCATGTGGCCAGCCTGGATCTGACCCCTGGCATCCCATATGGATCTCCGATCCCGCCATGAGTAACCTCTGAGAACTGCTGGTGTCTCCCAAAAACAAAACACAAAGACCCCCCCCTCCAAAAAAAAAACAGCCCCCAAACCAAAATCAGAATGTCAGAAGCACCTGCGTTTCCAGAACATTCTTCATGGAACTGTGACGGAAAAAAGGAAAGTTCCTTACTGTTAGTCTTATATAACGTGAACTCTTCGTGAGGAATTGAAAATGAAGGGGTAAGTGAATCTCCAGTGATGGTACAAGACAGAGTTGGTTCATTAACATTCTGCTTCAGTTCACATTTTGTGAATGAGTGCTTCCAAGTATACTTTGTTTTCACAGGAATCCAAAGTGATTTCTTTACACTTTGGCTTGAGGCGACATTTTTCTAACAAATCACAGAGGAGACACTACAAGATTTAGCTGGGATTTAGTAATGACTTTCAAGACGAAGCTTCATAAATAGGATAAATCTTTTTATTTTATTTTATTTTTTTTGGTTTTTGGTTTTTGGGTCACACCCAGTGACACTCAGGAGTAACTCCTGGCTATGTACTCAGAAATCGCTCCTTGGTTGGGGGGCCATATGGGATGCCAGAGAATTGAACTGCAGTCCGTCCTAGGTTAGCGCGTGCAAGGCAGACATCCTGCAGCTTGCGCTGGCACTCTGGCTCCAGGATAAATCATTTTTAAAAATAAAATTCATGACAAGAGAATCTTTATTTTCATTTTCAGAGGTCTTTAAAAAAGTTTAAGGTAAATTTTATATAACATAAAATTCAACAATTTTTTGGTTTGTTTTGTTTTTGGGCCATGTTACTCCTGGCTCTGCTCAGGAGTCTCTTCTGGTAGGCTCAATGGATCATATGGGATACTGGGGATTGAACCTGGGCCAGCTGTGTGCAAAGTGAGTGTTCTTCCTGCTTATGCCCCTCAAATTCTGCATTTTTATAGTTAGTATGGACCAGGCTGGTAGCACAAGTGGGTAGGGCATTTTCCTTGCACATGACTGACCCAGGTTCCATTCCTGGCATCCCATATGGTTCCCTAAGCCTGCCAGGAGCAATTTCTGAGTGCAGAGCCAGGAGTACCTCTGATCACCACCTGGTGTGACCCCCTCAAAAAAACACTACATTTTTATAGTCAGCAGTTCAGTAATATTTAACTTTCTTTTTTCTTTTTTTTTTTTTTTTTGGGGCCACACCCGGCAGTGCTCAGGGGTTACTCCTGGCTGTCTGCTCAGAAATAGCTCCTGGCAGGCACGGGGGACCATATGGGACACTGGGATTCGAACCAACCACCTTTGGTCCTGGATCGGCTGCTTGCAAGGCAAACGCCACTGTGCTATCTCTCCGGGCCCAATATTTAACTTTCAATATGTTGGGCAACTGTTACCTTTATTTAGTTGTAAAATATTTTTATCATTCCAAAAGGAAATTGTTCTCATTAGACTGTTGCTTTGTATTCTCTGACTCTCAGCAGCTACCAAGATACATTCTGTATATTTTTTGGTTTTTTTATTAGGGTCAGGGGTGGTATGCTAGTACTCCTGGCTCTGTGTTCAGAGATCACTCCTAGCTTGGGGGACCATATGCAGTGCCATGGAATGAACCCTGATTGGCTCTGTGCAACACATATGCTCTATGTGCGATTTGACTGCTCAGTCCCTGCTACATTCTATGTCTAACTTACTTGTAAATAGAATTGAGGTTTTTTTTTGGGGGGGGCCACATCTGATGATGTTAAGGATTTACTCCTGGCTCTGTGCTCAGAAATCATTCCTGGTGGTCTTGAAGGACCATATGGGATGCTGAGGATTGAACTCAGGACTGTTCTGGATTAGCCACGTGCAAGGCAAATGCCCTACTGTTGTGCTATCACTCTGACCCAATATATGACCTTTCATGCAAATTTCTTTTATTTAACACATGTGCTTTTATTTGGAGTAGGGGGAGACCACTCCTTGGCAGTATTCAGAAACTGTTTCTAGCTTATTGCTTGTTTCCAGGGGCATGGTACGAGGAATCAAAATCTGGGCTGTGGCTTGCAAAATATGTACACTAGTCCTTTGAGCTCTGTCCCTTGATCTGTAGCATAATGTTTTTGACAGCCATCAAAGTTATAGTGTGAATCAATACTTTATTCTTTTTATGGATGATTATCCACACAGTGTATATATGTGCATATTGCAGTTTGTTTACCCATTTATCCATGAATGGGTATTTGGCTGTTTTATCTTTTTTTTTTCTGCATAAAAGACACAAGGTCAGTCATAATGATATTTATTCGGTACTTCTGACGAGATAATAGTATAATGTTAACCCTGAGAAATAAAAATAGGCCCATTTGGGGACAGAGGATCACACACACACACATGGACAAGCATTTTTCATGGGGAGGGGGGAGAGATGGTTCAGAACATGTACAATATGGAGCTGGAAGTCCAATCCAAAGCTACCAACCCCCAATTCTATGGTTTCAACTAGTGACAGAGAATTACCTATGTTCCTCAAATACATAATCTTTTAAACCCTAGACTCTTTAACAAGAAACACTGAATGATCAACCAGATGCTGGTAACATTCTGATTTGTAATTCGCCCAGGCAATCTAACAGAACTGTCTGAAGGAGACTGGTAGTATCACTATGGAGTCACACTGCTAATTAGCCTATAACTATTATATAGCACATGAGAAAGGCTTTTTTTTTATCTTTTATCTTTTGTTGAGTACCTACTTTCAGTTCTTTTGTATATATGATAGATCTCATAGTAAAGCTAACTTTTTGAGGAACTGTCAACAAGTTTTCTACAGAATCTGAACTGAGTTATAGCACTAATGGCATATGAATAGATTTCAATTTACTCATTCCTCACTAATTGTCATTTTTTGGGATTTTGCAAGTCAAACACCTTACCCACTGTACTCTTTTGACCCCATTTTAAAAAAATTATCATTTTAAAATTAAGTCTTCGAGTGCTAGAGAGAAAGTACAAGGAGGTAAGATCCTTGCTGTGTGTATACATCTTGGTTCAATCCCCTGTACTGAGTATTGCCAGGTGTCATTCTAGAACACAGAGTGAGGATTACTCCCTGGGCCTGCTGGGTATGGCTCAAACCCCACTTTACTCCCCCTCAAAAAATTAAGTCTTGTAGACTAGATTAGACTTTGAGAATAAGACTCCTTTCATGAACTCTTGTGTACTTTTTTGTTTGTTTTTATCACTCTGGGCAGGCTTGGGCACCATCTGGGATACTGAATTGAACCTAAATTAGTTGCTTGCAAGACTTACCCTCTGTATTATCACTCTAGCCCCAGTTTGCTTCTTTTGAAGTAACTGAATAACTCTCCTGGGCCAAATGAAATACTGAGAGTCTACCTTTTCTACTAAAGAATGGCTTACTGTGATAGTTTTTTTTTTTTTTAACCCTGGTTTTGTATTCCAGGGATTGAACCCATAGTCTCACATATGATTGTCATACACGCTATCATTGGTCACCACACCTGGCTCCACTGATTGCAAAACTTGATTTAAAAAACCTTATTTGCATCAGCTTTCAACAGAAACATTGAATGATAGTCTCTACTATGTCCTACTGTACCTCCCCCACTTCCTAACATATACTGGTGTTGCGTTTGCAAATGTGCCCTAACCATTTGATCAAAGTCAGGCTTTGAATAAGGCTTTATATACAGGTATGGTTGAATGACAGGTATGTCTGGATTTGGTCTTGAGAGATTTGGGGATGCAGAAGTATGAAGGTTTTTTTTTTACCCTCTCTTTCAATAATGTACTATGGTCTGTATTAGGTTGAGTTGTAACATTCATTAAACTACTCCTCACATTCCCTGTTTTCAAAGCTTATCAGGATGACTTTGATTTAGTTATTTGGTACCAAAAAGGCAGTTTGTGGAGTATAGTCTGGAGCTGTGGAGCAGTAATATATTAGAGATCAGACCTAGGTCCCAATGGGATTATTCCTCAGAATTTATTTGCCTGGAAGTACACACAGGAGCCAAATGGTATGTATGGAAAGCTTTGCTGGAATGCAAATTGGACACATTTTGTTGGGACCTGTAGGGGATTTTCACTGCTTCATAATTTTTCAAAGGTTTGTTATACATCAGACAGTCACTGCCTCTTCTTTAAATCTTTAAATCCCCCCTCTTTTTCCTGTTGTAAAGGTCAGATTTTTTTTGACAACTGTGTGCAGGAATAAGATTTGCTAAATCCCTTCATTTTTATTCATACAAATATCAGCATTCAGTGAACATCAGTTATCTCAACATTTAGAAGTAAGAAAAACTCAGGGAGAATCTTGTGAATCTCAGCTTGTTCAGGGCATATATCTCGGGGGATAAATTTGCTGCCTCAACTTTAACCCATGGCAGCTGTGATACGGGACAAAACCTTCACTGTGGCTTGCACAGAAATCTGCCCTTAACTAACTCTGCTTCTGTGGCTGTAGGATAAGGAATATAATTAGTGTGAGGGAGGAACAATGTTACACTATTCTGATGGTTTCTTTATGACTATGTATCTATAAATTAGTGTCAGAAGAGGATAGTTTATTTCTCTTAATAAGCACCTTCTTTAACCTTAATAGTTTTTAGTGGCATTTGAGTAGCAGACCATTTTTAATTTAAGATGATTCCTTTAATCATGATACTACCAGATGGTAGAGTTCTCTGTTAGACTTGATTGGTTTGATGTTATATTACATGTTCCTTAAAGGTAAGTTAATGGATGGATATGGAGATTATTATGCTGAGTGAAATCAGAGGGAGAGGAATAGATGTAGTATGACTGCCCTTATTTGTGGGATATGTATATTAAAAAAAGATAGTGTGGCAATACATCCAAAGGCAATAGAGATAAGGACCAGGAGGACCAGTCCATAGTAGGAAGCTTGAGTGAATACAGTTAGGGCAGAGAAGGGACCACTATGACAGTAATAGTTGGAGATGATCACTCTGGACAAGAACTAAGTGCTGACAGGTGATAAAGTGATTTGCATGATATTTTTTCAGTAAAAACAGGGCCCGGAGAGATAGCACAGCGGTGTTTGCCTTGCAAGCAGGCAATCCAGGACCAAAGGTGGTTGGTTCGAATCCCTGTGTCCCATATGGTCCCCCGTGCCTGCCAGGAGCTATTTCTGAGCAGACAGCCAGGAGTAACCCCTGAGCACCGCTGGGTGTGGCCCCCCAAAAAAAATGCAAACCACAGATTCTAAAAGAAGAGAGAGGTGTCGGAGAGATAGCGCAGCGGTAGGGCGTTTGCCTTGCACATGGCCAACCCTGGGCGGACACTGTTTCAATTCCTGGTATCCCATATGATCCCCTGAGCCTGCCAGGGACGATTTCTGAGTGCAGAGCCAGGAGTAACCCTTGAGCATCACCAGGTGTGAACAACAACAACAACAACAAAAACCCAAAAGTGAAAAAATAAGAGAGAGAGAAAGACAGAGAGAGAGAGAGAGAGAGAGAGAGAGAGAGAGAGAGAGAGAGAGAGAGAATGAGAGGGTGAGAGGGTTGGGGAGAGGCAGGGGAAAGGTGGGAGGGAAACTAGGGACATTAGTGCCAGGAAATGTGTACTGATGAAGGATGTTGGACAGCCTATGACTGAAACTCAGTCATGAACAGCATTAGAACTGTGTATCTCATGGTAATTCAATTAAAAATTATTTGGGGGGGGCTGGAGCTATATTACAGTTGGTATGGAGCTCGCCTTGCACATCTTGGACCTGAATTTGATCCCTGGTGTCCCATATGCCCAGGTACCCCTGAGCATGTCAGGAGTGATTCCTGAGTGTAGTCAGGAGCACCACTGGATGTGACCCAAAAACAACAACACATTTTTTTTAAAGGTAAATGGCTTAACTTTATATTATCTAATTAATTATTTTCACACAGTTTTTCAAGTTCAGGAACCTGGGAGCCACTTAGATGGTCCTGGCTTAGGATTCTTTCTCTCAAAGATTAACCAGGGCCGCACTCAGGAATCACTCTTGATGGGCTCAGGTTACTGGGGTACTGGGTTTCAAACCCAGATTGGTTGTGTCAACGAAAGCTCCATACCTGCTATATTATCTCTCTGGCCCTAAGAATTTTCTGCTCTTTATCTTTTTGAACAAGCAGGTTTATTCTTACAGTTTTGAATAATGTGCAGGTTGGTTCTGAAGCTCACCAGGATTGATATCTGTCTCTCACTTTAGCATGTACTGTATCAACTGTATCAACAACATGTATCAACTATAGTTGATAAAAGAAACCTCTATTATGAAATTGACAGAGAATTAGTTTTCTCAAAATTCCAGAGCTTCTCTAACTTCCTAGTTATTAAGCCTGAACTTGGGCAGGAGAGATAGTACAGGAGGTAAGGCGCTTGTATGTAGCCATACTGATTACCACCCTGGTTCGATTATCCAGCATCACTGAGCACAGCTGGGTGTGAGTGCCCACTCCCCCCAAAATAACCCACAAAATAATTCATTTTTAAAATTACTTTATTTTAAAAAAATTACCTTATTTAGGGGCCGGAGTGGTGGTGAAAGCTGTAAGGCTTCTGCCTTGCGTGCGCTAGCCTAGGGTGAACCAAGGTCCCATATGGTCCCCCAAGTGAGGAGCGATTTCTGAGCGCATAGCCAGGAGTAACTCCTGGGTGTCACAGGAGTGACCCAAAAACAACAAAACACCTTTTTTTGGGGGGGTTTGGTTCACACCTGGCATCGCTCAGGGGTTACTCCTGGCTGTAAGCTCAGAAATCGCTACTGGCAGGCTCGGGGGACCATATGGGATGCCGGGATTCGAACCACCGTCCTTCTGCATGCAAGGCAAATGCCTTACCTCCATATTATCTCTCTGGCCCCCATTTAAACACCTTAGTTACAAGACTGTTCATAGTACAGTTGGATTTTTTCCACAGATGCAAAGTTGCTCATGATTGAATGTCAGTCATATAATGAACTGGTGCACATTTCATGCCACCAATGTCCCCAGTTTCCCTCCTTCCTCCCCGCTACCTGCCTCTGAGGCATTTTTCTTCTCTCTCCCCTCCTTCCATTTTCCCCCTCTTTTAGACATTGGGGATTGCAATATTGTTACTGCGGAGTATTTACCTCCTTTCAGTACACAGTACTTGTCCAAAATGATCATTTCCAACTATTATTTTCATTCCTTTGTTGTTTGTGGCAAGCTTTCTACTAAGAACTGGTCCTCCTGGCTCTCATCTCTTCTTTCTGGATGCTATTACTATACTACCTTATTCTTTTTTATATCCCACAAATGAATGAGATCATACTGAAAACACTTCATCTTTATTATCAATATCTCTTCCTCTGTTATATTGGGGCTTTGATTTAGTTTTTGTTTTATGGGCTATATCTGGCAGCGAACAAGAGTTACTCCTGGCTCTGAGTTGCTCCTGGCAGGCTTGGAGAACCACATAGGATGCCAAGGATTGAACCCCAGTCTTCCATGTGCAAGGCAAATACCCTACCCACTGTGCTATTTCTCCGATCCCTATGTTGGGCTATTTGAAATCTAGATTGCTAATGATTTTTTTTTATTCTTATGGAAAAGTGTGTGGGTATCAGCTTGTTATCTGTATCTGAAAGTATAGAAATGAGAGATCCTGTGGAGAGATTTTCTTTTTTTTTTTTTTTTGTGGTTTTTGGCTTACACCCGGCAGTGCTCAGGGGTTTTCCCTGGCTCCGTGCTCAGAAATTGCTCCTGGCAGGCACGGGGGACCATATGGGATGCCGGGATTCGAACTGATGACCTTCTGCATGAAAGGTAAATGCCTTACCTCCATGCATGCTATCTCTCCAGCCACCTGTGGAGAGATATTTGAAGGAGCCTCCTTGTGTGGAGGACAGGCGATCCAAGGCAGAGGAGGGGAGCTGAGGACAGACTGACACCACACCTATAAATAACCTAAGTTCTAACTTTGTGCTTTCAAATAGAAACTAGATCACGTTTATTGTCTTCCCCATGTTATTTACTGATTGGCCATGAACTAGAAGGAAGCACTAGGAATTTTAGAGAATATGTTGCTTTTTTCCCTCCGTAGAGTAAGATGCCTAAGTGAAAAGTGTGGGTTTGGGGATTTGTTTGATTAGTCATGGTATTTGTCTTCCTAAGTTAGAAAGTAGAAATTTTTTTGTTTGTTTGGGGTGCTTCTGGCTTAGGGGTTGCTTCTAGATATGCTTGGGAGACCATGTGGTGCTAGGGATTGAACTCTGTCTTCTAGCATTCAAAGCAGGCACTCCAGCCATTCTTGTTATCTCTCCCTGCCTTGGATTTTCAGTCTTAAACATACAATTTCACTTTCTGTTAACTTTCTTACAAGTTGAGAAATATTAAAATTGGAAGAACTTACAGATGCTCTAGAGACTCAGACTCTAAAAAAACTCCAAGAGCCTAGCAAATAACTTAAATGACCAGGAGAATAGGAAGCAGTATAGATTGTACCAAACTGGAAAAGGCTACTTTATTTATATGTATATATATTTATATATGTTATATATATATTTATATATATATATATACATTGTCTAGTATATTCTGGTAAAAAAAATTTGGGGAAAAAATTTGGGGGGGGGTTTAGGGCCATACCCAGTGGTGCTCAGAGTTACTTCTTGCAGACAAGGAGCCATATTTATACCAGTGATTGAACCCAGGTTGGCTGCGTGCAAGGCAAACACCCTCCTCACAGTGCTATTGCTCCAGCTCATATTCTGTTAAATATTTATTTTATACTCAATTATATGTTTATGCTCTTAAGTAGTGAATTGTGACATGTCATTCCAAAATGTGTTTAAAACGCATATGAGTACAGCAGGTAGGGTGCTTTCCTTGCTTACAGTCAACCCAAATTCAATCCCTGTCATCTAATATAGTCCCCTCAGTACCATCAGGAGTTATTCCTAACCACAGAGACAAGAGTAAGCCCTGTTCCCTTAAAAATGAATAAAACTCACAGTAATAAACAAAAGCAAAGCAAAACTATAACTAATTCACAGTGTTTATATGTGTGTTTGTTCGTGTGTGTGTTGATAGGGATTGAACCAAGGGTATTTGATAGGGATTGAACCCAGGGCATCACATATGAGAGGCATATTCAGCTTTTCCACTTAAGCACATACAAAACTCCTTTACGAATTTTGGAATCAGGACTGGACTGATAGTATAGTAGGTAGAATAATTGTCTTGCATACGACTGACCTGGGTTCAACCCCTGGTATCCCACATGGTGTCATGAGTCCACCAGACCTGATCCCTGAGCATAGAGCCAGGAATAAACCCTTTCCAAAGATAGGTGTGAGCCCCAAAAGTTTTCAAGGACGAGAGCAATACACTAGGTACAGCGTTTGCCTTGCATGGGGGCATACCCAGGTTCTATCCCCAGCATCCTATATGGTTCCCAAAGCTCCCCAGGAGTGATTCCTGAGTACAGATTCAGGAGTAACCCCTGAACACTGCTGGGTGTGGCCAAAAAAAAACCGAAAAGTTTTTGACTCATTGCTTTAAGTATAGACAAACTGTCCTCAGCTTTCTTGTAATAAATATGAAACTCATTTGTTTTATTATTCCATAAGATCCCTTCATGTTTAAATCAGGATTATAACTTGCTCTTCTGAGAACCTAGGCTAATGGAGAGGTAGCGGGAGAAGAAGCCATTTAGAATAGTGGTGAAATGGGGCCAGAGAGATAGCATGGAGGTAAGGCGTTTGCTCTCATGCAGAAGGTCAGTGGTTTAAATCCCAGCATCCCATATGGTCCCCTGAGCCTGCCAGAAGTGATTTCTGTGCATAGAGCCAGGAGTAGCCTCTGAGCACTGCCGGGTGAGACCCAAAAAAAAAAAAAAAATAGTGGTGAAATGTGTGCGATTTACAGTCACCTAGATCTGATTTAAATATCAACCAGATCTTAGAGATAGCAGATTACTTAAGCTTTTTAAATCTCAGCTGCCTGAGGACAATATGGAAATTCACTAATAAAATAGAATAAGCTATTGATATACAGTTTGAATGGCTCTAACAGATATTAGACTTCATGAATTATTCCAGTTATATGACATTTTGGAATAGACAAAACTATGGAGAGATGATTTTTACCGTTAGGGTTGGAGGGTGGGGAGACAGTATGTTTACAGAGGAATGTTTGAGGTGATGGATGAAATGATGGTCTACATCCTCATTATGTGGTTACTTCCTCTTGATATGTTAAAACAGAATAGTATATTAATTTAAAATAATATAAAGTTGGAATAGTAAGAAAACCTTTCTCATAAGGTCATTGTTAAAATTTAAAGTAGGGGGACCAGAGCAGTAGAGCAAGCAGTAGGGCATTTGCCTTGCACACGCTAACCTAGGATGGACTGCGGTTTGATCCCCCATGTGGTCCACCATGCCAGGAGTGATTTCTGAGGTCATATCCAGGAATAACCTGAGCATCATTGGGTATGGCCCAAAAAAACCAAAAAATTAAAAAATCAAAATTAAAAAGTAGGACCTGAGTGATAGTACATTAGGTTATTTAAGTTAATTAAATTTAAAACTTAAGTAATGTGTGTCATAATACCTAGTATTCAATACACAGTGACTAAATTATTTTATTATTATCACTAAAAGAATGATATTAAATATAGTGACATTCATTGAAAGGAAGATGGAACAAATTTTCACACCATCTGCATGGGTACAGTCAGTAAACAGTGAGAAAAATGAGTAACCGTGAGTCAGATGGAGTATGTTTTCACATGACTTGGCAAGGGACTTGAGATCTTCTGGAAGGCAAGAGAAGATTAGGCATAGTATTTCTGGACTACCTTGCAGCTGGCTTCTTTTCTGGCTGCATGTACAGTTCCCTTGATATTATTATTCAACAAAATAGCTTTGGTCTCAGAAGCTACAACTCCTTTCACTGACTTCAGATTAATTCTGAAATTTGATTGAACAGACTGATCAAAGAAAGAGCTGGAAATGGTCTTTTTACTTGAAAGATGGTAGCTTATACAGCTGTAGTTTCCATAGCTATTTCCTTCTGCCAGCCGCAATTTCTGCAGAAGACAGTTACATCAGCAAGGCAAGCATTATTCAAGAGCTAAAAAAAAAAATGTTAAGGTCGAAGTGGCACTGTTGTTGTACCAGTAGTGGAAAAGAGGCACTACATAAAACCTTGACCTTTTCATCATTTGGATTGGTTGGGTTGTATGAGAGCTCAGAATCTGATTCAAAACTAGTTGAATTGATAATAAAATTAATTAGATCTATTATGCTCATTTTTCTCTATCTTAATTAGCCCTTAATGGTCTGTAAATTGTGTTCATTTTTAGTTAATAAAACTAATTTAGAAAAAAAGGATGAGGAATAGGAACATTTGGGATTTTTGGTAAGAATGTTTGATTAAGGAATGACTTATTTTCCCCACATAACTTCTTCATAAAAATGAGCAAAATTTCAGGGCCGGAGAGATAGAATGGAGGTAAGGCATTTACCTTACATCCAAAAGGACAGTGGTTCGAATCCCGGCATCCCATATCCTGTGCCTGCCAGGGGTGATTTCTGAGCGCAGAGCCAGGAGTAACTCCTGAGCGCTGCCGGGTGTGGCCCAAAAACCAAAACCCAACCCCCCCCCCCCAAAAAAAAAAAAAACCAAAAAAATTCAAACACCTAAATTTTAAAGAGTACTCTACTGTTCATTTTGCTGCTTCTTTTTTTTTTTTTTTTTTTTTTTTTTTGGTTTTTGGTTTTTGGGCCACACCCAGAGGTGCTCAGGGGTTACTCCTGGCTGTCTGCTCAGAAATAGCTCCTGGCAGGCACAGGGGACCATATGGGACACCGGGATTCAAACCAACCACCTTTGGTCCTGCATTGGCTGCTTGCAAGGCAAACGCCGCTGTGCTATCTCTCCGGGCCCCATTTTGCTTCTTTTTAAATATTAAATATGGGGCCGGAGAGCTAGCATGGAAGTAAGGCATTTGCCTCGCATGCAGAAGGAAGGAAGTTTGAATCCTGGCATTCCATGTGGTGCCCTGAGCCTGCCAGGAGCGATTTCTGAGCGCAGAGCCAGGAGGAACCCCTGAGCCACTGCCAGGTGTGACCTAACCCCCCCCCAAATAAATTAAAATATTTATTTTGGGGCCAGAGAATAGCACAGTGGTAGGGTGTTTGCCTTGCACACAGCCGATCCAGGATTGATGGTGGTTCAAATTCTAGCATCCCATATGGTCCTACATGCCTGTCAAGAGTGATTTCTGAGGACAGAAAGCCAGGAGAAACCCCTGAGTGTCGCTGGGTGTGACCCAAAAATAATTTTTTTTTATTTTTACTAAGTCAAAGTGAGATAAAGTTAAAAATATTGTTGATTGTTAATCATACAGTGTTACATTCTCTTTACCAGTGTCATTTCCCACCACAATCCCCCCAATCTGCCTTTATGGCAGACACTTCTCTCTCTTTCTCTCTCTCTCTCTCTCTCTCTCTCTCTCTCTCTCTCTCTCTCTCTCTCTCTCTCTCTCTTTCTTTCTCTCTCTCTCTCTCTCTTTTTCTCTCTCTCACCCCCCTTTATCCTTTTAGGTACCATAGTTTGCAGTACTTTTACTGAAGGGTATCATGAATATCAATGTACTTCCTTTCAATTTTATTTTGCTTCTTTCATAGCTTGTTTTACTGTATATAGATCTGAGTCATTTATTACTATGATGAATCTCTTTTCTAGGTTTAGAGAAGATAATGCTAAAGTGTTTTAGACTGTTATGTTTTGGTTTTTGTGTTTAGTTCCTTGCTAGTTGGTATTGAATAGTTTCATAGAACAGTGGTTTAAAATAAAATAGATTGGACTTTTCAAAAATTATTATGCTTGGGGGCTATAGAGGTGGCACAGCGGTAGGACATTTGCCTTGCACGTGCTAACCTAGGAAGGACTGCTGTTTCAACCTCGAGCGTCCCCTATGGTCCCCCAAGCCAGGAGCGATTTCTGAGCATACAGCCAGGAGTAACCCCTGAGCATCACTGGGTGTGGCCCAAAAGAAAAAATAAAGAAAATATTTTTCTTAGTGTAGTTATAAGTGAATTTATGAAATTTTATATGGAGATTGATTTATGAAATACTGAGATCTGACAGTCTTTTTTTTTTCCTGGTTTTTGAGCCACACCCGATGATGTTCAGGGGTTACTCCTGACTCAGGGGACCATATGGGATGCTGGGAGATTGAACCATGGTCCATTCTAGGTTAGTGTGTGCAAGGCAGAGACACTCTACTTCTTGCGCCACTGCTCTGACCCCATGAGATCTGGCAGTCTTGTTTAGCATCTAGAAAGGGATTTCAAAGGGGGGCCTCCTAGTTATAAGTAGAATTGTGCATATATATATGTGTGTATATATATATATGCTTACCATCATATGCACTTTTCTGGAGGCTGTTTAAATCTCAAAGGGAGCTATTACTTTCTAAATTTTGGCGAACTTGGGCAAATCACTTTACCTTTCTCTGCTTCATTTTCAACTCTAAAGTAGTATAGCTTTTGCACTAAGATAGAAAGGAAGAAGTCCTGGAGTTTTCTGTCTGTCTTTGTGGCAGCTAGATTGAATAGGGAGGAACATCCACCCCCCCATAAAAAATAGAAAAAAAAGATGAAATGATTTTTTTTTTTAGATGTAATGATTTTGATTCTAGATTTTTTTTGTTTTTGTTTTTGTTTTTGGGCCACACCTGGCGGTGCTCAAGGGTTACTCCTGGCTGTCTGCTCAGAAATAGCTCCTGGCAGGCATGGGGGACCATATGGGACACGGGGATTCGAACCAACCACCTTAGGTCCTGGATCGGCTGCTTGCAAGGCAAACGCCGCTGTGCTATCTCTCCGGGCCCTGATCCTAGATTTTAACTCTAGTGTTGACTTTCCTTTCTCTATGAATTGGCATTCTTTGTTCTACATACCTTATAAAATGAACTGTTATTTTAAAATTGATCACCTCAAAAAAAAAATTGGTCACCTAGAGAAGTAGTACTAGAGCTTATGATCTGTTTTGCATAGTCTCTTTTAGCTATAGTAATCAAAGCCCTTTTGGGGCCTGAAAAATAGTAGAGCAAGTAGGGTATTTGCAGGCTGGAGAGATAGCATGGAGGTAAGGCATTTGCCTTGCATGCAGAATGTCAGTGGTTCCAATCTCGGCATCCCATATGGCTCCCTAGCCTGCCAGGAGTGATTTCTAAGTAGAGCCAGGAGTATTCCCTGAGTGCTACTGGGTAGGACCCAAAAACAACAACAACAACAAAAGTAGGGTATTTGTCTTGCATGTGACTGACCTGGGTTTGATCCATGGCATCACATATGGTTTCTTAAGCTTGCCAGTAGTAACCCCTGAGTGCCACCAGATGTGGCCCCAAAATCAAAAATAGAAACACAGAAGTCAAAGCCCTTTTAATAACTATTACTTATCTTTTGTATGATAGATACTTGAGGTACTTTATGGAATTAAAACATAACTACATTTAGATTGGTCTTGTTTTATTACCTTTTTCTTCTTTTTTCCCTAAATGGATATTTTTTCTTCTAAATGGATATTTATAACACCTAGACGGACTCCTCCTAGTTTTTCTCTTTTTTTGTTTGCCTTTTTTTTTTTTTGTTTTTTGTTTTTTGTTTTTGGGCCACACCCGGTAACGCTCAGGGGTTACTCCTGGCTATGTGCTCAGAAGTTGCTCCTGGCTTGGGGGACCATATGGGACACCGGGGGATCGAACTGTGGTCCGTCCAAGGCTAGCGCAGGCAAGGCAGGCACCTTACCTTTAGCGCCACCGCCCGGCCCCTTGTTTGCCTTTTTTTCCCTTTTTTTTCTTCTTCCCCCAGATGGTACCAAGGCCAGACAGTTGAATGTTTATTTGGTGGAAATAAAAACTGATCAGACATGAATACCAAATCCAAAGTCAATGACAACAGAATCAATACCCAAGCTACAACAAGCTGTACAAGGGGGGAACAGTTGCACTAGCATTATGGGGGTAAAGGAGGGAGATGTGGGATGCATGCTGGGAACAGGGGTGGAGGGAGAACAACACTGGTGGTGGGAATGCCCCTCACTTATTGTCACTATGTGTCTCAAATATTATTGTGAGAGAATTGTAATTCACTTTGACCATAATAAAATTTAAAATATAAAAATAAAAAATAAAACATAACTACGTTTAATGAGTGCCAACTACAGTTTGGCACTAATAAAGGCTGTATGCAAGTCACAGTCATAAAGTGTGTGATCACTGGGAGATTATTCTTTTTTTTTTTTTTTTTTTTTTTTTTTTTTATGGGCCACACCGGCTGTGCTCAGGGGTTACTCCTTGCTCTAAGCTCAGAAATCGCTCCTGGCAGGCTCGGGGACCATATGGGATGCCAGGATTCGAACCACTGTCCTTCTGCATGCAAGGCAAACACCTTACCTTCATGCTATCTCTCCGGCCCCCACTGAGAGATTATTCTTGTCCAAATGATATATGTAGTACAATTTAAGGCCTGGGAAGAACAAGGAATCCAGTGGCAGAGAAAGGTGATGTAAAAGCTATGGATACGGGGCCATGGAGGTAAGGCATTTGCCTTTCCTGCAGAAGGATGGTGGTTCGAATCCTGGCATCCCATATGGTCCCCTGAACCTGTCAGGAGAGTGATTTATGAGCGTAGAGCCAGGAGTAACCCCTGAACGCCACCGGGGGTGGTCCAAAACCTAAATAATAATAATAATAATAATAATAATTCTAAAATTCTTTTTTATTTTTGTTGTGGTTTTTGGGTCATACCCAGCAGTGCTTAGGGGTTATTCCTGGCTCCAGCTCAGAAATTGCTCCTGGCAGGCACGGGGGACCATATGGGACGCTGGGATTCGAACCGATGACCTCCTGCATGAAAGGCAAACGCCTTACCTCCATGCTATCTCTCCGGCCCCATAATAATTCTAAAATTCTTGTTAAAAATGGGAAGTCCTTGAAGGTTTCTGATCATGGGCATTTCCATTAGCAGAATTACTACTATTTTGTTGCAAGGATATTTCTATTGATGTTGTGTTTTTTACCCTATGTTATTGCTCTAAACACACTTACTTGATTTATTTTCCCTTTTGTCCCTTTCCCTTTATTGTTGTTGCAGTGGGGACAAACTGGGGTGTGGGAGTTGTCACATACATGCTTAGTTGTGGTGCTTGCACATTGATTTGATTGTGCTGCTCATTAGTCACGTGCCTTGGGAGACTGTGGTGCCAGTGATGGAACTTGGGCCTCCCACATGGAGAGCATGCACTTAAGTTCATTGAGCTCTCTCTCTGACCGGGGCTTTAGTTAGTTGTTTGGTTGGGTAGTTAGTCAGCTAGTTAGTTAGCTAGTGGACCAACCACTCCTGGTGGTGTTCCAGTTACTTACCCGTACAGGATATCAAACCTCAGGCTCCCACCTGCAAAACTATGCATTCTAGGTGGTGGTTGTTGTTTATTTTTGCTTTGCTTTTTGGGCCACACCCGGTGACGCTCAGGGATTACTCCTGGCTATGTGCTGAGAAATCGCTCCTGGCTTGGGGGACCATATGGGACACCAGGGAATCGAACCGCGGTCCGTCCTAGGTTAGTCATGTGCAAGGCAAACGCCTTACTACTTGCGCCATTGCTCCAGCCCTGTGCATTCTAGTATTTTGTTTTTGTTTTTTTATATTTTTTATTTAAGTAACATGATTATAGTTGGGTTACAGTCACAAACAGAACACCCCCTTTACCAGTGTAACATTCCCCCCTCCCCATGCCCCCCCTCCCATCCCCTGCCTGTATTCAAGACAGACGTTCTGGGGCCGGGTAGGTGGCGCTGGAGGTAAGGTGTCTGCCTTGCAAGCGCTAGCCAAGGAAGGACCGCGGTTCGATCCCCCCGCGTCCCATATGGTTCCCCCAAGCCAGGGGCGATTTCTGAGCACATAGCCAGGAGTAACCCCCTGAGCGTCAAACGGGTGTGGCCCAAAAACCAAAAAAAAAAAAAAAGACAGACGTTCTACTGTAGTTATTTGTTTTTAAGTTCAGTAAATTGTTTTTTTTTTTTTCTTAAAGGATAAAGGTTAAAGAAAAAATAGTAAAAGTGTGACAGTGGCAATTGCCGTTGTTTCCATAGGCCCAGAAAAATATGGGGAAAATGGAAAAAAATTCTTGGCCTAATTACAAGAAGGCCTCACCCCCGAAGTTTATTGGCATAAGACCAACTCTGGGCTCCAGGCATACCAGTCTGTCCAACCCGAGTCATTCTCCGTGGTCCCGATGAAACTTTTTCATGCTTTAGCTGTTGTTGGTATCAGGTTCCTATATTTTTTTTTCTTTTAATGCATAATTTTTTTTTATTTAAACACCTTGATTACATACATGATTGTGTTTGGGTTTCAGTCATAAAAGGAACACCACCCATCACCAGTGCAACATTCCCATCACCCAAGTCCCAAATCTCCCTCCTCCCCACCCAACCCCCGCCTGTACCCTAAACAGGCTCTACATTTCCCTCATATTTAAAGATTCTGGATTCTATGCATTTCTTTCATCAAAGTCAGGCTGATGTGGAGCATCCTCTAGTTTCAGCACACCATTAGATGCGGAGTGATCTGCCCTACAAGCAGGCTGTCGCTGAGTCATCTGGGTGTTGAGAGCACCATTTGGAATAAGTCAATGCCAGACCATTAGTAGGTCTTCCCTGGTAGAGGTTTGGATCCTGGTAATGTTATAGACAATTGTGGTTGTTTTTCATAGATGGAAGCCTACAGCATCCTATATTCCCAGGTAGTCTCCCATCCAAGTACTAATCAGGTTCGACCCTGCTTAGCTTCCGAGATCAGAGGAGATCGGGCGTGTTCAGGGTGGTATGGCCGTAGATGCACTCTAGTTTTTGAGTCATCTCCCTGGCTCTAATAGGGTGAGGTTTTAGGGATTTTTCCCTTTGTTTTTGTTCATTTTTTTGTTTTTGTTTTTGGTAGTTGTTATTTGGGATTTTTTGCTCTTAGTGGTACCAGAAATTGAACCCAGTGCCCCACACAGAAAGGTAAATTAGCTCTATTCCCCCAAGCCATATCTCTAGGACCTAGGTATCTATTTTTTAATCAGACCAGAATTTAATCTTTTGTTATTGTTGTCTTAGGGGTTACAAACCCAGGGACTAAAGCCAGACCCAGTGATATTCAGAACCATGAAGTCTAGGACGTTTAATCCAAGTCTTCACACATGCAAGATATGTACTCAACCACTTGAACCACATCTCTGGTCTTAGAGCTAGTCTTGCCTCTTCATGTTAACAGTAACTGACCTGAGAGCTGGACTATCTGTCTAGAATGTGGGCAGCAGGTAAGTGCTGACATTCTGACAGCCACATCATGTTTCAGGGATCCAGGAGAAGTCCTGTAATGGCCTTGGAAAGCTTGCCAGGAATTTCTTGCCACGGACAAATGGGAGAAGTTACTAAATTTAACTGACATTAAGCTGTAAATTATTTGAAAGGTGGAAAAGGGTTCTATTCAGGGGCTGTCTAGAATTTCCATTTACTAATCAGGGCTCTGATGGTAGGGGTTGTTAGGGCTTTCAAAAAGGATTGCTTTCTCTCTTCCCCTTTTCCCCATACTTTGTTCCTGTTATTTGGGTAAAAGATTTACAACTTTTTTTTGTTTTTTTTTTTTTTTGTTTTTTGTTTTTGGGCCACACCTGGTGGTGCTCAGGAGTTACTCCTGGCTGTCTGCTCAGAAATAGCTCCTGGCAGGCACAGGGGACCATATGGGACACCGGGATTCAAACCAACCACCTTTGGTCCTGGATTGCCTGCTTGCAAGGCAAACACCACTGTGCTATCCATCCGGGCCCCTTTTGTTTGTTTTTTAGGTCACACCCGGCAGCACTCAGGGATTACCCCTGGCTCTATGCTCAGAAATCACTCCTGGCAGTCTCGGGGGACCTTATGGGACGCAGGGATTCGAACCATCTTTCTGCATGCAAGGCAAAATGCCCTACCTCCATGCTATCTCTCTGGCCCCTAAGATTTACAACGTTTATTGCAAATAAGAGATCTGGCCACATTTTCCCCTTACTCTCTAGTTTTTGGGCTACCCCCAGTGTTACTGGAGTTATTGTTAGCTTGTTGCTCTGGGGTTGTTTCTAGTAGCTATGGGGGAAACCAAGTGGTGCTGAGACTTGAACCTAGATATCCTGCATATAAGGCACATGTGGTAACCCTGTGAGCTGTTTTCCCTGATAATTGGTATTTTCATGCTTCTTGCTATTTATAGATGCTAAGGGCCTCAGAGTAGCAGAATTAGAGGTTGAATTTATTGGTCAAAAATTAAAATATAGGGCCGGAGTGATAGCACAGTGGTAGGGCGTTTGCCTTACACGTGGCCAAGCCCAGACAGACTGTGGTTTGATTCCCGGCATCCAATATGGTTCCCTGAGCCTGCCAGGAGTGATTTATGAGTGTAGAGACAGGAGTAATCCCTAAGTGCCACCGAGTGTGACCCAAAATTCTCCCCCAAATTAAAATATAGGGGCTGGAGCGATAGCACAGTACATAGGGCATTTGCCTTACATTCGATCTTCAGCATCTCATGGTCCTCCGGGCCTACCAGGAATGATTTCTGGTGCAGAGCTAGGAGTAACCCCTAAATGCTGCTGGGTATAGACAAAGAAAAAAAATCCCAAACAAACAAAAAATAAACAAAATACAGGCACATTTGCTACTTAGGTACATGGTACCCAATGATATGTTTCCTATATCTTACCTTTTGAAATGTGAACTTTCATACTTTTCTACTTTCATGCTGGGCGGTGTACCAAGCTTCTCCGCATCTGAAGAACCCTATATTCTCTCTTGGGCACCTTATTCATTATTCTCCCTCCCCTTCCTTAGTACCTCTAAAATAAAATCTGTTTTTACTTCAAAAAATTAAAATATATGGGGTTGGAAAAGTACCTTAGTGGGCTGAACATATGCTTTGCATGTAGGAAGCTGTGTTTAACCCTGAATATCTCCAAGAGCCAGCCCCAGCATTGAGCTGGGGTAGAATTCTAAGCACTGCTGGACTGAATTCAGAAAGAAAATATAATAATCATCAGATTACAAGACAGGAGAATGCTTAACAGGCTGAGCACATGCTTTGCATGTTGAAGGGGCTGTGTGATCCCAGAAACACACAGTCCCCCAAGCACTACAAGGAACTTAACCTATCTTATCCCAGCACTGAGCTAGAGATAGTCCTTGAGCACCACTGGGTATAGCCCCCAAACAAATAAAAATCCGTATACAAAGTTAGTTGGAGTTAAAAGTATTTTGGTGCATTTTTACTCCCATTTTGGGTCACACTCAAAGGCTCCTTGAGGCCATTTCTGTGATATTCAGAGGACCGTGCTGTGCCTAGTATTAAACCCCAGGACTCCAGCATGTAAAATAAATGTCCCAGTAACTTGAGTAATTTCTCTGGATCCTAGAGGTGAATTTTATCTGGAGAATGATAATGACATGTAAAATAACAGTAAATTTCTGAGAGGACAGTTTCTATCAATATTCACAAAAAATATTCATCAAAAATGCAAATAAAGGGGGCTGGAGATATTTGCACAGTGGTAGGGTGTTTTGCCTTGCAAGCAGCTGATCCAGGACAGACGGTGGTTCTGAATCGAGGTGTGCCATATGGTCCCCAGAGCCTCCAGGAGCGATTTCTGAGCGCAGAGCCAGGAGTAGTCCCTGAGTGTAACCCAAAAATCAAAAAAAGGGGGAGGTCAGAGAAATAGCACATTGGTAGGGTGTTTGCCTTGCATGCTGACCCAGGACAGACCTGGGTTCTATTTCTGGCATCCTATATGGTCCCCGAGCCTGCCAGGAGTGATTTCTGAGCGCAGAGCCAGGAGTAATCCCTGAGCGCCACTGGGTCTGACAAAAAAAAAAAAAAAGGTGGGGGGTGGTGGATAGTGCAGTGATAGGGTATTTGCCGATTCAGGATGGATGAATCCTGGCATCCCATAGGGTCCCCCGAGCATGCCAAAAGCAATTTCTGAGAGCACTTGCTTTGCATGTGGCCAACCCGAGTTCAGCATTCCATGTGGCCCCTTGAACACTGCTAGGAGTAGTTCCTGAGTGCAGAGCTAGCAGTGACCTCTGAGCATTGCCAAGTGCATAAAAATGTATAAAAAAAAATGGGTCGGGGAAGATTTTTAACAGAAAATGGGCAAAATGCTTTTTTCCTCAATAGAGGAGACCTGAATAGTTGGTATAGGAAGAAAGGTGATTTATTATTAAATAATTCAAAGCCAGAGTGGAATTCTACTACAGATCAGAGTAGAATGGCTAAAACTATCTGATTTGCTCACTGGATAGTCATATATACATATCTACATTAAAAATGTATATAAGAATGTTTCTATAGAGCCAGGGAGATAGCTCAAAGGGCTGGAATGTGTGCTTTCATGTAGATCCCCAGGTTTGATTTCCTGTACCACATAGTTCCCCATGCACTGAGCTGGGAGTAGCTCAAATACCTCTGAATGTGACTCCAGAACAACAACAACAACAACAACAACAACAACAAAAGTTATATAATAGCATATTTCTAGAAGGCAAAAGAAGAAGCTATCCAGCATGTTTTATCAGAAATAAGATGGGTAAGTAAAATGTGGTACATTCTCACAACTGAATACTAAGCACTATACCAGTCAGCCCAGATCTGTTCATAGTATTTGAAGTAGTGAATGCTAAATAGTGGATTCAGTCTGAACCAGAGAGACAGAGAAAGGCACTTGCCTCACATAGTGCTGACTTGGTTTCAGTCCCTGGCACTGCCTATGGTCCTCTGTGCCCAGCTAGGAGTAATCCCTAAATCTATTCCTAGGAGTAAGCTTTGAGCTCTTTTTGGTATGGCTTGAAACAGCCCCACGTAGCATATTTATTATGTTATTATTCAATAATAAAATGACCTTTGAGGGAATTGATGTGATAGCACTAAAATCTCTGTTTCCCCTGTTTATTTTTGTTTTCTTTGTTTTTAGAAGCAGATAAAAATATCACCAAGACCAATGGCAAGAAACATATTATCTGTTTTCTTTTTTGTTTCTTTCTTTCTTTTTTGTTTTTTTTTCTTTCTTGGTGGTGCCAGGAATAGAGGAGTCTGATGTGGGAGAAGGGTTTGGCCTCTGCTAAGGAAGGATCCATCCTGGCTGTGGTAGGGTAGATCCCAGTAGTAGTATGTAGACCACAGGGTTCCAGGGATCTAACTGTAGTTCATCTCATGTAAGGAAAGTGCCGTAACCACAGAACTATCTCTCTAGCTTGTTATCTATGTTTTCTTTAAAAAAAAAAAAAAAAGAAGGGGGGGTGCTTGCTTCAACAGCACATATACTAAAATTGCAACGACACAGAGAAGATTAGCATGGCCTTTGTGCAAGGATGACACTCAAATTTGTGAATTATTCCAAAAGAAAAGAAGAACAAAAGGGGGATTATTGCATAAGATCTTACACTTAAACTTAATGTTTTAATCAATTTTGCGTTAATTTTTGTGCATGATGTAAATTAGTTACTAGTTTGCATGTAGCTATTCAGATTTCCCATCGCCATCTATTGAAGAGACTGCTCTTTTTCTATTATACATTCTTTGCTTCTTTATCATTAACTAATTGACCTTTTAAACATGGACTCATTTCTTATTTCTCTTGTTAATACTGTGCTTTCACCTTGCAGATCGAGGACTATAGATTGTACGTAAATGGAAACTTTTCTTTTCCTGTAGACAGCACAGTTTGTCTTTTTCTTAGTTTTGCTTCACTATCCTCATTCATAAACAAACTTTTATTTTTCAACTCAGATGGTTGAAATATAACTCACATGGGTTCATTCTTGTGTATTCCTACATTTGTTTAGATATTGGCTGCTATTTATTTGGAGAACTTTTTGTCTTTCTAGAGATTCCTATAATTTTTTTTTTTTTTTTTTTTGGTTTTTGGGGCCACACCTGTTTGATGCTCAGGGGTTACTCCTGGCTAAGCACTCAGAAATTGCCCCTGGCTTGGGGGGACCATATGGGACACCAGGGGATCGAACCTCGGTCCTTCCTTGGCTAGCGCTTGCAAGGCAGATAACTTACCTCTAGCGCCACCTCACCGGCCCCGAGATTCCTATAATTTGTGTTAGATTTCTAGTTTCCCTTAGGTCATTAAAACTATTGTCATCCTTTAAAGATGAGCATTTGTGGGACCAGAGAGACAGCATGGAGGTAAGGCGTTTGCCTTTTATGCAGAAGGTCATTGGTTCAAATCCTGGCATCCCATATGGTCCCCCGAGCCTGCCAGGAGCAATTTCTGAGCGTGGAGCCAAGAGTAACCCCTGAGCACTGCTGGGTGTGACCCAAAAAAACAAAAAAAAAAACTAAAAAAAAAAAAAAAAAAAAAAAAGATGAGCATTTGTGCCTCTTGTGATTTTTATCCTTGTCTGTACATTTGGAGTTTGATTCATTATTAGCTAGAATGAATGATATATTTTGTTCTCATGATTTTTCTCCTTATTCTAAATCTATTGTCATAAAACTTTAATTAGGAGTTAATTTCATGATACTGAATAAGAATTTACCTTCAATTCTTGTTTAATTTTCACATATTTCTGGATTTTAGAAAACTCATATTGTGATTCCTGGTTTACATTTATAAAATTTAGGAAAATATGACCACCTGTATTTCAAATATACATACATACATATATATATATATATGCCTCTCCTTTTCTATTGGACTTAAAGAGCTATGTTGGATATTATGGAACTGGAAAGAGGCCATGTGGATCCTTAAAGGATTTAGGTGGATTTGTAGTTGGTAGAAGTGGTGAATCGGAAAAGTGGTAGAGTACATGTGTTTTTCATTTGAATCTAGTCTGTTCTTACTGTTTGCTGTCAGGATAAAAAAAAAATCAGTATCTCAAAAAGCCAAATCTATCTTGATAGAGTGGGAACAGTTTTGCCTCATGTTCTCTGGCTGAGAGGATATATTTCAAATTGATTTTTTGGGGGGGATAAATTGGAGTTGTTTATCTGCCAATTTTATTTTTTAATCTTTCCAATTATAGTAGCAGTGAATATTTCAAATTTTGTAGTACCTGTTTTGATTGACATTCCTATTAATCTGTTAAACTTTTGGCTTCTATTAAGTCATTAACAGACTTCCCCCAACAAGGCCCAATCATGCATGCTTGGTTCTGCTGAGTATAAACACTGGGTGTGTGTTGTGGGAGCTGTTAAGAAAACTTTACGGCAGCATTATCCTGGAAGAGATATGGAACTTGTAGGTAACTGTGGGGAGGATGGTCAGTTGTGATCTTTACACCAAGTCTTTATATGCTTCAAACCACAGTGATTGGAGTAGAGACTGAGGAATGGGCTGATTTTCTGTTTATTAGAGATGACGTGAGCAGTGGGGCAATGACAGAGAGGCCATGTTGCTCTTGCTAAATATACATCCCTGACAGTTGGATAATAGATTCCAGGAAGTTCAGTGGAAAGTTAGAACAAAGCAACATTTATAGCTGATTGAACTTGAAAGGCCATTTTGGTGTTGAATGGCAAATATGTAGACTTCAGCATTCCTAGAGCCTGATGCATCCTCCTAGATAGTCCTCTTCCTGGGCACCATGGCCTGGGGACTTGTAGTGTTCTGCTCTTTTCTTCTTTGCAAATTGCTTTGAAGAAAGTTTGCTGTTGTTTCTAGAAATCCCTTTTTAAAAGTTATGTAACACTTTTGAAGTTCTTGATGCCAGGGGAACATCTTTCCTCTAATGGTTTGAAAGTTTTACAGGATAGAAAAGTCTGGCAAGAGATGGGAGCCCTTATGACTACTATAAATACCCTTAGTCTTTTGTCTGTGTGTGTTGGGGTGGGAGTGAGAGGAAGGTGGGGCTTTCTGTTCTACTTAGTCAACCAAGCCAAATGGTTCAGTGCTCACAACTGGTAGTGCAGTGCTGCTCAGGAGCCCACCAGGGCTATACCAGGTAGTGCTTAGTGGCTATGCTGTGCTAGAGAAAGAACTCAGATCCCTATATAAGCAAGTCATGAGTTCTGACAGTTGACTTATCACCTCAGGGCTATTTATTTATTTGTATATATGGGCCACACCCAGCATAGCTTAAGGGTTTCTCCTGGTCCTTTGCTCAGAAATCGCCCCTGGCAGGCTCGGGAGACTAGGTGGGATGCAGGGGATAGAATCCCAGTTTGTCCTGGGTTGGCCACATGTAAGGCAGACACCCTACCTCTGTGCTATTGCTCTGGCCCCAGGGCCTGCTCTTTAAATAAGTTTTCATTCCTTTATTGTTCCTGCTGCAGTGATGAGGATTGACACACTTTGTAAAGGGCTAATATACCCAGCTCTAGTGTTTGCTGGGACAGTTGTCCTTGTGTACACCTTGGTTGAAATACTTTCAAGGACTCACACATAGGTGACCATCCTCACACTCTTGATCGAGGTGCTTATTGGAGATTGCATTCTTTTTTTTTTTTTTTTGGTTTTTGGGCCACACCCGGCATTGCTCAGAGGTTACTCCTGGCTGTCTGCTCAGAAATAACTCCTGGCAGGCACGGGGGACCATATGGGACACCGGGATTCGAACCAACCACCTTTGGTCCTGGATCGGCTGCTTGCAAGGCAAACACTGCTGAGCTATCTCTCCGGGCCCTTTTTTTTTTGGAAGATTGCATTCTTAATTGTGTTATTCACTCACTTCTTGTCATTGTGAATCAAGGATTGTACTAATGGCACTGGGGGTCCTGAATAGTTGTTGCCAGGATTACATGCATGGTAGTTCCAGGAATCGAACATGCACTCTCATGCTTGCAGGACAGATACCCCACCACTGAGCTTTCCCAGACCCCCTCTTATATTTCTCTTCAATGGGGACTGAAGTTCTAGCAGATTCCTGTGTATATACATATGATCTTAGCAATGTAACACTTATGATTAGTGTCCTGAGTCCTTTGATGGTGAACCTTAAAGGGAAACAAATTGACTATAAAGAGAGGGCTTTGGAAGGTATAAAAATAGTTAAAGAATGTAGATAAGGAGAATTGAGCCTGTGCAACTATAAGAAAGTTGTTGGACATACCAATCTTTTTAATCTTATGTTATAATCCTCTGCATTTGTCTTATTGAAGAGGGGGTTGGGTATCTAATGGAATCTTATGAGCTTTGTTTGGAGAGGGTGGTGAGAGATCCTCTGTCCTACAACCCCCACTTGGGAACTCCTTGCTAACAGCTGGTCAGGAAAACATTAATTATTGATAAGGCCTAATTTTTTTTCTCTTGCCACTTATCTGAACTGCCTTTGTTGAGTAGAACCAACCATTCCATGAGACCTGTGAATTTCCCAAAGTTGAATTACTCCAGTGAAAATAGTTTACTATGGGCCCGGGGAGATAGCACAGCCGTGTTTGCCTTGCAAAGCAGCCGATCCAGGACCTAAGGTGGTTGGTTCGAATCCCGGTGTCCCATATGGTCCCCGTGCCTGCCAGGAGCTATTTAGCAGACAGCCAGGAGTAACCCCTGAGTACCGCCGGGTGTGGCCCAAAAACCAAAAAAAGAAAGAAAATAGTTTACTATTTAGTTTAACTTGTCAGGGCATTTTCTAGTAGAGTTTTGCTTTCCTTTCATCTTTACTGAAAAACAAGAGATCCAACTATTAACAGTTCCCTCAACTTTTTCTTTAAGTGGGCCCCACTTTTAGACTTCTCCTACAGCCTCTTGAAGTATACTCCACCATCTTCTTTATATTCAAGCCCAGAAAAAATTTTTTATGGTTTTTACAAATATTTGTTTATTTTAATGAAGCTGGTACAGACAATGTCTATTTAAATCTCATCTCCCAGGCCAGAAAGTACAAACAAAATAAAAAAAGAGCAGTGTTCAGTTGTATATACTTCTGTATGAATAGCTTTAACTGCTAATGAAAGAACTTTTCTGGGATCTTCTGACAAGATTTTTTCTCATTAATCTTAAAATGCTTTCTCCAGTGAAACCATCTTTGAAGTTAGTCATGACTCTCATCACAGCTGTCATTTATTTCATTTCCAATCTGATCTTCTTCCTCTTCATTTTTTTTTTTGGTCCATACCCTCAGATTTTAAAAGTTAAGGAAAGGTCATTTTCCACAGTTCAGTTCTGAAAAACTTCCATCTCCCACTGAAAGTCATAGTCCAGCAGTGAAGCGATCACATGCTAGAACATCAGAGCCAATTGGAAAGTCATTATGGACACTCGCATTGGTCGGTCCTATTTATCACAAGTCTGAAAATGCACAGTCCCTGCAAAAGATGGCCACTCTGCACACGTCATTTCTAAAAGGAGAGCAATGTCAAGGGGCTGAGGTCTGATCACCAAAAATCAGCACAATGAAAACAAATGATAATGAATAAAATGGGCACTAGAATTCAAATTACCAGATGTTTTAAAGAGACTGGGTGCCTGTTCTCAATTCTTTTTTGAACACATTACAAAAAAACTATTTTTAAAAATAGGGGCCGGCGAGGTGGCGCTAGAGGTAAGGTATCTACCTTGCAAGCGCTAGCCAAGGAAAGGACAACAGTTCGATCCCCTGGCATCCCATATGGTCCCCCCAAGCCAGGGGCAATTTCTGAGCGTAGCCAGGAGTAACCCCTGAGTATCAAAAAGGTGTGGCCTGAAAAACCAAAAAAAAAAAAAAAAGGATTGAGGATAAAGAAAAAAATAAAAAGAATATCTAAATCCTTGAGTGACCCCCTGATAAACTTCAATCACATCTTCTTCCTCCATTCCCAATTCTTTTGGAGTGTGGTTATCAGCAATTCTCTGACCTTCAAAGAGAAACCTGAGTGAATTCATTGGAACTCCCTGTCTTTGACAGTAAGATTCTTTAAGTTTCTTGAGATGTGTGGTCATTTTCACTTTAAAATGAATCTCACTGCTATCCTGTCCAATAACTTTGAGTTTTATGTATTCTCCTTCCTTCTTATCTCCCAAGTCCTCAGTTGACGGTTTTGCCTCCTGGGGGCCACAGGAGGCAAAGTCGGAGTGATCCTTGAGTGCAGAGTCAGTAGTAAGCCTTGAACACTGGGAGGGTGTGACCCAAACAATTAAAACTAAACAAAACAAAAAAGATTCCTCTAGGGCAGGGCCACAAAATGTTGTACGGAGGGCAGCAAGTTTGAGACCCCTGAGTCTAGGCGGCCTAGTCACTAGTCTTAGTGATCTCTCCAGTCTCATGAAGTCTATGGAACAAGGTCATCTGTGGCACTTATTTTTAACTAAGTGCTTGCCTAATACAGTCATCCAGGTTTTCATGTGCTCTTTTTTCTCCTTTGATAAAATGGCTTGGAAAATGAGAAGATCCTGAATACAAAAGGCTCCAGTTTGTCTT